>NC_089530.1:11160461-11480319 GCF_963924715.1 Thunnus thynnus | reverse complement strand
AACTGCTGGACTTGGTGGGAAATATTTGCCAGCTGCAACATGGTTATGTGAAAACTGAGAAAGTGGCCACATGAAAAGGCAGCTATTATAAAGAATAGACTATTATAAACTGGGATGTTAATCTTCTGGCCTTCACAGCAGGTGGCATTGTTGATCAAAAAGTGTAGGAAGTGTTGGCTACTAATGTAACTACATAACTAACTGAAGGCATTCTTGTGCTGTGGACGAGAGTTTGGAGGACAAAGATTCCTATTTGCAGTGGTAAAATGTTCAGACTAGAACAACAACAACAAAAGATGCTCACAGTGATAACAAGAACAGGTTTTTATTAATATTTTGTAATACCATATATAATGCAATTGCATATCTTTGGCGAAAATAAATCTTATAAACATTTTATCAACAGAGGTTAGCATACAAAAACCAAAAAGGTGTGTCGGTCCAATAGACATGGCAGACAACTGACACAAACCGATACTGGGCTGGCAGCTTTGTCAAATGCAACAAAATGTTCATTATACCCATAGGTACTGCAACAGAATTTTAAAGAATCACATAACCAATATTCAATAACAGCTGTTGAGCAATGAAGCAACTGGGTTTTGAGTTGTTTTTTTTGTTTTTTTTTTAGTCCTGGGACTCCGAAATGTTCAGGTGGGCTCATCCACAGACAGTTCAGCAACCCTGTCACTCTGAGACCATCATAACCTTTCGTTTGCAAGTGCTACAGAAAGAATGAGTGAGATCTCCAACCATTTTCTGCAGTTGTCTCTAAAATGTAACTACACAGCAGCAGCCTGGCGACTGAGTTAGTCTGTTCCAGTTTTCAGTGATATTCAAAACATTTCGATACACCCCATAACGTTACCTGGAAGCATGAGTTATGAGAGGCAGTCTTTTTTTTTTTTTTTCCTTCCCCAAACAGTTCTTATCTGTGACAAGATTGAGAGCTAGTCTTCAATTTGTGACTACTTAAGTCATAATATCTAAACATAAACGATGAGACAAATGTAAAAATGATTAAATCAGCTTCAAAGAAATTATACAGTACACGGGGAATGTGTCCATTGGAAATTTTATACCCCAGTTGTACGTCAATTTTGGCAACAAAAGGTTTCAGGATTACTGTTAATCAACTATCCAGCCTAACAAAAAAGCAAAAACAAAACATCAAGAAAACCTGGCAGTCATGGTTAAATTGAAAAAAAAAAAAAAACACCCGCTCTAAAGACAGTAGACATTGGCAAAATACTTAATCACTATAACATAGTGAGAGGAAAAAAAGGTGTATTGCTGTAAAATAAACAAGGAGAAAAACAAAATACTTATCAAGAAGTTCACAAAGGGAGAAAAATGGATGTGCCCAGTCATTCTTTTCAAATGACCAGTGTTTGATAGAGTATGCATTCAATAATCCCATAAATTAATGTCATAAATAATGATTAATGAACAATAATTTGTTCTTTTTTCACAGCTAAACAAGACCAGTGTATGTAAGTATTACTTCTGGGAACTGCAGCTTACTCTGCTAAAAACAGCTCCCACTCTAAAGTGACAAAAATAAACCAAAGGATTGGTTAAGTCACTAAACTGACCAGAGTCCTCTCCCATTTCCTGTTCCGATTATTCAGAAAACTAGGGCATTGTTGCTCTAAATCATGACTACGTTGTGGCAGCAGGGGGGATATAGTGACCATGGCCGTTTGCAGTTTTTTACATCAGTGGCACGAGAAAATGTTTGGCACTGACCATGCATGCTATACTAACAGTCACTGTGACACAATGAGATGCCTTACTTTTTTTTTTTTTTTTTCCAGTGGGAAGAAATAATATAATTGTCTGTTTGTTACTGTTCAAGTTGTACGCTCCCATGCTACCTTGTATTATAAGTTGTGTGTACACAGGCTTTTTTATTTAAAAAGCTCAAATGAGAATCGAGGCCTTCAACACAAGTGGCTTGCAACTTCCCCTCAACGAACTGCATGCAATCAACTGACAATAAACACTCCATTTCACAGCTTGAGAAGAGAGCGAGCACTTCCTTATTTTGTTCGAGGAGGAAGAGCAAAGACGAAACACTAGTGGCCAGCCAGAACTGAGGGCACAACATGAGAGCAGCACAGGTCTTCCAACATCTCGCCTGCGAGCGACTGCACATACAGAATCCAGTTCTCTCTGGCCACGGCTTCTCGTTCTTTACACTTGACTGTGCTCTGCGCCTTTTTTTTTTTTTTCTTTTTTTTTTTTTTTTTAAATTTCAGCCAAAACAGACACACCTTCCCTCAAGTTGAGAATTGGCCAACAGCAAAAATTAGCTGTGTAATTATGTAATTTTCTAAAGTACATGGTTCAAAAAAAAAAAAAAAACATGGAAAACACATATGGAGGTACAATCAAACTGCAAACTCAAAATAATGGAGCGGAGAAGCTGTGTTAATTTACTGTCCGCTCCAGCTCTGCATTCAAAAAGGACCAGAAGTAAGCAGAGTACCCACTGGCCCCTAGCATACATACAGTACTGTACAGCTGTAGCAAGGAGATCTGTCATTCCACCAATCATATTCACTGGAGCAGTACGACTACTTTGTCAGTAAGAGAAAAGCAAACTCTTTCCTGTCACGACCGTCATCTCAGGTTTAGGCTGAAGTCATCAACATGCACTATGATACACACACACACACACACACACAAAATAAAATAAAAATAAAATCTACGGTGGGTAACCTATGAACACGCAGTGAACATCTGGCAATACGGTGGCAGATGTTCACTTTGCATAGGCTGTCACCAAACACGTGAATATATGTTCTTTGTCTTGCACAATAAACGTCAAAAACACACTGATGAATGAAAGGGATTGACAGGATGAGCAGTGAATTTGCAAAAATAAAAAGAAAAGAAAAACAGCTTTCATTTGTATAACAATGTAATGGCCGCACAAAACGGAGCGAAGTAGTTTAGCTAACTTTGCAACTAAATTTGGCAGTGGCAGAGTAATACTATTTCAACATCTTGCTAATCCTGAAATAGAGCCAGAGCTCATGTGTAATAAGTTTATCGCATAACAAGATCATAATACTACTCCATTCATTCTCTTAATTGTAAAGTTTAACTAGCATACTCGACTCTGAAAAATGCCACCATTAAATAAAGTCAAAAAGTTAAGGTTGTGGATTAATTATTGCATCTCTCTTACAAGAGGATTCGTAGAGTAAGGATTCCTTTCAAAAAAAAACAGTGGCATTTTTTTTTCTTCTTTAGCACAAAAAAAAAGAAAAAAAAAAAAGAAAAACTGATAACACCAGGAGGTTAGATTTTGTCTGTTACAAACATGCACTCATTCGCTTCATAAATAGATTCACTTGGAAGAGGATACAGGTTTGAGGAGGAAGCATGCAACGCTTTGAGTTATAAAAACTTCAGCTTTTCCCATTTCGTCTTTCAGAGGAAAAAAATTCTTGAATCACAATCGTCTAATCCAACAGAAGCAGGCAGGTCATTTTGGATAGGTATCTTGATGGTTCTCCATAGCCCAAACACCCACCCCGGCAGTTACCCCCGAGTTACAAAAGTCTCTATATGGCTTTGTTCTCCTGTGTGAACGATACTATTGCCATTTGTTTTGTTGGACAGGGATATCCCAAACAAAAAAAAGGCTCAAAATGGCCAATGAACGATCAGATAAGGAGAAGGAGGCACACTGGGACACACGATCAGGGGTCAGAGGTTAGGGTTCAGAGGGTCCGGAGTCTGATGAGGGGTAGAGGGGGGGGGGGTCTTCATTTCCTGTTAAGTTTTGTGCTCTTGACAGTGCGTTTGGAGCCCTCCGTGCAGCTGCGTATACCAGCGAGGTGCAGCAAGGAGCCGGCCGCTTCCTTCAGCTCCTCATCCAGCTCCGGCTTGGCCTCACGTCGTGCCCTCTTGCCGGCGGGCCACTTGATGGCGGGCGGACGCCGCGAAGTTTGGTGGACGCCCCTCTCGTCCCAGAGGTCGGAGTCCTCGTCGCTGTGGAAGCCCTCGCTGCCGGCGCGGCGGGACTGCCTGCGGTCGCAGCCTCCTTCGTCGAGGGAGGACAGGGACGAGGAGGAGGAACGGGAGGAGCAGCGCTGCAGGGCTACACTGCTGTAGTTGTGGTCCTGCTTTGGATCGCTGCTCACCAGGACAGAGTCGGGTCTGGAGAGGTCCAGTGGGCTATCAGAATTGCCTGAGGAGAACAGAAGAAGTAACGAGTGATAAGTATACATTCGAATGCAACACCATATGTTACAGGCCTATTACAACATTATTTTCCTTATTGTATCACATTATTTTCCCTTGTCTTAGTTGTTTTTCAAAGTGAATGCATTGAAACAAATGCTGTCTGAGGGCAGAGAGTTATATTTATAGTCATGTAAAACTAATTTTACAGACTATAGTCTCACTTTGGTTGGATTAAAAAAAACAAAAAACAGAAGTAAATCATAATGTCACATTACAGTAAACAAGCTATTGGGTCAGTTTTTTCCAAAGAGAAAGCAGAAATCAGTCACAGTGAACCACAGACTGTAGCTCACTTTGTTTACTAGTATAAAGCAGAACTAAGACTGGTCTTAACCCAAGTGGGAAAGCCTCATTTAAAAATATCATTGTGTTCAAAACGGGGAAAGTACATATATTAGCGAAACCCAGTCACATTAAATGGTCCTTTGAGGAGTTTTTGTAGTCAGTTAATAAAATCAATTACAAACAGGCTAAATAAATCAGAATGTAATGTAAAGTATGTCAAGTAATAAGGCAATAACAGCCGGAAGTTTGAAAAATCAGAACAGCGACTTAACAAATTTAAAAACACAAGGATCATGCACTGATAACACTTTCTCAAACTGACTTTAGCTGACTATTCTTAGAATCAACCATTATTCTAATAAGTCTTAAAAGAGCATGCCTACAGGAAAAAATATATGCAATAAAGCAAGTTGAAAACTTTTTTTTTTAATAGCAGAAACACACTTTTAAGAGGACAGGTGAGGGACACAACTTAAAACAGCACACAAAATTAAAAAAAAATAATATTTAAGCAATGGTGGGGTGGCATGTCAGGAGAGTAAGAAGAGTGGGTGAAAAGTATGGCTGCCTGTGGATTTCTCTTACATGGGTCAACGTGGTGCCCGGGGGCAGAGTTTAAGAGCATCATGGCAGTGGCAGCATCAATGTCAGACTCTGGAAGAGGAGAGAACATGCATGATGGTCAGTCCTAAGGTGTGAAAGCATGGCAGCATGGCGTCTCTACTAGAAGGCAGGGGTTTCCTTCAGTAATGTTTTACTAGAGACATAGTGACCCAATCGATGCTTACTGAATGGATTGGATATGCAAAACAAAGATTCACCAAAACAAACCGGAAGATAATTTCAAGCTACTGATATGGAGAATGCATCCGATCTTTTTCAGACCTGACAAAGTGTCTAAAAGCCTCATAGCTCACTTCTGGGGTTCTAAATTATTAATGATTACCACACTCAGCACCAGCAGAACCTCTGCCTGTCGTCAAGGTTACAAATCCAAGAGGCAGAGGAGGGGAGAGGGAGAAAGAGAGGGGGCTGAGACATCAACTGGGAGCCTCTCACCACTATGGTCTAACATGAGGCATCAATGACTTTAAAGCAACAAATCAAAACCAAGAGTTGAAGATAAAAGCACAGTGACGCTGAATGTTCTGTGACTGAAATGTGCAAAAGCAACACAATCACAATACTGCACAAACATAAGATATAAAAAATATAAAACTGCACTGATTGGAATTTCTGTACATCTGCGGAACCGGCGGCTTTTATTGGATGTATCCAAACTTAAGAGACAGACGGAAGAAGTTTGGTTCAGTCTCACCTTTAAATGAGCAGCCTTGTAGAAAGAGATGGCGTGGGGGTGAGGAGGCACTGCAAAAAGTGAACAAAAAAGACATGAAGGATGAGTTTGAAAGCAGGTGTAAAGAAAAGCCAATTGTGATCTTTAAAAAACTGGATTGTATTAATCACAAGAGACCTCCACAATAAAACTGTTAAGTGGAACTTCTTCACTGACAATGAAATATGGTTTGATCAGCTTCCTGCTTCATCGCAGCCAATGCAAAGCATCATACTTCACAACATCCAGAGACTGACTGATGAACGCTCACCTGGGTGGGGAGGCGGGTGGTGTGCAGAAGGCATGTGCGGCAGGGAAGTGCTGCTTTTTAAGGGCTTGGATCAGGTTGGGGCGGTACTCGGGGTCGACACACCAGAGAGAACCTTTTCCATTGGCCTGTACGAAAGAAGAAAGAGAGTCAAGCTTCTAAGCCAAGGTCATGCGGGATGTAAAGAAAATACGCCTGCAGCTACAAACTGTGAGGGGAATTTAGATTTACAGTACATCAAGGAAGTTGTTGTGAGTGTTTGGAAAAAAAAAAAGTCCTGAATCCTGAGAGTCACACAAACAAAAAGTTAAACACTTGATTAGAAAGTTATAGCTGTTTGTTTTGGTGATCTGTAGATGTAAGAAAACCCCCAATGACAGGATCATTATATATTAAAGGGGACCTATTCTGCTCATTTCCAGCTCCATATTTTTATTCTGGGACTCCACTAGAGTAGCTTTGCATGATTCACAGTTCAAAAAACTCCTGATATAACTTATACTGGCCCTTTATACAGCCCCTCAGTTCAGCCTCTGTCTCTAACAGGTAGTTTTATCTCCTCTCTTTAAGGCCCCCCTTCCGATGAGCCCACTGTGTTCTGATTGGCCAGCTTTCAGGAAGCCTGCCAAGGGGAAGCCATATCATAGTCATGCTAAGTTACTGCTGATGAAAATCCAACATTTCCTTCTTTTGCCACTTCATATTACAAGGTTTTAAATGAGGAAATGAAACATATTCCTCACAGAATCAGTGGAGCTTTGTTAGCAGCACTAAAAACCAGGCGACACAACAACACATGGAGATATTTGGAGATCTTTGTTCAGCGGATCAGTTAGAAATAATGCAGGGAGGAATAGTACAAGCAGAAACTGCCACAGTGATGATGATGATGTTTGATGAAGAGCTGCAGATGACCAGCACACCTCCAACAGGTAAACTACTTATTTCATTTTGCCGTGCTGTGTAATGGAAAAACATTCACAGCGTACCACCTCAACTCCAGTCATGGCTCGGTGTGACTACAATGGAAAACACAATAATGTTAGAGGAGAGGAGCTGTGAACTTGCGCGCTGTGCCTGGAGCAGATGACCATATAAAGAAGTCCATCACAAGCCGACATTGGCTCAGGCTGAAAGTAGAATAAAACTTCCACATACTTTATATATTTATATGACTGAAAAAAAGGAAAAGTATAATAGATCCCCTTTAAGAAAAAGGTCAACCCTTAAAGATTAGTCACTGCACTACAAGTTGATTTTATACAAACTTCTATCCAAAACATGCTCTACAAAAACTGACAAGCTACAAAAATATTGAAAATGTTGGAGCTATATACCCTTTTCAATCCATCAAAATGTGCACATAATTGCTGATTAAAGCATTTAAATTCAGAGTAAAGTATACAGAAGACTGTACTGAAAGCATAGTGGTCTGACAAATTCCATTACAGTAAATCACAATGTGCATGAAAGGCAAAAAAAACTTGACAGCATTATTTCTTTGTAGATGCCAACAACATAAACAAGACAAGAGAGTGAAAAAAAAAACAAAATACATAACTAAGAATGCCATAACAGGCTTAACAAAAGGAGGAAACAAGTGCTCCACAGCGCTATGTGAGGAATGAATTTGTCTGTTGGTGATGTGTGCTAACTGTCACTTTATCTGATGGTGGCGTATTCTTGCCCAGTCTGGGAGGAGGAGGGAGGGAGGGAGGGAGGGAGGGAGAGGAGGGAGGGAGGGAGGGAGGAGAATAACCTTGACTCAGATTACCAACCAGCCCTGATGCAGGAAGAAGGAAATGTCTCCATGGCAACGGAAACCACCAGCTCAGTGTCATGTGAAACTGGTGCTGGTCTCTCAGCAGACGAAGGGCTCACGCTGTGCACCTGCATGCTGAGCGGGCCTGCACCGCATCGTGTTGCTACTCGCTGAGTGCTAACCACCATGCCCTCCCGCGGTGGGAAAATATCAGGTCCTAGCCAGGCACAGCCTTGGCACCACGGGCTCTACCGGTCACAGGTCTGAAGTCATACTGAAGCTCAATATGGCTACCATCGTGTCACTCCGTGGATCAGTTATAGTAAGGTGCAACGTAGAAATGAAGTCTCTTGAAAACCTTTTCTTGCCACAAATTCAAACTACACTTTCCGGCTCATTTCTTTACTTTCCTCTTCCAACATGTTTTTCTTACAAATATTTGGACCATTACAAAATCAATAAACTCAATTTGTTGGTCAGAAATCACTAATTTCCCCTTCAGATTACAACGTTTGTGCAGGATATGCATAGTGTGCTTATCTGTTTCTCACAAGCATGTGCCTTTTTCTCTCTCTCTCTCTCTCTACACAGGAATAAAAACACAAATAAGCGTGAGTGACACATAACTCTGCCGGGACAAGCTGACAAATAATCTTCCTACAAACTCCTCTCTGAACTTTTGGTCACATTTACTTCCTTCTCGCCGTGTGAACGATGACTTTTCCCAACTGTAGGACGCTTGTCTGTCTGGTGAATCGGTTGCACTACCTTGTGCGTATGAAGATAAAGTCCTATCTCAGTGTGCTGTGTTTGCGTTTCCTCTGAAGGAGTATCTGCGACCTTGACTGGATTCCAGCCTTATCGCAGCAGAGTCAGAGGTCCCTGCAGCTGTGTTACAGCCCCGGACACTGTGACAGGAGCCACACTGCTCCCTTACACTGAAACTCACTGTTCACTGACAGTCTTCTGCTACGCAAGACATGTTTTGGCCCATGGAAATTTTAATATCACCTAACAAAAGGTATATTTATGACAAGTAGCATAATCTAAAACAGCAGTTTTCTAAGTTTAAATCTGTGTCAAGTGAGTGAAAGTTAGGAGACAGTTTGCTAACCTACCTTTCCTAAACTCCTCTCCACCTTGCGGAAGCATTTGTTCAGGGACAGGTTGTGACGCACTGAGTTCTTCCAGCCAGTGGGAGCATTGGAGAAATAAGGGAAGTGCTCAAGAATCCAGCCGTAGATTTCCTTGACAGGCAAAGACTTGCTGGGAGACTGCTCAATGGCCATGTAGATGAGGAGGGAAAACGAGAAAGGGGGCTTAGACTTCAACGAGTCCCGCTCCCTGCCTCTGCCGTGTGAAGAAGATGAGGAGGATGATGACGCGCCCTGGTTGGCCCCGTAGTCTCCCTCGATGTCGAAGAGGGGGCTGCCACTGGGCTGAGCTTCAGGGCCGCCCAGAGTGAAGTTCTGAAGCAGGTTCTCATGGAGCCAGTTGAGGTTGGTGAGCTCCTCATCCTCGTTACCTCCAGTCCGATCCACGCTGGTCGCCAGCGGACTGGACGCGCACTCCGCCTCGGGCAGTGTTCCCACACCACAAACACCTCTGAGCCCTGTCCGCTCCTCTTGCATACCCGGAATTTCCGTTTTCTTATCTGGTGACATCCCAATGATTGGACCCATTAAATCAAAGAGGTCTGGAGAAAGAGAGAAAAAAAAGGTTGTTAATGTTAAACAGATCACGACAACAGATAGACAAAATCACAGTTTTTGATGGTGAGCTGATCTCTAAAACAAAGTTGGCGGTATGAAATAACTGGATGCGACATATTGGAATGATGTGCTCTCCCAAGCGTTGACCTTGTTTTCTTAAGTTTTCCCTGAGGGCACACCCCCTGTAGCTGTCTGCCTCTATCCCACTCCCCAACCCTCTCCTCTCACTGCCACTCTCCTCCACGCCTGGTGAGGACGGAGAGGCTCTCAGCTCTCCCCCCCCTCTTGACTCCAGCCGAAGGACCTTGGAGGAGTTCCTCTCAAGCAACTGAACCGACTTAAGGCTCCACTCCTTGACGCCCACCTCATTTCCAGACGAGACCCAGCTGCTCGTTATGTGTAAATGAGCATGAAACCATCAAGCGACTTCAGAAATGAGTGGAAGGTCTCCATCTTACGGAGTGGATGGCTCTTACAGACTGATCTTCATTCAGCCAGGATCAAGTCTCAATTTGTCACATGCCAGATTAAGTAGTGTAAAGAGGCTACAAACCCGGGAGTTGTCAGTCATTAGAAAATTCAACATTGCCAGCAGCCCTGTATCATTAACCAATTCAACCCAAGAACCCTTATTAATGAGACTACTGTGCTTTTTTACTTCGGCTCAGACGAGGCACCCTTGTCATCTTGTACATAAACAATGATCCTGTCAATGTATTGTTGTGAGTAAAGCAATGAAAAGATAAATATGAGGGAACCAAAAACAAGTACTCAATGTTCATACCGCCTACAATGACACCTATATTAATGCTAAATTCACAAAAACTTTATAACCTTTTTATCTTCAGTTGTAATAAGTTTTGCTCAAAGAAGTCTATAAAACCTTAAAATATTAGCCATGGTCTTGCACGCTGGCTGGTGAGGCCAAGAGTACAAAGAGACCACTCTTTGGCTCAGCTCACAACAAGCTTTAAGTCCTGGGTGTCACCATGACAACCATGCCGTCCCTTCAATTAAAGAGCAGAAATCCCACAAACAAGAGTCAATAAGAAAATAAGTAATCCATGCTGGCTGGCTCTGCCACAGACGACCACTGAGCAGCCACCCTGTGAAGAAACGCTCCCCGCTGCACCTCGCGTGTGGACACCAGATGCCCCGGTCTGTGGTGGTCTGGGATGCTGTGGATCGAGATAGAGTAGGGCTGGAAGGGTAAAGGCGCGCAGAGTGCGGTGGATAGGCATATATTTTCATTTCTGCGATAAGATAAGAATTGGGTCAAACTCGAGAGTGTTTGCACAGCGGGTGAGACAGGAGAGGGAGTGTACACACAAACACACAAATCAGTTTGTCAAAGCCAGTGAGTGAGGACAGGAGGGGGAAACGAGGCATTAGTGCATTTACAAAATGACCACTCAACTCTCAATGAGGGGATAAACAGGCGGCAGAGAGATCCTGTTTTGGTTTAGAGTGACTTCTAAATCCAAGGCCGTGATTTCTTTAGACTAAAAGCATACCACATCTTGTTTGCTCTAACAGGTGAGGTCATGTTAGCTACGTCATCCTACGCTCAACTTATCAGTTCTCTATTGTCTGTGTTTTAATGTGTCAGCACCACTGAAGATTCCTTCAAATCTGTGTACCGCGTTTACTTCTGCGAGAAAAGGAAGTCCGTCAAAAAGCTTTCCAGGTCAAAGGCAAAGGGACAGGCGGAGTGAACATAGGAAGAGTCATAACAATAGGGAAATCCTTTTATGGAAAGGCAGAACAAGTGAGAAAGAGAGACTGAGATGTGTGTGTGTGTGTGTGTGTGTGTGAGTAAGAGGGAGACTGAGAGACACACAAACAGCAGAGACTGAGTGCTGGTGAGGTAGGCTGTATTAGTTATCTCCAGTCTAGGATGAATCACAGCGCAAAGTAGAGCAATCAGATATGTCAGGAAGCGAGAGAACTGCCCATTTGCGTTAAAGGAGAAATCTCCGCTCGAGAGACTAAAACACAAAAAGATATCCCTTGACATGACAGGTTCCTACTCTGAATGAATTTACAAATAGAGAGGGGACCGAGCAGAGAGCCGAGGCTACAGTACACCCTTCCAAAATTTCAGACCAAATGTAGCTGTGTTTACAAGCCAAATATTGTGTACAATTAGGGGCTTTTTGTCTACAAAGAATTTATATATTTGCAGAAGGATGAAATTAGAGGATACCATTTGACAACAAGCCAAGGCTAGATTTAAACTAAATAAACTGTAGATATATAGATAATGTAACCAGCTTACCAGACGTCCTCATTTAGACTGTTTCGTGTGAGTTTAAGACAGGTCTGGTTGCCTAACACATGCTGTCGACAACCATTTAGTCACAGTCAGCCACAAAGCACAGGTGTGGCAAAGAAACGCTCGAGTCTACCTTTGATTAAAAAGTGTGAGCAAAGAGTTTTTGTGAAGCTAGAGTCGACTGTAAACACTTCATTCTGTTGCCCTTTCTTCTTAAAAAGGCCACGAATGTAAACTTGATTGAGTTTTGTCGCTGGGAGAAGAGAACAAGTCACGGTCTGGGTAAAGCCTGGGGAAAAGTGTCAGATCACTGATTAACCTTAAAGCACAAGAGAGCTTCACCACCTCAGTCCATCTCCACAACCCTGACCTCTCAGCTGGGCCCTTGGGTGCCAGAGTGTGCTTATCCTCTTTGAGTAGCTCCTCCAGAAGACCGTCATTTGAATATCAACAGAAGGCAGGGTGGACGGCTGACAAAGCTGCCTCGCATCCAGCCAAACACAGGAAGTGTTTTACCATGATTGCAGCTGGTCAATTACCACTGCTGTTGCGATGATCGCGGTTATCATTGCTCTTATGAAAAAGGCATCAAAGAGAGGGGGCTGGGAATGCAATGAATTATGGGACACTAGAGTGTAAAGAGTATAAAGAGAGAGGGGAGAGGGAGCTAATAAGCCGAACTGGCCTGTTGACTTCAGCTCATCCTTGAAAATACACCAAAGCTGCAATGGTGCTGACCTGATGGCTCATCTGCAAGTTAAAATAGCCCAGCGCACCGCCAGCCTCATCATATTCATGTGCAAACAGGCAGGGACTAACAGCAGGTGCCAAGGCACATTTTTTCCCCCCTTTCAAACTGCTCTTTTATCCTGTTAAGCACTTAGCCCATTCAAAAATACACAAAGACATAGGGAGATAGCTTTAAGTGGCGAATCAAGCCGTTGATGTGTCAAATATGTACGGAGGAATGTAAAGGAGACGATAGCGCGCATCAAAATGAAGAGGTACTGGTTTGAGATGTTTTCTGGGAGCGAATCTCACAATCAGGACTCAGTTGCCACGGCAGCCGATGTTGTAAGGGAAGCAATTGTGCTCATGTCTGTGCATGAAGAGAGAGCTAATGTGGGGAGATCAATACAGGCGGAAAATGCTGAGGCCAGCAGTCTACTGCTGTTCTCCACAAACCTGTCTGACAAAGAGCAGTGGGAAAGGCCACAGCCAACCTGGATGTCATGGGACTAAGTACCATGAAGGCATACTTTATAATACCAATATGCTCTTTTTTTTCCTTTTTTTTTTTTAAGTAAAAAACAAAAATACACACAACTTAGCATTTTTATGTGAATAGCAGAACAGGATTTCATAACAAAAACTCAGCGATTTTGCATTTAACTGCTTTGATTTTATACACTTATGTACTCACACCACACCCTCTTCACACGAAATAAACCAGTCGACACAAACCAGTTACACCTCTGTAACAGATACATAAAGGTGTGCCGCTCAGCCCCATGGCGAGGGCTGTTATTTGAAACCCTAACTGATATTTAGGTGACTACCCAGTCGGGCTGGAGCTCTCTAAAAATGTGAATGAGACAAAGGGGGGCTGAGCTGGACTGGGAGAGAGAGAGAGGCTGTTCTAGAGCGAGGTAGCCAAGTGGCAGTCTTTTATTTTATGGGAGGGTCAAATTATGTCACGGCAAACAAAGCGTCCATTAATGTGAAGGCTAATCAGGCTACTGTTGAAGTCTAAATGACACATTTTTAAATAAAACTGCTCAATGGATTAAAACGATCTACTCGGTGCCCAAGGTGAAAGCAAATGAAAAAGCTCGCACAAAGCATTACAATTGGCCCCAAACTCGGCTCATACAAAGGAGCAGTTGTTTTTGCTCTAGTCATGTTTTAGAAGCGTTCAGTATTCACCTCACAGTTTCAAACAGAGGACCGGGAGGGAAGGAAACACCTCCTGCCTGTTGAGGAAGTTCATTTTCAGAAAACAAAATTCAGACTTCACACAGGCAGCTAGGCCTAACTCCACACTAAAACCGGAGCAACGAGAGGTAACGTTTATTGAAGCAGCAGTATTTACTTTGGCAATCTTTGGATTCCAGCAGCGTGTAGCTTATAGACTGTGTCAGATGCGTTACTGACAAACACCCCAGGCCAACCTGATGTAGTGACAGATGCAATTACGACAACGGTCGGGGTTAAACAAGCAAACAAAACAATGGAGGGCGATTGCGATGTTCATCAGAGACACAGACTTCACACACTAATTCAAACTCAAACACATAGGACTGCACTTCTACTGTCAACAGAGGCTAGGCCTTCCAAAGTACAAGCCAACCCCCAGCCAACACTGAAACCTTATCTCTTGGGTCATGTGGCTGTAGTTCAGTGTACAAACACACCAATCAACATGTACATCCGTCTCATATACTTTCAAATACCGAGGACTGCAGTAATTACAAGGCCAATTGCTTTAGGCCTTCTGTCCACTGAGGTCCAAATCCTGGTAAAAAAAAAAAAAAAAGACTAAAAAGGAGATTTTTTAAAAGCTTCAATACTTCTGCAGACAGACTGAATGTGCCTTCCGCAGTTCAATTCAAGTTTCAACATAAGCCCTTCCAGGAATTTGCTCTTTTGTAAATACTGTATGAGATTACTGTCCTTGCAAATACAGCAAATGTTTGCCATTTTGAAATTTTGTGTACAAGACACATAGAAATTCCAACAAACCCCTCCAGGAAAAATCAAGTTATAAAAGCCTTTCTTCCCAAATCATTGCAAACTCTTGTGAAATCCTTCATGGAAAAAAAGGGCCCAAATAACAAATTAAAGGACAGTTGAGTACATTACTGAAGCTTCTGTGGTGAGGAAATCACTACAACGTGCATACACAGCAAAAGATGCACATCCAGGTAAGAAAGATGTTTTGAGCTCAGTGCTTTTGCCCCAGCAGCACTGGATGTCATATGTTTGTCTCTCACTGTTGATTCATGAACATCAGCGGCTAAATACATATTTAATTGTTTTAAAAGCCAGGTCCCGATAAATCAATGAAATGCTGTTTATTGTAAGATTTGAATTTCTTTACTAAATACCAAAATGCTACTTTTAAGCACCTTACTTTGTTCAGAATAAACATTTTTTTCCCTGCAAAATAAGCCACACTTCTCATAAGAATCTGTGTTTAATGTCTTAAAACAGAGGTTTGATATCCAGTCCTAACTTTTCACTGAACATTTCACAGAGGCTACGCCAAATGAGTTGCCATAATCACAGGACAGCATGGTGAAATCAGAGCAACTAGTTTTATAACAGGTTTTTATTTTATACTGCGCATGGCCTCACTTACATCCTCTGCTCAAATAAAGTTTACTTTAACAACATTTTTTTGCAATAAATCACCATGGTGATCTCATGACAATGCCAGACTTTTAAAAATAGAAAAGCTCCAGACATGCTCTAATAAACTGAGCTCCATACTTATTGATGGATGGAGCTGTTTGAAGTCCAGATCACAGTGTAAAACTCTTATTCAAATAACAGTGAATGTTTTATGTTTAAGTTTCTTTTTGGTCAAACACTACACCAGAACTTAACCGGTGCTGCTCTATTTTCGATATATTTTTGCACCCCGTTCACCCCCCACACATCCCAGAAGATCCTCATCATTTGCACACGAGCGCGGTGAGCCCTGCGTCGTTGTTGTCATGCCGCCGTCAATTAAATAAATCCCGTTAATTCAGCCAGGGGTGACGAGACAAAGACCCATTGTGACACAGGACACAGCCGTGCTTTCCTCTTCCTTTCTCTCAATCAAGGAAACGGTCACATCTAGTGTTGCTTTCAGTGAGGCAGGTCCTAATGGGCTGCGTCTTGAGTCCACCCCGTCAGAAATGAGACAGGCACAAGGACAGTCAGGGGGTTAGAGGGGCAGGGACGAGAGGAGGGGGCCTGTTCCCAACAGAGTCTGTGCATAACCACTGTGACCAATCAAGAGATGTAAAACAATAAATAGAGTAGACGGAGGGGCGCCACAACAGGAATACACACATTGCCCATATGTAACTTCTGTAAATACACACACAGAGGCAGGCTGGAAGAGGAAAAACTGAGGAAGAAACTCAAACATTCCCATTCAAAACATGTGTTTTTTTAGGTTTGGACAACTAATTCACAACATGTCCTGTCTTTTTGTTGATGTCAAGACATTAACTATGGCAAATTGTCCCCAGTTTATAAAATAATAACAGCTGTTAAGTGGAAAGCTTAAAAAGGCATAAAAATAGATGTAATTTCGCCGTGTCCTGATCTATTAGGAGATGCAAAACGGTGTGAAATATCTCAAAAAACAGACAAGTAGATCATGACCAGAGAACCCAAATAAAGGAGGCAACACATGGGTGGAAAAATGCCACTACAGTCGTGAACGTTTGCATCCTAAATTCAGAAATACCAAGTATATTGGATTAGCAGAACATCACAGAACCAAGACAACAGAGGAGACTACAGACTCCTCGGGACGTCCCTCCCAGCAGACACACACAGGGGCTGTGATCAGGTGGTGAAACACACACACACACACACACACACACACACAGCATCAATCATTCAAGGCAGTCAACGCAAAACTGCAACGGGTGCATCCGAAGCAGTAAACTCAACAGGCCAAAATAGGTCGACGTCAGCAGTAGGAGTTGGAGCTCACTGATTGGTGATTGATCCCAGACAGATGTGTGATTGTTCAATACGACAACAAAGGTCCTCATAATGAGATGTAAAGAAGATCAACACATTCTTTATAAAATAACAGACTATGAGAACTTACTGGGGCTAAAAAAAATAATCATATTATCACTTACACTTATTTTAGATGATTTTTGCAATTTAAATGTGCCGCAACACTGCAATATGCACACCACAGCATAATTATGGGAACAGAGTCACTGAAAATGAGCAAAACCTATAAGCTTCTTCATTCATCAAATCATCAAATTATTTAACCTCTTTCAATTACAACCATAATGGCTTCATCAATCCAACAATTTAAAACACTCTGCATAATCACAGTCACATATGACTTGATAATTACAGGGTTTTCAGAGAACAATAGGTTATAAAGCTTCGAGTTATAGCTTTTCTCTTTCGTCAATCTGTGAGAAAGCTCTGCAGGTTTAGACTTGGTTAAGCAATCCCACAAGTTTTCTCATATATGGGTCAGCTTTCGTAATGAATTAAAAACCACGGTCCCTCCTTTAGCTACAAAAGAACATGGTGGATTTTAGAGGACGCAACCTTTCATTTACTTTGGGTCAGAGTACACAATTCTGTGATAAGACTGATTACATGACAACACCACCATTTTAAATTGCAAAGTCTGTACCACTCTTGCTTAGATAAGGAGTAACAAATGCAAGCTACAATCCAGCGTTTGCCATGGTACTTCCTTATGAAGATGTTTTATATATGCAGTATATTGTGCTGACTGAACAATAAAGCAGTACTTTGTACACTAGAAATTCATCTCATGAAAACGCTGTGCTTTGGTGGTCTCTTTTGTCACATTGCTTCGCAGTTATCATACATACTCTGAGGAACATCTTCCTGTTACTGTCAATAATGCCGTACAACTTCTTAGAAAAGTGACACCAATGTGTTTACCGAGTTGTAAAAAGTGTGGCATTCTTAAGAGGTCTAGATGAGCGTGAGATGTATTTGATACTACTGTGTCTATTACAGTGCTCACCTGGTGTAAAATATCCCAATAATGTGAAACGAAGCCTGTGTCAGTATAGTCAAAACATGGACATTAAGCAATGCATCAAAGAATACGACTGTCAGGACTCAATACAATTAAACTCTGTTTATTAAAAATGTTAGCATCATGGCTCTAGGGATGGCTCTGTCTGTCTGTCAGTCCACCACTTTGGCCCAGACTGAAATATCTCAATAACTCAACAGCTGTTGAATCTCCTTACAAAACTGAACGGCAGTCCATCCGTTAAATTTTGTAAAGAGATTCATGGTCCCCAAATGACGAGTCCTAATGACTTTGATGATCCCCTGAATTTAACATCTAGTGCCGCAAACAGGTCAAAACTTTTACTTATCCAGTCAAATCTCTCAACATGTACATTATGGATTGGCATTAATGGTCCGCAGACGATAAATCTAAATGACTTTGGTGGTCTGACTTTTTCTCTAGTGCCTCTGGGTCAAAATATCAGTTTGTTGAATACTTTGGTTCATGACGAAATACCTGCAAAAAATTCATGACATTCCAAACATCCTCGGCTGTACTTTTGTCCTGCGTATGGTAGCATGCTAGCACGCTAAACTAAGACGGTTGACATGGGAAATATTAGAACTGCTAAACACCAGCATGTTAGCATGCTGACATTAGCATTAAGCTAAAAGCACTAAGGTGTTGATAGGGACGTCCAGTTGGAGTAACAGATTTATGCATTTAACAGCTTATCAGACACTAAAATACTGCACGACGATTCGTAATACTCAGACAGGATTTTACAACTCCAAAAAGTTTTCAATGCGACAACTACTTCCTCTTTTGATGATTGTGAGGAACACAGCAGACATACTCCTTTAATTTACCAGGAATGTGCGCTTGTATGTTTGTGATTGGCCAACGCAGCGCCTTGCCGGATGACGTCCCGTTGCATCGCAGAAAAAGTTGAACCTGGTCCAACATTTTTGTCAGGCCAACAGACTGCCAATAATCAAATGAATGAGAGGGCTGCATTTTTCACGTAGGACTAGACAAGTTAGAGCACTTTCGACAATAGCAAATGACACTATGACTGATGTAATTAAATGTCACATTGAGTGATTGTAAATTTCAGTTTCAGTTTAACATCAACAAACGCATCTGTCTCTCAAGTATGGCAGTTTCCTGTACGCAGCCCAACCATAAAGAAAAACATAATACCTCAAACCATAAAAGTGATGCTACTTTATGTTAACAACAATCCTAGAGGCCTCTTCAACCAATCAAAATAACCTTATTATGAGTAAAGATAACCTATCTTTACTCACAATAGTTCAAGTCCCTGTAGTTATTAAAGCTATTTCACATCAGCAATGACAGCATCACTGGGTTACGACAAGTCTTATTTATAGTAATGAATGTCAGTAAAGTTAGCAGGCCCTCATCTATTCTGGGAGGTAGAAGTGCTTACCCTTCAGAGGCTTCTGTACATACATACAGCGGTGTGATACATGCTAACCACAAACAACAACAAAGACAACAGATGGTTGTGA
Organism: Thunnus thynnus; assembly: GCF_963924715.1. Taxonomy (NCBI): domain Eukaryota; kingdom Metazoa; phylum Chordata; class Actinopteri; order Scombriformes; family Scombridae; genus Thunnus; species Thunnus thynnus. Next base: position 11,461,134 of record NC_089530.1, on the reverse strand, counting down.
CCTACAATATGACCGTGGAAATTCTGGCGATAAAGTCAGACTCATAACATCTGTCTCTTTTTTTTGTCTTTTCCCCCTTAATCTCCTGTTGCCTTTGTCTTCTATTTATCAGTGGGGCTTTAACAACTGTCGAGCAAGAAGAACGGAACAATGTCAGTCTATATTAATGTCATAACCACACAAAAGGGGTACAAAAAATAAATCCCATCACTTTTTTCCCTAAAATATACACAGAAACCTTAAAGCACAGAATGAATTTTAGATGAGATTTGTCCATTCCGGTAAATACAACACTGACAGGTAGCTGGTAGAGAGAGTAGAAGGACAGACACGTGGAATAACAGAAACTATACAGTATGAAGACATATTCAGCAACAACACACACTACTGTATATATCTAACTGGATATTTTTCCTACACTCTGACATTTGTTTGTAGAGCACTCTGCAGCTATCTGGGACAATCTTGTGATAATCCATTACATCATGTGCTTAGCCAGCCAGCGTAGCCTCACAACCTCTGGTACCATGAATATATACCACGAATTATTCATGTCTTTAGAGATATGAGGGCAGAAGATGTGCCACCAATTAACACCACCAACAAAAAAAACTTCATTAATATTATTATCTACTACAACTTGAGTAATCAAAGACATTTAATGAAACGAAGTCTTACTACTCCAGTGGGAAAAATACACTCAAAGTGCTGTTAGCAAAGAAAACTAATATGCTTTGTAGCTAATACGAGATATATACTGACATTATTCACCGCGGACTCAATGCTACAGTCACACACACACACATACATACAAGCAGCCACAAGCAGTCACACAATGAGGAATACAAAGTTACACGGAATGACGTGGACTATTGCACAACACTTCCCGACAGACCGGACTCGTTACGAAGTATAACTTATCGCCGGTAAACGACATTATTAGTTTTAGCTTTAACGACACCAACTTCAGCGTTAGCTCAGCCAACACAACCCGTGAAGCAAAGTAGCGTTAGCAGCAGTCGCTCGGTGGCTCATGAAGGTAAATCTACCGCTAGTGTTAGCATGATATTTTCTAGACTATTATAGTGTTTCCATTTTATTATATGTAACGATGACCATTGTTCGCTGCTATATAAATATCCCTCTGCACAGTTCAAGCTTCGAGTCCGGAGAACACAGAGAAGTAACATTAGCTAGCTGGCCACATGCTGTCGCTTGCTCTGCCATGCTGGCTGCTCTAAGCAAAGTCACTTGACCACATTTACTTTTAGCTTGTTCGAAAACACACACACACACACACACACACCACACCGCGTCCTGCCGAAACATGATTCAATCACAAATAAATTAAAGAAAAACAAAAACGGGTTCTATACTTACAATCATGCACGGCGTGCCTCGGTGCGGTATGTTTAAAAGACACGACTGTGCGCAGTTTATTCCGATGTCTGTCTCACACAATGTCAAGAGATCAGATCAGCAGCTGCTTCCTCCATACACGCAGCGCGCAGATCACACAGCGCACGGCAACGCTACCAAAACCCCTCGCCGTCGTCATGGCAACAGGCCCACTTCAGCCAATCACAGCCCCTCCCCTCCTATCTCCCCTGGCAACTGCCGCAGCGCAGGAGCTCCGCGGACGCGCACGCACGCCATCCTATTTTGCATCGTGCAGTGTGCTTTCACTTTTTATCGCCAGCTGCTCGTAACGTAAGATAGAAGAGGGGAAATAGGTTTTTATAGTGTTATAAACATGTCTGTCAAATAAAAGAAAGGCACTATGGATTGTGAAGTAGTAATGGGATGGATTATTAATTAATAAAGTGTGTGAGTAATCAAACCGGACGGGTCCCGCACACAAACACTCCCGCGTTATTTAGGCTACACAAACACCTCGGGGCGGAGAGAAAGGATGTGTCACCACACCCAGTCTTATGACGATAGTGGACCCTCAACAGGGCCTCCCCTAGAGTAAACGATGATAGGAAGGAGCTATCGTGACCTGTATATACACGCCAGACACATGCTGAGTGATGCCTGAGACAGAGCAAAGAAAACAAATGGAAAGAAAAAAAAAACACAACAATATAGGTTTTCACCAGTTGCACATAAAACTCATTCACTGTTCATGTGTTAAAAGTCTAAATTACAAATACCAGTAATTAACATGACTGTATGAATGTACTTTCATGGCCTACTGGAGGAGAGCTTGCAGGTCAGTTTTGTATCTTTGCCTGGCTATCTGTTGAGTGCAGCTTTGCTGGCCAACAGTGACTTCACACCAAACTGTAACTTTCACATAATGGCGATACCTTACTCATCTCAGCCACTCCATTTCATAAGCGTACATGAGTAGCTCTTCGTGGACTGATCTAATGGCCTCTCTATTTGCTTTTACTGTGTATAAACCCAAACACCTGCCATGCAGCAGTGCTGTAAATACTTCTGCACTGGTGTCGATGCACACCCTTGTTTTTCTCGTCCTTTTAACCGGACAAACAGGCTTTGCAGTGGCATAATGGCGGTTTCTGTGTCAGAGTGAATACCTGACAAGTATTAAACCACTCATCTGTGGCTTGCTACTTACAGGCTAATATTCAGTGTGTTTTCATTGTATATACTTACTCATGTCAGCTTATCCAGGTACATTGTGAATGGAAACATTAATGCATATTTTATGCATACAGGGACGGTGAAGAATGGCATTAAGAGTGGTAAGGTTTCAACAGAGAAGCTGTAAGACTGGTTTATAGGATTGTTTAAAGAGTGTGAAGTGATTTATCAGTGGTGGCAGCACTCTCAGAATACCATTATATTCATCCATTCATTCATTCATGTTTTTCAGCCTTTGCTCAGGTTGCTGTGGCATCATTTCCTTGCACACCGAGCTATTATTAGGGCCAGCAAAGCAGCACAGACTGTGCCCCATTTTTCCTTCCAGTATCACTCCTAGGGATGATGAAGTTGCAAAGCTAGCAAATGAGAGAGAGGAGAACAAGATGCATTAATCACCGGGGAAACAGTTGATTGAGGATGCCTTGAAAAGACAGACCCATTAGTCTGTGTGCCTGCAATGGTGCTAATCTGATTGTAAAACTGTTAGGCTAAAACAACATGCCCCACTGACCACCATCAGAGATGTTCATAATGGTAGTGGAGCATATCCCGGACCATATAACACGCTCTCTGCCTGAGGTGCTGATGAGGGACTTTGGGAACGAGCTTTTTAGTGACATGAGACTGAGAGAATAACACAAAAGTCTTTGTTAGATTTGTGTAAAACTGACAGCGGGTGAAAATAATCACAGTAAACAGCTCACTTGGATAAAAGGGAGTTAGGTGAAAAATAGTAGGATTACAGACTAAGAGAGGAGTTCATGTAAGGCAGTAAAAGTAGTAGGGATGATGGGATGAACAATGAAGAAGCTCCCCTGTGATGGAGAGTAGTGAGCGAGCATGAATGAGGGTGCAGTGTGTCTTAGCAGCCAGCCTACGGTGGCATAGTGGTCAGGAGGCCTGCTGCTTTAATGGTCCATAAATCTGTGTGGACTGGCTGGTCTGATGCCGCCCCAGTGAGACCCTCTCATGTGGAAAATGAATCAGACCATTTTTACGGAGCGCTAGTGTTGAAGCTCTCACCCTCCTCTACTGCCAGCGAGCCGATAAGAGCTGCTGCACACGCACGGGTACTCCATTACAGCAGGTCTGGAGCCCATAAAACTGTTTATTAGTGACAACCCTTGTTTGTATGCTGCTCTTCATTCAATCTGTCCTCTTGCCTTTGTTGTTCTCTCCCTCACTGTTTTCTTTTTTCTCATTACACCCAGCTTTGGTTTCTGGAGTGGGAACACAGATGTTGACGCTTTGGTGCACAGCCAGTAAAGAGCTGAAAAACTGTAAAGGATAAATCACATGCCAGCAAAAAACTCACCGAATTCAATTGCAATAGGTATAATCTAGATTAATTTCAAGCTCTCTCTCTCTGTCTCTCTCTGTCTCTCTCTCTCTCTCTCTCTCTCTCTCTCTCTCTCTCTGTCTCTCTCACACACACACACGTACACACACTAAATAAATTTTGCATAATGGTTAGAAACATGCCAGGTATTGCATCTCTACTTCTCTCTTGCTGCTCGCTCTTACACACATTTCGAACAACAGATGCTGTTTTGTAATGACAAGAAAAAATCATATTCTTTTGATTCCACAGTATGTACCTTGGACAGGTGAGGACATTATAGAGAGTGCTGACATATAAAGTCTCTGTCCTGGTCCTTTTAATGGATTCAGATGTTGAAACAATCCTCTGCAGTTGTTATGGGACCGAGACCAAAAGACTACCTGCACCCTGAGCTAATTAGTTTGAACCTCCTTTGAAATGCGAAGTGGAAGAGTCACCAAGAGAATTGTGACTTAGATTAAAGAGCGTTAACACACTCTCTAACACCGCATGCGCAGACATGCGTGCAGAAAGACACACGGGCGCATGCACACGCACATACACTGAAGATCCACAGCATTTTAATTTTCCTAGATAAGTACAGTCAGAGTAGTTACTGGTTAAACAGGTAGTATTTGCATTCTCCCCAGGATGAGAAGGCAACTGCAACTGTCTGTGAAGCTGCCAGAAGCCACCTGCTGTGTAAAGATATGCATTAACAGACATCACAGCAGTCCAGACATAAAGCTCTAGAAGGAAAAAAAAACATTTGTTTAAGAGGAGAGAAAAAAAACCCATCTTATTTTTATCTTTAAGTATTTCTTAAGAACTACTCAGGTTATATTAAATATTTGCAGTGAAAATCATGTAAATGTTACTTCCACACATCCTCTAACTGTCAGCAGAGCAACCAGGCGTGGTCAACTTGTTTCAAATGCATCACTTTCTTTGTTCTTCAGGTTTGTTTTCCCCGGAGGTTCTCCCAGCTTTTGCCTGCAGTTATCCTCAATTGAAGAGTGTGTTTGCCTACAGAAGCCTTTGTTTGACAATCCTTTCTGCTTACCGGGTCTTATGAATTGTGTCAGCAGTTGCTGATTGTCTGTTATCTGTCAGCTGATAAGTGGCTCCTTTAATGCACAGGCAATAAAATGCTCAACATGTAGGGCAGAGGAATGATCTTTCCAACAGTCAAACAAATATCCTGTAATTCTGTATTGATTCAGTCTATTTGTTCAAGTTAGACTGGGCAAACGCTTGTATAAACAGGCCCAAGTGTCAGTTTGTTCTAGTGGAGGATTAAGCTTGCCAGTATGAACTAAGGACAGTAAATTAAATTTAACTAGGGCTGAATGAAAAAAAGAACTCAGCTGTTTAATGAGACAAGAGTTATTTTAGAAACCAGTATCCAATAAATAATCATGTACTTGTAATAAAGACAACACTCTCACCCACTAAGCAATGGAGACATAACCAAAGGCACCTTTTTAATTCATTTCAAATGGCCAAAGCAGGGGCAGAGCCAGAAATTCTTGACCCCCTAGCAAGATGTGACACATGGCCCCTCCACCTTGATGTGCATACTGTAATTAGTACAAAGTCACCAACGTCTACTAAAGCCTAAAAAAAATAATTTATTCATCCCACAGAACTTGATAAACATACACTATAAAGTGGACTGGGGAGTAAAATAAAGTCTCACACAGATAGATGAGGCCACAAACACAATTCATGATATTAAGGTGAGTATGACCCTGATTTGGGAATGACCACATATTCTCAAGAATGATGAGAGTCTGCAGGTTGTGGAAAAAGTCAGCAAACATCATTTTTTAATAGGCTGGAGTCTAGGATTCAAATTTGTTGTCTGAACCGGAATCTGGAAAAATCTGAATTCAATCCTGTAGCTGGAGTCGGCTAGTGACGGACATTCGAATGCAGTGTGCTTGTCTGTGACTGTAATCTTCAAAATCATTTGATGAACGTGTAAGACTGCTTCTTTTCACAACTGGTTAAGATTTTAAAGTCTTGCCCACTCCACATTTAGACATTTTTACTGTATCGTTTTAAAAAATGAATCATGAGATAATGGTTGATAGTAGCAGTTGGTTCGACGTTGCCATCCTTAGATCCATGCTGTTAGTGAGGATAAAAATCACACTGTCAGTCAAGTCTTCAGTGAAAATAATTCCATCCTAAATAAGCAGATTACATTCTTCTGTTTGAGTACAGACTGCCTTACTGATCATAGGTTTAAGCAGACAATCAATATGTTGTAAGTGATTATACTGTATACAATGAATGTGCTTTCTCATACTTGATTGTGACAAGTGAAGGAAAGACTGTCTTCTGTATTTAACTGACTGCTTTGTTTTCAGCAGACACACATCACTGAACTTTGGTCTTTTTATTTCAGTGCCTCCAGAGCTGCTCTTTTCTCTCTTCATTGACCAATATCCAGGGTATCTCTTTGCACTTTTAAGCACACTAAAACGGCATGACTCCCTTTATAAAGGCCTTCAAATAGCCCTGCTATACAATACGCCACATGCAGGGGCAATTGAATTAACCCATTGATCCCTGGCTGTTCTATTGCCAGGCTAAATTTTGTTATTCACCCTTAATGACTGCTCCTTGCAGGCAAATGAACACTTGTAGTCAATTAACTGTGAAGCAAGAGGAGGATAAAGGAAAAGACAAGCCGCTCTGACATGTTACGTCCTATCTACACTTTCAAATGCTGCATCAGCAATGTGAAGCTGTGACGTCTGTAGAAACAGCCGACTGATGACTTCACTGTAAACAACAACACAACACCAAAAAGCTTTGTTCTCTGACACTCCCTTATCTTTTCACAGCATCTGGTTCACCCCGCCTTGCCTTGGTCACAAGCACACTTTATCTTGTGGGACAATAGTGGTCTTGTGTCCAGCAGTGTTGTCTGGCACTACCAGCTCCATAGTGGGCTATGACACATATGAGGGATTGCTAACGCTCCTCCAGCAGTGTGAATATGTGTGTGGTGTTTTCTCGTGTATGTGCAGTACAATTATAAGCAGCCCGCTGCTTGGTGGTATGAATTATACACAGATAAACAACTTGTACATTATTTTTTATGTACAGTCTCAAATTATCATACCCAGATGAAAAAGACGCACTCATAAATTCACAATCTGACAGGTAGCCTACAGCTGTGAACTACCATGAAACCACCACTCATTCTGGCGTAGGGGTACTCTTAGAATGACAAGTGTAGACCTCCCAGTGTTGTCTCTGCACTATGCATATAAAGTGAGAGTGACCCGATGCCTGAGGGGCAGCGTATACCCTGCCTGGGACTACGGGGAATCTGGCTGCGAGCGGGCACACGGCTGTAGTGTGGAGAAAGTGGTGCAGTGCCTCTCTGTGCCTGGCTGAGCACTGGGTAATGAAGCGTGGCAGAGGAGAGAGGAAAGGAGTGTGTCTGCAGGGTAGGCATGGCCCTCGTGTTCCTATGCAACCGGGGCGGATGGCTAGGTGATGCAGGACCGCCTCTATTCTGCTTACTTGTCATACTGCTGCCACGCTTTCTTTCGCTTGTTCTGGTTAGTTGTCGTTTTTTTGTCCCTCCCTTCCTATCCTTTTTTTGCGATGCTGTCATGCATCCTACCCCATTTCCCCAAGGACAATATGCAGAAGGTCCCAAACCTAATCAAGCAACATGAATTATTATGGCAAATGACAAAAAAAAAAAAGAACCATAACTAAATTTTGGCATGTCATTCCAAGTCAGATTAAAACAGCACTGAAGTATTTATGTCTTAACATTTTTTATTTATTTAAATGAGACTCCTCTTCTTGTTTTCTCAATTGATTTCTCCTCCTTCCTGTCTGCGAGACAGTTGGCTGCACTTGCCCTTTCAAACAAAGGTCTACTGAGAGCAGATGTGCTATTGTTTCAGAGATGCTGTCTTGACTGAAATACTTTCCATAGCAAGAAGTATCGTTCCTCACCTCACCTCAACCTCCCCTATTTTGGAGTACTTTTTATTTGCATGTGGTTGGGTACCTTTAACAAACACGGCGATTAAGAACAAGGGCAATGACTCAAATGGGGATGCTCAGATTTGCAAAAACAAGAGAGATTAAAAATAACTGAGGTGTGGCTAAAAAAAAAACCCCTCTCTATCTACATCAGTCATTCTGGGATTGAAATTGTGTTTGTGTGTGTGTAGGTGTGTGTAGGTGTATCATTTAGGAACTTCCCCATACAAGGACTGTCCAAAGCACTGCCATTAATTGTTGAGAAACTAAGTAGAAGCAATAGGTAAGCAAGAAGACAACCTGTGATTATCCTCAGTGAATGATTTCCATCCTAGAGAGTGCATTACATTAATACAAAGACAAACTCTTAACATATTATCATCTATTGTGCAGCCACACATTTCCTGTGGGCAACAAGTGTGGATCTATTCTTAGCCGGTGGCCTGGGCTTCAGCACTTTCTGCTCCCGCTCCTCATAGGTTGGACGGGACGAGGTGTGATTCACTCCTGCCAGGTCTGACTGTGTCGTTGTAGCCCGTGTCCAGCTGTAGAGACAGTGGGGCCCATCGACCATCTGTCCCCGACCAGCAGATTCGAGGCTCGGTCCCCAGAGCAGGGAGTGAGGGGGCGGGAGTGAGATGAGGTCGGATGGGGGGAATCAGCTTTGTATTGCCATAAAGCTGTCTTTCCTCTCTCCTAGCAACGGCCTCCCATTTCCTTGGTTTTTGGGCGGAATGGTCCTGTTGGTCGGTGTGCACGGCCCCCTCACTCACTCTCTCTCTGTCCTATTTATGGTAATGAGCCATCTGCCCTCTCTGTAACAGCCGCCCAAATAGAGGAGAGGCTGGAAAGGGGGAAGGGGGGGTTGGTGGGGGGGGTTGGGGGTCTCTGACAGATAGGAGTCTGAGACAAAGACGCTTATCCTGTTGTGTCTGCCTCTGCCCCAGTGGATGCCTTCAGATATGGATAGGACTCAGTGATGACAGGGACAATCCTGAAACGTGTCCAGTGTTTTCACAAGAGTACATAATGTAAAAGAAGGAGGTTATTTGAAGTAAGTACTTGTGTTTCTGTGTGTGTGTGTGTGTGTGTGTGTGTGTGTGTGTGTGTGTGTGTCTGATAGAGAGAAAGAGAGAGAGACAGAGAGTGCTACCACCTGCAGGTCAGTACATTATGTTGTTCAACACAAAGAGCATTTGTAATATCAGTGCTAGGATGACCCCCTCCCCAGTCACACACACACACAAACACACAGAATATTGACTGCTGAGCTGAATAACACACAACCCTAGCATTATCCAGCGCTGCTATATGGATGTTCCTCTGTGACTTGGTGACACGATAGAGTGGTGGGCACACCAGCCAATACAAAGCCACACAGCATTCAATAGACCTCTGTTGCCACTGGATACTAGATTGGTTACCAAGCCAACACATGTGCCTCACTGTCATATCTCCAACAGATTAGTGTCGAAAACAACAGATATCTTGACAGTTAAGCGTTCCACATCTCAAGCTTAGGTAAAGTAGTGTGTGTCAGTGTATTTTTGTGAGTGGACTGGTGATCCGGTATGAAAAAAATGGAAGTAAAAAGATAAATGGAGATTATGTAAGACGGGGTGAAAAATGTTCCTTCTGGCCATGGCAACACTGAGTCCAACCATTTTATGATCAGAGGACAACAGCTAGTGCGTCACACACACAAAGGCAATTTGTTTGCAATTTAGAACACAGCTGACAAAAGTCCATTTTAAAAAGTGGTCAGTTTACGTACATTTTATAGTACATTATACAAAAAAAAGACTAAAAACTCAACACAACATTCTCAGCTGACTTTTGATTCCTCCCATCATGAGGTCAATCACCATTAACCTCATCAGACAGACACTCAGACAAAACTCACAGATGGGTCAATGACCAGAGAACAACAACTCACAGACGGTCCTGCTGGTAGGCCTGAAGTTGATTGCAGTCATCAGTGCATAAAAAAATATAAACATAGTGAAAGTAAACAGATGCAGAAAAGAAAAGAGAAAACACACATAAAAAGAATATTTAATCAGTTGTGATCATGCTGCCACTTTAAGGAAATTGCAGGGTAGTTGTGCAGCTCAGTGTTGTGACTCATTTACTGTAGGTAGTTAATTAGTCAGGGGAACAAAATTCATTTGGACTAGCCAAAAAAAAATCTAATTAATTACCATGTTTTCACAACAGGCACATATTGATGTCCTACAAACAAATATTTAGAAAATCCCAATGTTCAGCTGAAAGGACAGGCTTTCATAGAGGGGATCATCCCTCAGTGCATTTGCCAATTTGACACTATCAGTATGACAAACAATGCTGTTGTCATGGCAGCATCCTGGGGGCAAAGGGTCTGCAAAGAAATTATAGTTTGTGGTCACTGCCAAAAGAGAATGCTAGGGATGTATGTGAAATAAAAACAGATATTTCAGATTCACTGAGAATAAACCTGAGTGAGGTGAGGCATCATTCAGACAATAGATACAGACAGACATCTAGGGACCACAGAGGTAAAGTATCATGTGATGCTCATCTCACTCACAGCATGTAGCGAATACTCAGAGAAGAGGAGACATCTAGTGGACAACCAGGCTACTGTGCAGCTAAAATGATCAAAATGGCAATTGTCTTCTTTATTGAATAAACTGAAGATGCAGAGGATAAACTTATGGACAACAATAAAAACATTCACATTATCTGCCACATTTTGGAATATGTTGCATGATTTATTTTTTTTGCTGTCTCTGTCTCCCCAGTTAATCTAATGATCTACCAAGAACGGACACAATTTCACACAGTCACACTTATTTCAGTAGGAACTTAACAATGAAGTATACTACTGTTAGTCAATGCGCCTTGTTACAGAGATTAAGAGGTGGAAAATTGAGACTGATTCACCTCTCAACTTAAAAGAAATTCCACATAGGCCAACTTTGCAATAGCAACAATCATGTGCTACAGTGTAATCTCAATTTCCACCAAATTTCCCATTCAGTAAAACTGAGCTGTCATCATCAGGCCTCTGTCACAGATTTTTGACACTAGAATAATTTTGATAAATTTGATTATATAAATTTTTCTACATACACAGGTATGCAGTAATGACTCTTCAATGTTTCCCCTTGAGTAAACTAATTTAAACTGACAGGATTCAAATATCACCACACCTGAGGCAAAACGCTATGGCCATACTTGGCGGTTATACTGGTAAACATAGAATTTTAATGCAGAGCTCCTTTAAACTTTAAGATCTACAGAGTCAAAATTTTTCTCCTCAGATTCACTGACTCTCATTTTGTGACTGATTTTGTTTGCTTTTAGCTTTAGCAGTTTCCAACATTTTAAAATTTTTTGTCTTTTTCTTCTTTCCTATTTTTCTTGAAACATTGATCCAATTTCCATAGTATCTGTACCCAGTACATGTAGATCCGAATTATCACACAAATATCTTTTTTTTTTTCATTCTTAACATTTTGGGGTGAAGCAACAAACATGAAGTTCATGTTTGCATGAATTAATTGATTCAAGTAACCAAGTTTCTCACACAAAATGTGTGATGAGCGCAGAAATGAGGACGCTCACTTGGTCAGGCTTAATAGCACCACCATCAGGCCAAAACATCAAATTTTGGCCTGGTTACATTTTCAAATGGGAATATGTCAGACACAATTTCACGCTCTTGTGCAAGACTTTTGCCAAATCTCTGAAGGACAGACCTGTTCAGATGTGATGAACAAATGTTATACTGCTCATAAAATGTCATGGGCCTCACAGGCTTGGATTCCATTAATGGTTGATTGTAGCTATAAAACTTAACTCATATTGTTTTTACTCTTTAATATAATTTGTTGAGTCAGATAAACTTGTTAAATGAAAATGCACTTTTTAATATATATGTCAAAGTCACATTACATCACAAGACCTGTGTAAAAAAAAAAAACACTGAGGGATGATCACGTTTATGGGCTTCCTGACTTGCAAGGCTAGTGAGTTTGATTTCTCAAAAACAACAACAACAGCAACAACAACAACAAAACAACCAGACTATGTAAAATGTTTTGTGATATTGCTGGAACACATCAAGTTTGGGGAAAATGAAGAGTAAGTGACAAACCTTTGAATTTATAGCCAAAAGAGACAAATTTCTAAGCATCATGGAGTCAGCACCAATGAAGCACCTTACATTATTGTTACCTTTTGCTGTTTTACAGTATTAACACTATTATTTCTCTTGAAATGCCCTCACAATTGTCTACCAGCTGGAGTTATTTAGGACATGATAAGTACTTGGTTATATAAGCTTGCAGCTAGTTGATCACAGTTCCAGGAAATGTATTCATTTCTTTAAAGTGCAGTCAAATATGTTATATTCTGCAATACAAAGACACAATATAACCCCCATATATTCAATGTTTGAATATTCGGATTCCATTCTGTCATGATTTTCACAATATCACACAATATTGCAATTCTGTGTGCTGGGCATTGCAAGGTTTGAATGTATGTATATGATGAAGTGTGAAGCAAGACAAAAATGAGAGCATATCTACTCTCTGAGTAAATCATGTCCTCTGTTTGACATAAAAAGTATCCATCCAGTCACTTATCCAGGTCAGGGTCACAGTGACAGCATAAGCAGAGCAGCAACTTGTTTCAACACCTCCTGGAGGATCTCTAGGCAGCCTCCAATCCTAACTTAGGTCACAATCAGACTGCACATTAATTGTTTACTAAGAAGACCCTTGCAGATTTTAGGTTCCACCATCCAGAACCTGCACACCTCCAGATTCAAGAAACGGACAGGGAAAATCACTGCACACCTCTCACACCAACTTCTCCCATCTAATAAGTGCTACAGAACACTGTGCACCAAAACCACCAGACACAGGAACAGTTTCTTCACCCTTGCCATCACACTTATGAACAGTTAACTCACTGTGGCATTGTGCAGTAACCCTGGAACATTATAATACCCACTGCACCTATAAATTATACATAGTTATTTTAGTTTACAACACAAAATGTGCAATACATTTTAGTCATTACTGTATATTTGAACAGACTGTATATACTGTACATAAACATGCATATAAAGTAGCATTTCACTTTTTTTTACAATTTAATATTTATCTCAGCACTCTGTGCTCTCTTCACTTCTTTGCACTATTTGTTTCCTGTTTACACTCCAAGGAAAGGGTTTCACATGTATATAGACATTCCTTGTATATACTTCTGAAGATTGTTTAGTTGTTATTATGTGTGTAAGTACATCGAGAGCCACTAAACTGCAAATTCCTTGTATGCATAAACATGCGTGGCCAATAAAGATTACACTGACTCTTGCAGATTATAGCATGTTTAAACTTGTACAAACTGTAGTGTGTGTGGTGTGTGTGTGTGTGTGTGTGTGTGTGTGTGTGTGTGTTTTGCATTTTGGTTCAAATTACAAATGATCAAATGCCTATCAGCACTGTAGGATGAGTTGCATGTTTTCCTCCTTCAGAAGGATATTGTCATTGACACCTTACCACACACCTATTAGGGTTGTGCTGATGAGCTCCAGTTATTAATCTGGGAGCAATTATTAAACTGGGAGGCAGTTTGCTGCTGACATAAACAGCAGGCTTTACCAGGATAAATGCTTCAGTGCTTAGGCTTGAAAAGTGAAAGCAGTCAGTGTTGAATAGACCGCCGTGAACAGGGGGGAATGAGACGTGACGGAGAGAGGTCCTGGGTCCTCCCATGTGATGTGACCGCGGCCTGACGGACTGTGCTGCTCGTCTGTTTATGGCTCCTCCTGCTACAGTACAGCGGGGCAAGACGTAACAGCAGCGCAGGGGGAATAACACACAACCATACGTTTTTTTTCCAGGAGCCACGGCGAAAGATGGCAGACCGTGCAATGCTGAAGAAAAAGACATAGATGATGTGCTCAACGTCGCCTCTTCTGCTGTGAAGGCTTCGACATTTCTTCAAGATTAACAACACCCCAAATGAACTCCGTCAGAGCAAGTAACGTTAGCAGAAGACCCAGGCGAGTATCGAGGCCGCGCCCGGTGCAGCCGGAGAGGAACCACCAGGAAAGAGGTAATGTTAGCTAAGCTGGCGTTATCAGCTGGTGTACGGGTTGATTTGTGTGTTTTTATGATTGGACAGACTGGACGTTTTTGTTTATGTTCATATATAGTGCGTACAACGGGATAACGTCGGTTGCCGTGATAAAACAGCGGGTAGCTAACAGCAGTCTTGAACGGGCGCTGTGCAGTCAGGAAACACCGAGGCTTTTGTGTTTCCTAGCACTCAGGCCGCGCTTTGTTTTGCTTGATTTTTGCCCGGAGTCGGCCTTTCTTTTGCTTGTCTGACCTCTTATCGCTGCTGAAATTTGCTCTTTTTTGTCAGCTAACGTTACGTGAATAGTGAAAGTGACAAACAAGGGGTTTGCTTGACTCACAAGTGACAAACGCAGGGAAGGATACACACAAAGTGGTTTTGCCAGTTGTCGTAGCATGCTAACTGAACCTAGCCAGTGTTAGCTGTTATTATTAGCATGTTTGGCTAGCTAAATGCGTCCAGACTTTATAAAAAAAGCCCCAGCCTTCGTAGCCTTTGCAACGTTAAAATGACAATGCATGGATATAATGCATGTAATTAATGCAATAACGTTGCTGTTACAACTCAGTCACATCATGTTTTGGGGTTTTTTCTGCAGTAACAACAAACTGTATGATTTAAGCAAATGCTGGCTGCAATTTTTCAAAGTAAACATTAGCTAGGAATGCTCTTTAATCATAGTTGCCAGTGGCTAGAAGCCAGTGGTAGAGACCCGGTCAGTGTGGGGGTCACTGGTCAGTAACATTAATGTTTGGTGAATCTGATTACACGTTATCATGCGGACTAGTGACATGTTGTGATGTTGGATCTCAGAGCATCAGTTGGATGACAATCAGCTGAGGGTGTCCTCTTAGTTACTTGATGTTTCTCACAAAGAAAACAGCTTGGTAATTTTGACAAAACAACCTCTTAAAGCATGATCTGTCAAGCTCAACCTGATGATGAATGATCAGTTCTCTCAACTGTCTCACTTAATTTGTTCATGATCTGCCAAGGTACCAATTTCCCTCCATCTGGCTGCTAACACAGTAGCTCAGTTGGCATTTTCATAGTGTTTGATAACGGATTGACAGCAGTTTACTTTGCCAACTTTACATAATTCAGTGTAAATTATCTCTGAGACTGATGTCCACCTGGTCTTAAATGTGTTTGGAGGACCTATACATGGTTTTTGGTGTGCAATTTCAGAGAAGTAGCTTTTGCTGACCCAGTTTGTTACATAGGCAGTGTTTGTAGTGGTTACTGGCCTAGTAGCCGGGGAGAGTCATCCTTGCAACCAGAGCAACAAGCAGACAAGAATTTGCATCTCCCATCTGGGGTAGCTATCAACTCATCATGCCATGGTAAATAGCCTTATAAATAGAAGTCAGGTTTAGCTCAGGGTTGATGCTATGGTTGGTTTTCTTCTGTTGATTGAATCCTGCTCTTGATAGGATTTGTAATCAATTTGTTGCATACAGAGCAGGTACTGAACAGAACTGTTTTTGTTTCATGTGGGTTTTTTGTTCTGTGACTGATAAATTCTGTTTAGGCGATTGAATCTGGTAATCTGTTCTGCTGCTTTTTACTGAAACATTTCTGTTTAAAAGCTCAAATTATAATCATCAATGGGTGACTATAAAGTGATGTTTTAAATTCACATTTGTTGTTCACCCAAAGATGTGAAACATGCGTGTAAATTGTCATCCGTTCGCACAGATTAAGCTACAAATGCTTCAGGGCTTCACAGCAGAAAAGGTTACACCACACAGGAGAAAAAGTGAACACATACTGATTGAGTATTATTTAGTAATTGTACTCATCGAGAGATAATTGTTGAGTGGTTATACAAGAATATCCAGTTGCATACTCTTCATCATGAATATGTTGCCTGCTTTGGATCAGTTCAATGGATGGCATTCCAAATTTTTATTTTTAACATTTTTTTCCCACCTTTTCCAGATGAGGACGTTCCTGCAGATATGGTCGCAGAAGAATCCGGTCCAGGAGCTCAGAATAGTCCCTACCAACTTAGAAGAAAGTCTCTACCCAAGAGAACAGTGTGTCCGACAAAGACAAACATGGAGGTACATTTATTGGGAATCCTCAAATAATAGTGTAAATGATGATAAAAGATTAAGATTTCATTTAATAAAACACAATAATAAATGTTTGAAAGTTTCCACTGACTTTCTCTATCCGCAGGGTGCTTCCACTTCAACCACAGAAAACTTTGGGCACCGACCTAAGCGCCCCAGAGTTTCAGGAAAGTGTCAAGATTTACCAGGTAATTATGTGCACATTATTGACATATGATGTGATGTTTCATGGAAAAAATAGAACTTTGCTTATCTTTGTTTTCTGTCAAACAGTGAGATGGTTTATGTTGTGTACCTTGGTGTGCCTAATTTGCCTTAATACACTGCAGCCTTTGCAGTGGGACTACTGTGTACATTGCAGTGCCTGTGCTGAAACAATTTATAATTTAGGCCTAACACATTGCAGGTAAAATGTGACTGGATGTGGTCTAGCAGCAACATACTTGCTCTGGTGGTCTGTAACTGGCTCTCAATTACAGTCACAGAGATATAAGCCTCCATACTATCCACACAGTCTGCGCACATTTATGAAGAAGTAGTGTATTTGTTCATGAACTGAAAGCAGCCAGTTACTATTTTTGAACAGTGCAGTAGGACAATGAAAGGGCAATTCCGATCTTTACATTTTTAAAATATTTCAAAGTAGCCTTCATCATTTCTGCTGTTGCTATTGTGACTCCAGAGGTAGTTTTGGTTCCTCTTCTTACTATAAATATGCATAAATAACCTCCCTGTCTACCATTAAACATTTTCTTATTCTAATCCCATGGTCTGTCCCTCCTCTCAGCAGCTCCAGCAGAGCAGTATTTGCAGGAGAAACTTCCAGACGAGGTGGTGCTAAAGATCTTCTCGTACCTGTTGGAGCAGGATTTATGCCGTGCTGCATGTGTGTGCAAGCGCTTCAGTGAGCTGGCCAATGACCCCATCCTCTGGTGAGACTCACCGGTCTTAGGACCGTGTTTTAAATCATGGGTGGATGTTCCTGCAACTGCTTGAAATCTTCGAAAAGAGTTTTTTCAAGTTGTGTGTGTGCGTGTGTGTGTCACCAGCTGCTTTTAATCAATTTCTCTTTGAAATTGCGCGGAGAAAATAACTGTCCCAAAGCTACATGTTCAACTTTTTTGGATGGTTACACCAGTTTTCTAGCTTGAATTGAACAAGTGAACAAGCAAGAAGGAAGTATGCTTTTTGTGTGCCTTGGTCAGGCTTGGTGCATCAGAGCCCCCAAAGTGGACATGGCTTTTTGACCGCTTTCATTTTCATACAGTCATTAACTTCCTAAAAAAACCTTCACAACACAAATGTAGAAGCCTTAAAGATGCAGTCGTAGACTGTATTGTAACATGTAAGAATTCTACCACAAATGACGAGGATGACATTAAATGTTTTTGTGCCTTCATGTTTCAGGAAGAGGCTGTACATGGAAGTGTTTGAATACACACGACCCATGATGCACCCTGAGGCAGGGAAGTTCTACCAGATAAACCCAGAAGAATACGAGCAGCCAAACCCGTGGAAGGAAAGTTTTCAGCAGCTGGTATGGGACATCATGCTGACTTACTGATTCACTGCTGATCTTGATAAAAACAATCTTGCTTGAAGTCTTACTTACAAGTGTCGGTTAAGTAATGGTGATGCATTGTTATCATGTATTGAAAGGTTTATTGTCGAAAGGTTTTGCCAGCAAGACAAAAATTTGACCCTCTTTGCCTTCTTTTAATCTTGACACCGATATTTTTGTTGCCGAGAGTTGCTTCTGCGCGACTTTAAATCCTCTGTGTACAGATGGTTAATGTCATGTGAAAGGGCAACACCACAGGCCATAATGGTGACATTCAGTATGCAGGGCGTAGAAGGGAACTATGTGTTTAAATTGTATTCCTTTGTGATATATTGACCTTTTAGGATTGTTTTCCCTGGACAAAAATGCTTCAGACGTTTTTTCTAATGACAGCTTTTCTCCCCCATCTTGTTAAAAATGTAATACCAGTGTGGTGTCTTTGCTGTCTGAAATTGTACATTAATATGAATTAGTCAGTTCTTTAGCGTGTGAATAATTCTGTCAATGTTTCTTTACAGTATAAAGGAGCACACGTTAAACCAGGCTTTGCGGAACACTTCTACAGTAATCCTGCCAGATACAAAGGGAGAGATAACATGTTTGTAAGTGAACTGTTTAACATTTTTTAGTTTTTCCCCCCATTCTCATGCTCCAGCCATTCACCTGACCTGTCTTTTTTTTTTTTTTTTTCCCTCCAGTACTATGACACCATTGAGGATGCTCTCGGAGGAGGTCAGGAGCCTCACTTTGATGGCCTGATATTCGTCCACTCCGGTATTTACACAGACGAATGGATCTACATCGAGTCGCCCATCACAATGATCGGAGCCGGTACGTGTGTATGAAGTCATGGTCCAGTGTCACCGTGTAGTTGGTTAGTCTACTCTCTCATTTGACCTTTCTGAATTATATTATAGCTCCTGGAAAAGTCGCCGAGAAAGTCATCATTGAGAATACCAGAGACTCCACATTTGTATTCATGGAAGGCTCAGAAGATGCTTATGTTGGATACATGACCATCAGGGTGAGATTTCTTTACTTTTGTTATCGTGTTATTTGAAGTCGTCGTTACTTTTGTCACAGTTGTTGATAACTAACTGTGGACTGTCCACTGCAGTTCAACCCTGATGATAAATCCGCCCAGCACCACAACGCACACCACTGCTTGGAGATCACAGTCAACTGCAGCCCCATCATCGACCACTGCATCATACGCAGCACATGCACAGGTAATGACGCTGCTGCTTCTTTGATCGGCTTTATGGCCGGATGTGTGTGTCTAAGGTGTATTAATAAATGTTTGCTCTGCTCGTTTCAGTGGGGTCAGCTGTCTGTGTCAGCGGCCAGGGCGCTTGTCCCACAATCAAGCACTGCAACATCAGCGACTGTGAAAACGTTGGCCTTTACATCACTGACCATGCGCAGGTAAGCACAGCTTTCTGCCTGTATGGTAAGGTATCACTTTAACACTGAAAGGTATATGTTAGCTTGTATTATTGTACTGTAGCCGATTGAGCAGCAGCAGCAGCAGAGCTCATCTTGCTCTTCACATATTCATACACATTCCTGGCTGGTTTTGTAAACAGTAATTATGTTCCAAGCAAAACAAGCTGTTTAAAATTAACTTTGAAGTGGACATGAAGACGGACTGAGACTTAAACTTATTCATCATTGTTCAGGGAATTTACGAGGACAACGAGATTTCAAACAACGCTCTAGCTGGGATCTGGGTGAAAAACCACGGAAACCCAATCATCAGACGGAATCACATCCACCACGGCAGAGATGTGGGAGTTTTTACGTTTGACCACGGCATGGTAAGTTAAAGCTCTTTGCCGTTTGATGGTGTGCTTTATGTTAAAAAAATCTATTGTTGAGTAAATCATTTTGGCTGGAGCTACAGTAAGTTTATGGGTTTTTTTGTCCATTTCCAGGGTTACTTTGAAAGCTGCAACATCCATAGGAACCGTATTGCTGGCTTTGAGGTGAAGGCATACGCCAATCCAACAGTGGTTCGCTGCGAGATCCATCACGGCCAGACGGGGGGCATCTACGTGCATGAAAAGGGCCGCGGCCAGTTCATCGAAAACAAGATCTATGCAAATAACTTTGCTGGTGTGTGGATCACCTCTAACAGTGACCCCACAATAAGGTCAGTGTGGTAAATACTAAATTGAAAGTATCATTTAAAAGGTATCAAATTGGGCACTCGTTTACAGATGTGTCATTTGTCCAAATACAGGGGCAATGCCATCTTCAATGGTAACCAAGGTGGAGTGTATATTTTTGGTGATGGCCGAGGCCTCATTGAAGGGAACGACATCTACGGTAATGCCTTGGCAGGCATTCAGATCAGGACGAACAGCTGCCCTATCGTCAGACACAACAAGATCCATGATGGCCAGCACGGCGGCATATACGTGGTAAATATTTTCCAAACATTTCCTGACATTTAAATCCACAAAATGAAACATAGTCTTACATCTTAACACCTTTTTAAACTTTCATATGGTATGATTTTGTCACATAACAGTGATGTATGGTGGTTTTTGTGTCATGCAGCATGAAAAAGGACAAGGCGTCATCGAGGAGAACGAGGTGTACAGCAACACGCTGGCAGGAGTGTGGGTGACAACAGGCAGTACGCCAGTGTTGAGGAGGAACAGGATACACAGTGGGAAGCAGGTAAAACTTCAAGTCTGATCACTAGAAATAATGTGAAGTGACAACTCAAAGACACACATGAGTCCCATATACACCTGGATGACATGTATACTGTTACCTGATGTAGCTACACAAGCATAATATTATGTGATCACAATAGAAATGTCCTATAGAAACAAGCAATTTCATAACATGCATTTTAAAACCTGGAGTAAATGAACATATTTTTGCTAAACCACTTTTTTTTCTTTCTCAGGTCGGGGTCTACTTTTATGACAATGGCCATGGCGTGCTGGAAGACAACGACATCTACAATCACATGTATTCTGGAGTTCAAATCAGGTTTGTGAGAAACATTCGCAATGACAAAAAATGTGTATTACAAAAGTCTCAACAGTCAGCATTAGTGCAGCAGTGGATCAACTTTCCCTTATTTGTCCCTTTTTTTGACAGAACTGGCAGCAATCCCAAGATCAGGCGGAATAAGATCTGGGGAGGTCAGAATGGAGGAATTCTGGTTTACAACTCAGGTAAGACTTTATCTGTTTTCTGTTTTATTTTTTCTACAGACAGTCATGGCCTCTCTCTCCTTTCTTCTGCCGTACGACCTCTGACAGTGTGACTACAGTTCTCCTCTGTCACCCTAATAATGAAACATGCATATATGTTTTTCAGGCTTGGGCTTTATCGAGGACAATGAGATCTTTGACAATGCTATGGCGGGAGTGTGGATCAAAACGGACAGCAACCCCACTCTGCGGAGGAATAAGATCCATGACGGCAGAGACGGGGGGATCTGTATATTCAATGGAGGAAGAGGTAACTCTCATGAAAGCACACGTATATCATCACAGTAAAGCAGTTGCTAGTTTGATATGTATCTCTGTTTGTCAGTATATTTATCCTGCCTTAAACTGTTTGATATATCAGCATAATCAGTAATACACAATCTATCTGTAGGATGCTTGTACAGTTATATTTTCATGTCAGTAGTTTGACATTGAGTTTGTTTTTCTCAGGTTTGCTAGAGGAAAATGACATCTTCAGAAATGCCCAGGCGGGAGTCCTCATTAGCACCAACAGTCACCCTGTACTGAGGAAAAACAGGATATTTGACGGCTTCGCTGCGGGTGGGTAACAGCATACAGGCTGTTATGTAGTTATTTTAAATTGTGACGGTTATTATGGTTTTTCAGCATGTTTACAAATGTGTCTGTGTACACAAACAAACTTAATTGAAACTATTAACTATGAACTATGATTTTCTGCACTAGGTATCGAGATCACCAATCATGCCACGGCGACCCTAGAGGGCAATCAGATCTTCAACAATCGCTTCGGAGGGTTGTTTCTTGCATCTGGTGTCAATGTTACAATGAAAGGTACTTTCTTAGTCATGAAGATTTTGACATATTTGCTTGATAAATGCTGAATTTCCTTAATTGTAGTTTACCAATTACTGCATTTTTTCCTTCCAGATAATAAAATAATGAACAATCAAGATGCCATTGAAAAGGCTGTGAGCAGAGGTCAGTGCCTGTACAAGATTTCAAGTTACACCAGCTACCCAATGCACGATTTTTACAGGTAATCCATGTTTATACTTGTGATCAAGCTGACTAGAACGTCCCCAACTGTTTGTCTTGTGATTTTTGACGGATATAATTTGGCCTCCCACAGGTGTCACACCTGTAACACAACAGACCGCAACGCCATCTGTGTGAACTGCATCAAGAAGTGTCACCAAGGACACGATGTGGAGTTCATCAGACACGATAGGTCAGTCTTACTGACCCATGTTACTACAAATGATGTGATTTACATAGACAATTTGTGATTGTCACTATTTAAACTGGTGTTTATACATGTGGCTTGTGAATGGGATTCTGTGTGATCTTGCAGGCTTTAGAGAAGGTGTGATCATGAGTGTCTGTAAGGCAAGTTTAACCTGTGTTTCAAAGGCAGCAATCAGGAAAGTTATGTTAATGAACAGTCTCACATTTAAAAGAGAACTCAAGTGATATAGCATTGCACGTCTAAAACATTGTCGCACTCACACTAGACAGTTTTTAAAAAAACAATCAAAATCAATGCAGCAGAACCAGAGATGCCATCTTTTTTTTTTTCTTTAATCCCACATATTCAAAATCTAGCGACTACACTTCCCACAGTGCAACTCGACCAACAACAGTTCAATTAGGAAATTCAGGTGTGTTGTGCTAGTAGCAGCTAATACACCTTCAGGCTGCTAGCCTCAAACAGAGATGAGTGGGCTACAGAGGTCTAGTACCCTCACCTCTTTTTAACTCCACACCCCTAGATGTTGTTCATTTTCAAACTTGTAGGTTTCAACCCCAACCAAGGCTGCCTCTAGTGATGTCACTTGGGGAAATTTGTACAACTTTTTTTCACACATGTAATAGTCCTCCCAAAGACCTGTAAACATACTTGCCTTTGATGTGTAAAATTTGTGCAGTTCCCCTTTAATGAACTGGAACTAATCATAATAATTATCATGTTTTATTAATTACCGACTGTAACTGTTTCTATTAATTACTGGCTAAGCAGGGGTGGCACAAGAAAGACAATCTGACAATCAATTTAAGGGTTTTATTTACCTAAAAAAACAAAAAAAACAATTACATCTGATTGACAAGAGCCGTGACACTGTTTACATAAAAGTTGGTAAACTATTCAAGTAAAGGCGTGGATGTCCACCTCAAGGTGTAATTATCAGTCTTTACAGCTTGAGCACCTGGTGTGGAAGTTTGTAACGTCCATTACAAACGGATCAGTTTAACTTGAATTGTAGTTAGCCATTCAGATTGTTTTATTTGCTGAGGTTCAGATATTGTCCCTCAGTTACAACAGAGGTGAATGTAAGTAATCAAAATTTTAATGGGCCAATCACCACAACTCCAGATATTAATCACACCAAACATAAATGGGATGAACTCCAGACCTCTGATTGCCACTTGCATCTAAATCACTCTCATTTGTTCAGTGACTCAAAGAGGTCCATGCATGGTCAAGCTCAATGCATGAAGTGAAACAAATTTTCACTTCATTCGTATTATCAGGCCCACTGATGTCTGCATGCTTTCACACAGCCGAAGACGTCTTTTGACGTGTAGCAGCTTTGACGAGGGTCAGAAGTGGTCCAACAGGGTGTAAAACACAGGGATTTGTTTTTACTGGCCACTGAGTGCTTTCTATATTATGCTTTCCTTATTCATACAGTTCAATATACAGGTTGTAATCCTTTCTCCTCTTCTCTCCACCTGTAGATTCTTTTGTGACTGTGGCGCAGGGACACTGTCAAATCCTTGCACGTTAGCCGGAGAGCCGACTCACGACACCGACACACTGTACGACTCGGCCCCTCCTATAGAGTCCAATACACTGCAGCACAACTGAGCTCAAGACCTGGGATCCTTTTGCGCTTCAGGAGTAATGGACATGAGACACTTTAAGTTCTGCAGTGGAGGAGGAAATCCAAACTCAAGATACAGATTCACTCTTACAGAGCATATACAGTGACTTCAAAAAAAAAAAAAAGAAAAAAAAAAGACTTGGACATGAATATGCTAAAAGGAGACATTTAGAGAAAAAGAAGGTGATTATGGATGCCTCGCTTTTTCTTTTCCTTTAATTATTTTATAAAAAAAAGTTGACATTAATGGGACAGAGCAGAAGAGCGTTTGACTCAGGGTTTGTGGGCGAGTTGAGTTGGTCAAGTAAGTGAAACCGGTGAAAGATGGACATACGCCGCCGAGGCTCATCTGCTTTTGAGAAGTGGAAAAACGAGATTCTGCAGTCATGTACAGACCCATCGTGGACAGACGCTCAGTCAGCCGAGGCACAACTTTTCTCATGTGGAGGCAAAGGCCCCAAATACAAAATGCTTCCATCACTGGGCAACCGACGTGCTCGTATGATGCGTACGAGAAAAATGACCTAGCACTTCAGCTTTTTTTCTCCCCCCCTTTCAAGACAACTGTTGAGATTTGATTTTAATGCTTTTTTGTGTAGTTTTGTATTTTCATGCAAAAATCTTACTGTACTTGAATGTCTTTATTTTATTAAATGTGTTAATTTTTTTGGTTATTATACCCTAGAATTGCTGTAATTATACTCATGTCGCAGTATCTAACTTCTTTCTGTGAAAGAGATCAGAGAAAAGAGAGGAAAACACTACACATTTTCTCCAGCAATGTTGACTCATTTTTACATTTGCAATACAGAGAAACAGATGCTGAAATGTGCTTTCACAAGGCTCGTATGACTTTTTCTGTTTGGGACCGAATCATAAATGCACATCTTTGTAAGGGAACTGAATAGTTGTGATATTTCAATCTGTTTTTGTACATAATCTATGCATATTTCTGTTTGTATTGGGCCCATAAAAGAAGACTCCACTTCACAGGATGCTCTTATGAGAAAGATTTGGGGCAGAATCAATCATGTATACTCAAGGCTTTCAGTTGTAACAGTTTAGGGATGTAGTTTGTTTGTTATTCTAATGAAGATAGAGCCTCCTGTTTACTTATTTACCAAATAAACACATTTCTGGTCAAAGTATTACAATGGATCTGTTAGGAACTTATCTAATGACATTTAGATGGTTGTACCTCATGTGATTTATTGGTTTTGTATATTATAAAATTTATATCCATCTTGCCTTGTATTAAAATCATTGTAGTTATCTTTTTTCCTCTCCCTCTGGTTCTAAACTCCAATAAGTGCTGCTTCTTGACCCGTTAAGAAACAATTTTTTAAACTTCATTTTTCATCTCCACTTTCGTCAAGCCCCAGAGATGAAAGAGACGAGTCTTGTGAAAGCAAAGCTAATTTAGATGTTTTTTTTTTTCCTTGTTTGCCAATGTTGCTGGAGAATTTAAAAGGCTTTTACTCTACTGAAGCTGAGACAAGTATCTATATACAGCGCTATATGGTTTCATTGCCCTCCCCCCTACTTCCCCTCCCCATTCATGTGTACTGGTGATTGTGGGTTCTCATACAGACTGAAATGTATGCATGTATCATAACATCTAGACTTAATATATTGTGAAGTATTCAATAACCGTTATGTAGGCGCTAGCGTGAATTAAAAGGGTTTAATTTCCTAGATGAAACATTGTCATTTTTTAAAAATAAACTTTATTAGATCATTACAGTAGTGTTTTTTCTAGCGCTGAGATAACAGAAAAAAGAATCAGCAAGAACGAAGCATAAGCACAAACTACAGGGTGTTGATCATCTGAACGAGTGATGCAAAGTGTGTGTTCCCCAGTGAAGTGTCTTCAGCAAACTGGCAGAGCTTCCTGTGAGGGTAGAGAGAGGTAGAAGATTATAATCAAGCTCCTTGTTTTGGATTCCACTGCAGTACAATGAGGTACAAAACCTCCATATTAGTTCAACTAGAATATTAATACATACTTGAAGAGTCTGAGGCTGATGGTGCTCTTCTCAAACTCTCTGGCCTTTCTGTGTCCTGATTGGATGACAGCCTCTGGTAGGCTGGCGAGCCGAGCAGCGTTGAAGCCGTAACTCTTTGGACAAGCCCCGGTGATGAACTTGTAGAGGAATGTGATGGTCTCTTGACTTGGATCTTCACATTCATTCTCCACCATGCACGCCTAAAAGTGACAAAACACGGCATTGTACTTCTCAAGATAACAATGTTACACACGGTGCAAATGTGCAGCACCTCGGACAAACTGAACATCCAAATATATGAGAGCAACAGAGTAAAACTACAGAGCCCATTAAGAACAAGGGTCAGATAATTAATTTGAGAACAGAAATGAATAATTCACAATTAGATAGTTGTTCATCGACATAATTTGTGACACACAAAATTAATTCCCTCTAATTATTTGCACCACATTACTGCAGTAATAGATACTCGTGTTGTTTTTGTTGGAGAAGCACCCAGAGTGTTAGCAGCTGGCTAGCAGCTGTGTTTGGTGTAGAAGTGTTAAACTACTAAATTCATTCCTTTTTATTATTCAGCAACCAGCTTTACTGGTAAAATATGTTTGGGCACACAACGGATTTGACTGGTTTCCAGCAGCTCACAAGTCTGATCTCTTTTGTTTGTCCTTGTCCCCTCTTCCTAACACAAATCTGATGCAGCATTGGACATGTTTCAGCACTTTGATGAAGTCCAAGCTCTCAGGTCATGGATAACCTAAATGAGCTTTTTTTCTTTTTTTCCCCCGGTACAGCTTTATTTTTTTTTTTAACTTTTGACTGAAATGGTTTGATATAGTTTGGGTTTTGCCCTAACTATCACTTTGTTGCCACACAACATTGTGGGATCTATGAGATCAAACACAGTAAGAGATAGTTTCTGTTCTATTGATTGAGACAAAAAAAACAACTTTTACATAATTACTTTACAGGAACAAATAAGAAATCTGTTTGCAGAAATTATAAGTGATACTTTTCCCAGCCACTGTATGAAACTAAGAAATATCACTTAAAAAGTTCATTTCCTGTAGCAAAGGTATTCCTGAAAAAAAAAAAAAAAAAAAAAGCTTCCACACAGAAATTGGACATGACGTGTAACATGATGACAGGAATTAAAATTTCTCTAGATGATAATTCCAGTCTCAGCATTTAACAAATAATGTGGCTGCTACTGTTTGCTTGTGCAGTGCCATATTTAGCATGTTTTGCCCTGAGGTACTCACCATGTGGCCCAACCGCACAGCAGGGTTGTTGGCGTAATCCTCCACCAGGGAGTGGTAATGTGTAGAGAAGAGGGTGCGACAGCAGATTTTCTCAGCAAGCTCCTTCACAACAGCGCTGGCAATCGCTGTGCCATCATATGTGGCTGTGCCCCTTCCTGCAAACAGTTCACAGCTCAATGGTTACACCCCAAAAACAAATGAAGAGCCAAACAGTGTTGATGTATACTGTCGCTATGAATAAACCATAATTTTAAAATTCACAAAAACTTACCTAATTCATCCAGGAGCACAAGCGAGTGTTTAGTGGCATGGTGCAGGATGCTGGCAGTCTCACTCAGCTCAACGAAGAAGGTACTCTCTCCTACAGTAGACGTAATACATGATACAGGTTTAGCCCACAGAGAGGAAGCTTGGGACATTGCTTCTGTTACAGGAATTTGTCATTTTACCAGCCATAATACGATCCGAGGCTCCCAGCCGAGTGAAGACTCTGTCAACTGGTGTGAAGCGCAGGCTCTCGGCAGGAACATAGCAGCCCAGCTGAGCGAGGATGATCACAAGTCCACACTGCACCAAACAAGAGCACAGTATCTCAATATCAAGGGGAGACAGCTATAACAGCCCTGCACCTGGGCGTAGTATTCAAATTATTTCCACCCCTTTACATATTTCTATAAGTTTCTGCATTTTTATATTAATGTTCAAAACACTAAACATTTATTTATCAGCATGCATCCATAAATAACCCACCTGTCTCATGAGAGTAGACTTGCCGCCCATGTTCGGCCCTGTGACGAGGACGCACGAGGCCTGCCTTTCTTCCTCATCATTCTCACTGCTACCAGCGCAGCCGATGTAGATGTTATTTGGGATGAAGTCATCACCAAAAAAGGTCTTTGTGACACATGGGTGGCGGGAACCAGTGAGGTCAAGGAAGGGAGCTAACTGCTCATCATGTTCAGGGAGCACCACCTGCGGCCTGGTCATTGATCCATCTCCTCCCTGACTGTAGCGTGACAAGGCCAACAGCACATCTGAAAACAGACAATGACTCATTAGGAATCAAAAGTTAAGAGTAATTAGACACTGTATCAATCCAATTCACTTAAGGGTTACAAAAATGACAAAATATATAATTTGATTCCTGCTTTTCTTCAATAAATTCAATAAATAACTTGAAAGCTGTATTACTTGGTTAGATTTTGCAGGTCAAATCTGTTGTAAATAAAACCAAACATGACCTGTGGTAGAAGGCTGGCCCAGTGCTAGAAAATCACATTATCTAACTGCAGCAGTAGACAAACTATACAATTATCTCTGTAAGGAGCAAAAAAATGCACAACAATTTTCACAACAGTGGAAAAACAAACTACTCAGACGTGTTTTAAACGTGATAGGTACTTAGTGAGAGTAATATTATAACAAGCACTCAAGCTGGTGCATATCATCTTAAATATGCTTTATGGAAATGTATCTGCAACACCTGCAGGAAATGTATTCAGAGCAGACACCTGCAGCGCTAACTCATTTTCACAAGTTTTTTTTCCAGAAGGGAAATCCTCCCCTATGAGGCAAGACAAACAACACTGTGCTTTTTGTGCTGCAGTAATTAAAAGTATCACTTGACAAAATGAGTGATGGGTGTTGTGAAAAATAATGTTGATTAACGAGAATAAAAACAATGTAATTACCAAGCACTGCCATGCACTCCACACCCGTCTTCCAGTCTCTGTAGTTCTTGTCAAAGTTGTAGAAGAGTCTCCTCATGCAGTCTTTCAGGGCAGCGTCTCTCTTCTCCTCAAATCCTTGCAACTCTGAGAATAGTCGCTCAGTCTCCTTCGTCACATAACGCTTCCAGCCTTTCTTCGTCGACTTCACCTCGTACTCTTCGGGGATGTTCCTCTCCGAGACGCTGTCGGGCACCTCCATCTGAAAGCGGTTCCGCCCAGTTCCCCAGTAGGCCATGCTTTTACAGCCAAGTCTCTTTTTCTGTCTGTCCAGGTAATCCTGCAGCTCTCGCTCACAGTTCTTGATCCCGGTTAGAGCCTGGTCATACTCTGGGTCGAAGCCAGCCTTAGGGGTTATGACACCAGTAGTGCGAGCTTTCTGGTGGTCGAAGGCTGTCTCCCAGCGCTGAAGTTCGGAAGAGAGGTCTGGAAAGAGGCCGTCTTTTTCGCTCTTCTGACTGACCACTTGGGAAAGTAATCTAGACTGAAATTGGGCCGAAACTGGAGAAAGGACAGAGATGATCTCCTGCATGGTCTTGAAGCCTTCCAGCGTGGAGAGGAAGTCTGCTATCTTGCGTTTGCTGTAGGTGACCTCCTCGTAGAGAACAGCTCTGCTGTCTGGGTGGTCCTCGCTCTTCAGAGGAGTGCCGATGCTGTGGATTTTACTCAGGAGACGCTCCAAATCTGGGAGCTTCTTCAGCAGGTCTGAAACCTCACTTGCCTGGGCCTGAGCTCCCATCAGGTCGTCCACTGCATCCAGTCTGTCCCTGATGGATGAAGGGTTACAGAGAGGAGCGCAGAGCCACTGCTTCAGCAGCCTCTTGCCAAACGGGGTAGAGCAGGTGTCCAAACGCTCCAACAGTGTCCCCTCTGTTCCTCCTGAGCCATTCTGAAATATTTCTAGGTTTGCCAGAGTCACTCCATCCAAGACCATGCGCTGACGAGTCTGAGCAAAAAAGCTGGCAGGGCCGGCAGCTTTCTCCATCTCGACATCAACAGGGACATATTCTTCAAAGTTGGCCATGGAGAGCAGCTCCTTGTCCACCAGACACTTCTTCAGGTAGAAAATGCAGCCACCCAGTGCGGACAGTGCCAGCTCGTAGCCCTCCTTTGGGGTAAGGCACAGTGAATCACTCTCAGAGGTCATCTTTTTTAGAAGAGGAGGAAGGAAGCTGTTCCCTGTCCCCTGATCCTTGTCAGCAGTCTCACTGAAGTAATCTTCTTCCGAGAGGGTTTTAAGGGTTTTTTGAGCATCCCAGAACTGAGTGCCTGCATTGAGTCCTTCCTGCAGAGCAGAGGACAGAGAGGCCTTGAGTATTTTGCGTGTTTCAACAGATGGGTTTCCCCTTTCAAAGAGGACCTCGGCAGGGGCAAAGTGTGCTATCAGGGTGCGCAGACGTGAGCAGTGACGGTCGTCTGTGAACTGACCTACATGGAAATAACCCACAGAAGTATCTACAAAGCTCACTCCATAGGTCCGGCAACAGCCGGAGCTCTCCTCTTCAGCCTTTTCCTTTAAACTCAGCAGGAACTTGCTCTGACTCTCTGAAGGAGCGCCGTCCAACACACTGTAGGTTTGGGTGCCTCGTGTGATAATCCGGCAAACCTCTCTTCTCACCACGCGGTCAAACTTGGTGGGCTTAAGCATGGTCTTACAGCGTGCTTCCATCATGTCTGGGGTCTCCGTCTGCTCTACACGAGCCACCTTGTAGCCTTTTTGGACCAGTACATCTGAGAAACGTCCAAAGCCGATCTCTGGGAAGCCTGAGTGTGCCCAGCTTCCCTTCATGAAAGTTAGTCCCATCTCGTTGACTCCAATCACAGCATCCATGTGGTAGAGCTCATAGAACTTCCCCACCTTATAGAAAATTACTGTGTCAAACATCTCAGATTTGAGCTGCCACCAGCGACGCATACCAGGAGTGTTTCTGTTTAGAAAGTCTTCTGGCACATACAGGGTGGTAGGATCGTAGTCATCCTCTGTCTGTCGCCGCCTTCGGCTGTCTTTTCTCCTGCCATCCTGCAACCACTCCAGCTTCTCATGGTCCCAAACTGTGGCGCTTCCACTGGTGCCTGAGCCATTTGCTTGGCTCTCAAAGCTGTCAGGAGCAGAGAAAGCTGACAATCGATGCTTTGTGTCGACTGCGATAGCTGCTGGAGCTCGTTTGGGTGCACTGGGCGGGGTTATGGATATCTTTTCTTTTTTGTTAGCAGGCTTTTCTGCAGGACGTTTGCGCTTTACAGGCTTAACGGGGCTCTCTACTTCTGACTCTTGTGTGCTCTCCTCATCCTCCTCTTCACTGTTCACCGTTGCTTCCTCCTCTTCATCCTCACTGCTGCTTGCGGCATGTTCTGGTTTGAATTCCTCATCTGACCCATCACTGTCTGAGGCTACAATTATACGACGGCGCTTGGCCTTATTTCCCTTTTCTGTTGAAGCACGGGATGAACGTCGACTGGCTTTAGATGACTTCACATCTACATTTTTCTGTTCATCCTCATCACTGACCTCTTCATCAGTCATTGTTGAATTGTCAAGCTGAAACAAATAAGGATTGGTAATAAGAACATGTAACTTGCATTACTGATCTGATTAGGTAACAAAAACACTGTCTTACTATAAATACTGATGAAAAAAAAGCATAAAAATAACTTATTCTAGAAAATGTTGACTTTTATGTCAACATATTATTATTATTATCATATTAGTTAACATATTAATCAAACATAATCACAGTGTCACCTCCATTTCTTCATCATCATCCTCTTCCTCATCAGATGGATCCTCGCAGACAGACATCTTCAGTCTTTTTTCGGGGCTGTCAAACATGACACCGTCAGCGAGCTCCATTGCACGACGGATTACAGGTTTGCCACAGAAAAACACCCCTCCAGTCTTAGCATCACTACTGTCGGAGCCTGCAACACAAATGAGATAAGTCATCATTCAACGATGACAAAATCTATCATGTAGATGACTGGGAAGATAAAGCACATAATAATCACAACAACAACAACATAAATCATTCTTGGAATTTATAATACAATATTGATAATTATTATTATTTGTAACAGTAGCTAACCTTGGTACTCTCTGACATATTTGGTGCTGACCCATCCCCTAGTGGGGGGTTCATCGAAGAAATGGACATGTATGCGTTGGTCCCGACCACGGCCTCTCATTTGCTGTCCAGTCAGAGGTTGGGGTACCACCATACATGGCCACCAAGGGTGCCCCTCCAGTTTTGCCCACACAAGGGCACCAGCATTGAAGGAGCATGTGGAGCTGGTGAAAGGAAAGAAAAAGACAGCTTTTTGTTGAGGTGCAGACAGAAAACAGAGAGGGGTATGACATGCAACAATGATCCCTGGCCAGAATTGAACCAGGAACATCTTGAGTCTTAATCAGTAGGCCATGAGGACAGTTCATTGTATATTTTTAACAACTCGCTTTACTGGTATCCCCTAAAATCATACTTATCATGACCTGGGTTCCAGCCATTAAGATCTTTGCTTGCAAGAGAGATGACATTGTGCTGTCAAACTGACATAATCCTGCAGCATAACTATCCAACATGTTGGTTGTTGGATGTGTTTTGTTCCAAAGTTGGAACAAAACACATCTTAACATCTCAACTGTAAAGTTTACCAACTACTTTCTCTTATAAACTTGATATAAATTACAATTTTAAGTGTCATAATCTGGTATGTTAAATGTTGCTAATGCTGTCCAACTACACTAAATCAAATTTCATTACGACATTTGGTAAATTTACCTCGTCCAATTTCTCAACTATTTTCCCTGATTTTAGTTTTGTTGGGGCTCACAACACAGCATCACATGATGCAAGCCGTCTAGTGGACGAAGACTAAAACTACACACATTGTAATGGGGAGGGGAGTGTTGCCATGATGAGTTCACTGAGTAAATATCACAATCACCACCACACCAGCTTATGTGCAGCAAATCAAAGATAGTGAACATTGACAAGTGACGATCGTTAGTAGATTTCACATTTAATATCTTACTATATCCACGTTGTTACATTAGAGAGGAGTTGTTGTGGTTAGCAAGGAGAACATAATAGGTTTTCAAAGTCGACTGACTCGTCTAAATGCAGCTTTTCCCAATGGACCAAATTGATTCGAGGACTGAATTGCTTTTTATTTAGCTTAATCCATTTCTAACTGACAGACAAGCTAAAGCTAAGTTTTTTTTCGGGCCTTGCAGGCGTTGCTAATAGGAGGAAACGTCAACAGTGCAAAACGTGGCTGCAGCAATTACACCGCTCCCAACAGGAATATCACCGTTAACTCACCTTTCTTTGGTTTTTGGTGTCTTGTCGCCGAATAGTTTGTTGAATCCCCCTTTGGCAGGCTTGGAGTTACTTTTCGGCTTGACTCTGTTGGTCTTGGTCGGTTGCTGCTGTGCTGCCTGCTTAGCTTGCTCTTTCGGAGAGGAGTTGGACTTCTCAACCGAGGAAGGCAGGTCTGCCTCGACGGGAGAAGGACTGGGCTTCGGCTTGGAGACCGGCGGCGGAGACTTGGTGAAAAAATTGAAAAGAGAGCTTTGCTTCGCCATGTGTCCGGGTTTTAGGGAAACTATTTTATGATAATCCTAACTACAGCACCCTGCGTCACCTAGCACCCAGCTAGACAGCGTCACGGCGCTCTGTTCGCGGGAAATAGACTCATTGGGTGTAGTGGGCGTGGACACGGAGCTTCCGCCAATGACAAGCCAGTACACTAAACCACGGAAGTCATGTGGGCCCTGTTTTTGGCGCAATGCAAAAGTGATTTGGTCGTGTCTAGATGGTAACCCTAGATTTGCAAAACTCTCGTGAGATTTGTGCACGTTGTTCCTTTATTGTGCGCGTTGTTTGTCTCGTAGAAGACGTGTTTGTGTTTTATGATATGACAACGCTGTGTGTTAAGGTCTGGTTAGGGTTATCAACACTTGATTAGGGTTAGAGCAGGATCATGGTTTGAGCTAAAACGATCACTCTCGCGAGATGTTTCGCAGCTCTAGGGTTACCGCCTAGACATGCTAGACACGACCCTTCCTGTTTCCATCTTAGCTTTATTACCAGAACCATAGACCAGAACAGAGAGTACATGCACACAACAGAGAGAGACCTGTGTACAAGAATGAACTTGTACACTTTAAGCATAGACAGATGCACTGATAATTTACAGACACATGTTTGATATTATTTTCATGTTAGGAAAAGCAAATTACAAGTGGGATTGCAAATACATAGAGATCAGTGAAATTGGAGGGTGTAACTTCATATTTTTTGCAGCTCATTCCATTTGTATGCAGCATAGTATTTGAACCCACTTTTTCCAAGTTAAGTGTGAATAAGAGTTACAGCTCTTGTTAAAATGCCCTGTGATCTGACATTGTAAATACTGTATTTAAATATAAGCAGAGAGCAGATGCAATTAGGCAGTTTTTACAGTAGGGCCTTATAAATAAACAACATACAATGCTGCTCCCTTCTGTTTGTTGAGGAGGACCATCCCACCTTTTCATATGAGATGTAATGGTGAGTGAGGAATTGATCACTTGTGATGCACTGTGACACACAGAGTCAAGAGGCTTTAAAGTGGAAGGAGAAGCATGCTCATATACAATATCGCAATCAAGCACAGGCAGAATTGTAGATTGTGCAATGGTGTTTTGACTAACAGAAGAGAAACATGATTTGTTTCTATACAAAAATCCAAATTTTACCTGCAGTGTGTACAAACCATCTATGGTAAAGTGATTATTAGTGATTTACAAATCTAAAAGAACTTAACTCTATAAAGAACTTTTAAAATGAACAAACATTGCAGCTTTGAAACATATCACACAATCTTCCTCAGCAGAAGAAGTTTTCCTAGTTGTCATTGAAATGTAGACATTTCCATTGTTTTCTAAGCCCATTAAGGACTTTGTGTCCATTTTGGCTTAAAAGTTAAGACTGAAAGTTCAGTCTTGACCATTTGTCATGCTTTCATTTTTGTCAACAGCTGTTTCCATGGTCAAGAATGCTTTCATTCTCAACATATTGGACCTTGTTGCAGTGGTGGAAGAAGTATTCAGATCCTCTACGTAAGTAAAAGTACATTAGCAGCAAAATGTATTTAAAGTATTACAGTAAAAGTGGTGATTTGGTCCCTCTGACTGATATATTATAAAACATGACATCATTAGATTATTAATACTGAAGCATCAGTGGATAAGCAGCATGCTACTGTTGTAGCTGCTGGAAGTGGAGCTAGTTTCAACTACTTTAGATACAGTTTAGTTCCCAACCTAGGGGTCGAGCCCCTCCAACCCCTGGGACAAAAGGGTCACCAGATAAATCTAAGGGGTCGCGAGATGATTAATGGGAGAGAAAAGAAGAAAAAACAAAGGTCTGACACACAAATCTGTTTTCTCTGTAATGTTTGATTGATGGTGAAATATTGAATATTTATTGAAATGAAACCATTTTTCTGCTTTAGTAAATGTACTTAGTTACTTTCCACCATTGTCTTGTTGTATTTGTGAGGTAATGAACACACAGTCCTCTCAGAAAGACTTCTGGTTCCCTATATCAGAGAAAAAAGATGGGAATAAGTCGCATCTGTCTGCATTTTCCTTTTTTCTCTGAATATTATACAGTAATCCTTGAATCAGAGTTCAGTATATTGTTATGATTTGACCCTGATTTTCAGAAGCTCTCAAGGTTACCTGCAGTGCCAAAATAAACACACAGGAATATGAACAAAAATGAGATATCATTTTATGACAAGTGGAGACAGAAATAGATGAACAAACAAACATTAAGTGGCTTTATGCTGGTCAAGCTGTTAGTATAATACATTTTGCTTGTCTGGTAACTGCACAAGGAGACAATGTGAGTGCATGGCAGTAAAAAGAATAAATAATGAATGAGTAGTACAATTTATTATTAAAAGGTTTCAACCCTACTTTATTTTTTTGGCAGAGAAAATTCTGCTGTTTTGAAAACCCATCCCTTCATGCTTCACTTTATGAGGCCTGTGAGTGGTCATTGGCAGAGCCATACAGCATATATATATGGGAGCCAACATCTTCAAAAATATATAGTAAATCTAAAACAGCTCATGAAGGGGTTGTACCAAGAACATCTCCATAAAAGAAAAATATATATTTTAAAATAAAACAATACATTTCATGAATTGGTGCTTACATGTAACTGTGGATTGGGAGCAAATTTATTGTTGCAGATAAATTTCACTTGAATATAGTGTTTTCTTCATGAGTGCAGATTAATGTTATAATTGTTAGACCGTTAGTTCGTTTATGGAGCATTATGAAGTGGCTCTATGATCCGTGCTAGTCATTTACCTCCAGCAGAGTGCAGCAGAACACCGGAAGCTTCACAGACAGTAGCCAACATCTTGAAAAATATGCAAGTACTCTGGAATAGCAATACAAATATTCCAGTTGGTACTAAACCATTGTTTCCCTGTTTTCTTCACTTTTACCATAGTGTTAATGATTTACAAAAATATATGATAACACATGTAATAGTTTAACATGCCCTATTCTTGCACATCTTCAACAACAGGATCAGTATGCAAGCAGTAAAGCATGAGTCAGTGTTGTGTGTGTACAGCAGCATTGATTCAACAGAAATCTTTTGTGTAATTACTACAGTCAAAGTGGAAACACTGTTCTTAATTGTGATGTACCAAAACTTTAAATGCCTTATTATATGCATTCATGTTAACGTCTAAGTTTAGTGTAAGTAAATTCTGCTATACACACCGGAGAAGCGTGCCCTTACATTTTCAAAACAACCAAATATCCACCCACATGTCTCTTTTTGGCATATGGTGTGTGGGTGACAGAAAGCATCTAATTAAGACGGCATTATGAAGCCTTACACAGCAGTTGCTTTGGAGAGCTGTTTCAATTCAGGAAGAGTAGATTTACCATCACTAAACAATGAGTAAACATGAACTAGCCTATCATGTCATCATAAGGATCTAGATAGTGGGCGTGTGAGACAGACAAATATGGATACTGTATATCACATACAATGTACGTAGTGTAGTTTTGTTTGAAGAACATGGATAATTCAACAGCTTTTACACTCTGGAAAACATGGAAATTCATCATCTCTTTCCTTAGTAACTTTCATCAGCTCTCGGCGAAGCAGGCAGCTGAAAACCTGCTAAGTAAAAAGCAGCAAACAGTCCTTTTTAACAGAACATTTTGAACAGCAGTTGTTACTAATAACATCAACAATGGCTCTCTTCAATTCAAGTCACCTAGTAAGCCATGACAGTGTGATAGCGAGCCAGCATGCATAATAACAGGACCCTGAAACTGAAGCAGATAGATAGCAGATAGAATTCAGCCCTCATTAATTTTATCATTTATACCTGTGCTTTTCCTACTATGACTTGTAAAAATGCCTTTAGTGAAAGAGACTTATTTTTTATGTGTTTTTCTGCCTGAGTGAAACTTAATTTCTGTCTGCTAATGATCTGTTAAGTAACTGCTGATATTTATAGAGTTATAGCTAAAGTTTAGGAAATAGCGGTTGCTAAGGTGGTGTGGTGGTCTCTAGGGTTTTGTTAGTTTGTTGGCAGAGTGTATTGGGTGTGTTGTTTGGTTGTTGTTTTGGGGTTCAGAGTGGTTGTGTGGTCCCACAGGTGTGAGCAGTATTGGCAGCAGAACGGATAAATAGACAGTGGTCTCAAAGGGGCATCTCAAAGAGAGAGCTGTGTTTGAGGGAAATTAGCTGGTCCTATGGGCACTGACTTTTAGTTCATCATTCCCTATGTGGATGAAAGGAGGAAGAACAAGAACAAAACCCTTACACACTGTTCAAGTTAAATTTGACTCATGTTTACATTTGAGAGGAGTGAAAACACCTTCAACACCAGCCTGAAATTTTATGACTTTTGCCAAAGTGACCTTTCAAAAATGTTGTTGCATTATCAATATTCACTAACATTCATTGAAATCATGATGGATATTAAGTTTTCCTGTTTTAGAATACACCCTCTCTGCTCTCTGAAAGCTTCATTAAGGATTAATCACCAATTTACTAATGGCTAATGAGGTATTTATGAATAAAAAATTGATTTGTGGTTCAGAAATTTGAGTATGTGTAGTGACTATGACTATTATGAGGGGATAATGTGAAGAGTCAGAATGTTAACAGTATGTATGTGAGTTAGCAATAATGTGGCTTATTAATTTTGTTAACCAAATATATGACAAAATCTATTCATCAACAAATTGTTTTTTTTCCCTGCAGCACCGTTAATGAGACAAAATTAGCAAACAAAGCATTTTCATAATATTGCTGAGTTACAAAGAGGAGACAAAAATGGAATGGGAAATAAAAAAAGCTAACAAAATTTACAATATTTTACTGTTGACAAAAGAAAGATAAAAATGCATCAACACAACTAAAAGATGTAACAAAAACTGACACCTAAAATGTCTTTTGGAAACAATCAGCTTCGTCTATGCCTCTTTGTCACTGGATACTGAAATTTTCTCCTCTAGCAGGCACACTAATGAGGCTGATGCAACAGTGTCAGTGCAGCCAGGGTTGACATGGTGAGTTTCTGTAGTTAATATTGAACTGTGTTTTATAATGTCAAGTGTTGCCTCACCTCTCAAACTTTTTAGTACACAGCCCTCAGAGAAATATGGCTGCAAGCCAGCGAGCGATATGCACCAGGCCCATAAAGTATTTATATTCCAAGCACAGAAATCTTTCTAAAATACCCCTTTTTCACAATCATATGCTTGTTTCAGCTGTGTCAAATGCTTTATGAAATAAACAAACAGTTTAAAGTGCAGCCTTGGATAATATTGGATAACATTATAAAATGATGTGACCATCACTTGGTCTTAAAGCTGCACTAGACAAGATTTATGTGTTAAAAATACATCCACCACATCTACTTAAATCATGGATTGGTGCTACAAAAGAGGAGATCTCTCCATCCCATACACACTGAAATGGTGCAGGATAAAAGTTGTGCAGCATGGTCACTTGTGGGAAATCTTTTAGCGCATGAATAGTGATATATTGAACCTTGTGAGCAGATTTTTTCCCCCCAAAACAGTAGCAAGCAAGCTGGACTGTGCAAGATAAACCTGCCTTTGAAATATTTTTTTTGTCTCTGTCCTTACCAGGCATCAAGAAGAATGTTTATGTCGTGTAGTATGATGTCTGGATGTTGGAGAACATCAATTTTTTATTTTCCTTCCATCTATTTGGGAAACCAAATTGCAAAACTATGTAGTGCAGCTTCACAGGAAGATGCTTTTTACTGCAGATTGCCTTCATCCTTCATGGCTATTTTCAGAGTCAGAGAAACGTTGACAGTGGGAAATATTCATTACAATATCGTTAGCAGAAGTTATAAGCAGTATACCACTTGAAATGTAAAAACACAGTATGTATTCTTATTAAAGACACTGCCAGGAACTGAGTGGCAGAGCTCAGCTTGCACTGGTTCATTAAGGCTTTGGTGTGAGTTAGGATGTGGATATCTGTCAAAACAATAGCACCTGACAGTGTTGGAGTGGGATTCTGTGGATAACTAAATTATATTTCAGCAATAACAGCAGTGTAGGGGAGGTTGGGATGAACTGATAAGAAAAAAAACAAATATCTCCAAGAAGTTTTATTAAAAGTATACAAGAATTTAACACCCATATTTATAGGCATGCCTTTGGGGAGCAAAGCAAAAGCAATAAAACTGATGAGAGAACAAAGATTCTCTTTGCAACTCTCTTGTTCTTACTCCCATTTCCTTTGATGGGGTTAACCACCATCACCTTACCTGATGTATATTTTTTTTCCGTTTTGTTGCTCTTGGCTGTCTTTCTTCCTCTTCAACTGCTCCTGAAGCAGCGCCATTAGACAGCAACATCTTTGGGACTCCTCTGAGCATAATGAGGGGTGCACATCAGGCTCATGTAGAGAGTGATTCCCTAAGCACTGTTGGGACTGTATAGAGAAACAACATGAAATAGAAGCTCAGCCCTCTCTTCCTTCGTTCCTTCCTCTCATCTTTTCCCCCTCAGCTCTGCTGCTTAATAGGGTGACCAGATAAACGTAGCTTCTCTCTTTGTTGCTCGTCTTACTTTAGCTCAACATAAGACAGATTTTATGATCACAGGTTTTCATTTTTTACTTTCATTTCTTCATGGAGACCAATTAAAGTCCTAATGCAAATGACTAATGCCTCTTGCCAGTTAGTCTCCTCGCAGCTATCCGTTCAGTGGTTGTTGCCTTCCCTCCACAGCCCTTTTCTACCACTGAGCATTATTGAAATACAGTAAGTGTGTAAGATTCAGTCACATATTAATTCAGCTGCCTCCGGGTAGCTGAAGTGGGGGTTGTCACGGATAGTGGAGTGATAGTGCAGTCAGCAGATTCAGCATCAACTGCAGAACTGCAGTATCTTTTTCCTCTAGACGGAAGGAAATAGAGTGGAGTAAATTTATATTTTTGTTGATGACACTGCAAGAGAAAAAGGATTGAGAAAGATATATCAATATACAGTAAAATTTCTTCCCTACAGTACAGTATGAACAACTCTGTCTATATTTAGATGCATTTAGTTGCTGAGTCTTTGCAAACAAGGTTATTTAGAACATCCAGACAAATAAAGCAGGCAAAATTTGTCCTTAAAGGAGCAACAAGAAAATACAGAATGTTTAGTTTAGTTTTCTGTCATCTCTATAATTTCTGTTCTCTTTGAGAAGTACCAAAGTTGTGCACACTGTGCTGTGTGCTCATTTGCAATTCAAAAACAATTTAACCTTTCCCATTTTACAGTCTAATAAAAAATTCAACAGAATACACTTTTCAGATTCAGAAAAACTTAAGATTCAAGCATATTTTACCATCACAAATATGTCTTAAAAATGTCTCAAAAATGACTTAGAAACTCAAATACACAGAGGGTAATTTTGACATAAATCCTCTTCAGTCCTAATCCATGTTCCCTCATTATACACCTAGTATTGTTAATTTTTAATCTCTTATAGATTTCTTATCTCTTTTTGATACAAACAGAAACTCCATATAGGAATACATTTGCCAATTCAGTCACATGGATTCTTATATCTTCAGGTTAACTATATATAGCTTTGGACACGGCTGGTTCACACTTGACGCAGCCTATCCAATTATTTTCCTACTTTACACAGAGCTTAAAGCCATGGACAGTTTCCCAGGTGAGGTATAGTTGTGATCTTCTGTAGCTGGACACCACATTATATATTACATCAAGCAATTTAGCAAAATCTTGTCATAATTACGACATCTAAGTCATGTAATGAGGAAGTGTAAATATGTAATATGGTGATTTCTTGAAATGAAGGATTTCAAGGCTGAATATTTCAGTTATTATCATTTCAACACTGAACTTAAAGGAATAGTTCTACATTTTGGAGACAGTGCGTATTTGCTTTCTTGCTGAGCGTTAGATGAGAAGTTTGAGACCACTCTGTCGCTGGAGTCTGCAGCTGGTTAACTTAGCTTAGCATGAAGACAAGAATCAGCTGGCCTGGCTCATTCTGAACATCATAAAATCAACAAAATCCACCTGCTAGCTATTTTTGTTTAATATGAACAAAAAGTGCAAAAACTACAATTTGCCGTTTTACTGGAGGTTATGTGTGACTATTTCTTGGCTGTCATAAATTACTAGGAAATCAACTGAGGAAGTGGAAGAAATCGTCTAACAGCAAATTTTTGTTTTTACACTCTTTATGCTAAGCTAAGCTAACCATCTCTTAGCTCATCTAACTCT
The DNA here is from genome assembly GCF_963924715.1 of Thunnus thynnus. NCBI lineage: Eukaryota > Metazoa > Chordata > Actinopteri > Scombriformes > Scombridae > Thunnus > Thunnus thynnus. The sequence goes on along the minus strand of NC_089530.1, from coordinate 11,419,495 downwards.
CACTAAGGAAATGAATAAGTGTATTTCCAAAAACATTTTAACTATTGACCTTTAAAGTCTCTGCCCACCTCCAGCTGCCTCCCAAATAGACCAGCAGGATCAAAGCAACAACAAAATTGAAACTAAAGTGAAACTAAAGTTTATTTTTTCTCTGCTTTTTCCAAAATGAGCTCTACCTGCTGTGCAGCACGCTGACGTATCGAAGGCAGCCTGCCAAAACAGAAGTGATATGAAGTAAACAAAAAAGCAAAATGGAAATCTCTGTGACTGTGGGAATTTGCATAAGTATATTATTACGCTGTCAGGACTTTTGAACACAGACACCCAGAGATAAGATGTTGGTTTTTACTGTCAGTTCAAAAGTCAGCTCTGTCATTCTTGTAAGAAAAGCTAAATGTGAGGTCTTTTGAATGTTTTGGATGTATGAATATAGTGAGCCACACAAAGCTCAATCTCCCCAACATCTCCTATTGTTTCCTTATAAGTCAGAGTGTAGTAAACTTGGATGACACTTTTAGAAAACAGCATTCAAAACACTGTTTCAGTGCACAGAAAGTGGATTTCTGCAGAATCTGGACCTATTTTTCCACCGAAGATAATGAAAAACCAAATGACATATGGTTTACATCTCCACGTGATCTGAGTCACTGAGGCGACAACAGCTGAAAGGTTTTCCTCACACCTCCAGCTTGATTCGTCTAACTTTATCTGCCGTGAACTTCGCAGAGGGTTTATTGCATTTAAGCGAGCTGACACTGAAGAATCCTGCAATAATAAACACTGCTGTATTCTAATCTGAAGAGCAGATCATATTAAACTTCATTAGCTGAATTGGTGAGTTTCCCTTATCTATTAACCCCTTTTTCCTTTTATCTCTCCTCCCATGGTAATTGAAAGAGCAGATGTTATAAGGTAATTGCCTCATCACTCAGGCTGATCAACCCCTCTACATGTTAATGTCCCGTTTGCTCAATGACTTTTGATTTTCACACTCTACCTTTAATTCAGATATGCTCATGGTCTCTTCAGATAGCATAAGAGCACTGCCGGCTATTTTAACAGACTTCATGCATTCTGAATAGATTGATGAAACAGGCATGTATCCGAGAAGAGGTTTCTGGATTGAAAGTGATCCTTAATGTGACTGAACAGATGACTGCCCCAGGTTAAGACATGAATATAAAGAACATGGAACATGAGGATATTGAAGGCAACTGAGGCAACTGACCTTGTTATTACGGAGGTTATTTAAATGTCCAAATTTACACTGATGACTGCTTTCTCCTTTAGAGTCACAGGTTGACGATTTATAACTGAAGCCCTTATTGTTTATGTCAAACAGTCATTTTTAACAACATTATATGTTTTAGGACATCAATATGTCTCGACTCAGCTAAAATATGAATTCACAAAACATTTATACATTTCTTTTTATTTTCTGTACATTCTGAGAATTTTTTTAAAATGAGAAAGTTCAAGCCTTAAATTTATTGTTGTCTCATTGCTGATCACGGTTGAACTGGGATTTATAACAAAATGGAAAAAGATTACAAGTTACTATATGTCATTAATATCAACTACAGCAGCTTTTCCTTTATAAATAAAGGAAAAGCTGCTGTAGTTGATAGTTATGGCCCAAAGGACAAAATACCACTGGACTACCAAGTCTTTATTTTCTATTCTGAAAGTGAATAAATGTTGGAATTCTGACTATTTCTTGTTCTTGGTTTAAAATTTTTAGCTATTATAAGATAACAACATGGCTCTAGATTGCACACTTTGATGCTCAAGACTCTATCATTTTAAACATTGCTTTTCCACAGACCTCACTGTCACTTTGACTGTGTTAAATTCCTGTCACTGTCCCCTGCTTTCAGGACTGATCAGACCATCTATTCAATTTGACAAGGTTTTAAGGTTGTCAACAGCTTGCCATCCAAATCACTTGTGACAATCTTAAAATGAAGATATATTATATTTTACCAGTGTGCGTATTGGAAAGCAGGGGAGTCCAGATTTTCATTTTGTGCATCATTTAGGTAAATCATCCAAAATGTATCAGTTTTAATATTTCTAGCTAACCGAAGGAATTGCTAACCAGTGAAGGAATTGAGGCACGTGGCTCTGACACCAGCTGAGACCCAAAGGAAACATTTCCGCCTGCTGCTGAAGGTTTAAATGCAGTCCTGTGGGATAATCACTGTTCATACTGTAATGATGTGACAGAGAGGTTTGTTTATGAGGAGAACAAAGAAAAGATTCAAGGATTGGATTTTTTTTTTTTTTTTTTTGCATGACCGACTAAATCATTGAATTCTTTTAAGTGTCAAAGCTGAATTGTATAGCAAATATGGATTTATTCTCATGTAATTTCCTGTGGGAAAAAGAGGTAGCTCCTTTGTAGAGTTATTTTGCACAAGTCTGGAAACATGCAGATATTCCAGCATAAGTAAAGCCTGGTAATCAAATGTGGTCAAGCACAAGGGGAGGGAAATGTGCAGATGTTAGGTGGGTGTTAATTCCTTCAACAACAACAGTGGACTGTTTCATGTCCTCACTAATAGTAGAAAGCAGGCTTCTTGTTAAACTGAAAATTACTGGTGAGCACAGACTTTGTGGCACATTTCCTCCACACAGACTCCTGTTAAACCGTGGGCAGTGAGATAATGTATGTTGTTTTTCTATATAATTTGCTGGGATCAGACTCATTTTAATAATGAATGCAATTACAGGACCCCCTTTATGACTAACATCCTGATGGACCCATTACCGAAGAGCCTCGCTGTTTCAAGTTCCTTTCAGCAAGCCGTATGTGCTCTAGTAGAATAATATCTGAAAGGAATCCAGAACTCAGGATGGCTAATTTATCTGAGTAACATACTGAGAACCACGGTTTACCAACTGTTAACAGAGCATTTATGAAAACAATCAAAAAGTTTTTAATGAAAGGCAAAATAAACTTTCTTTTGCTTGCTCTTCACTTGGAAATGTAATGCTGAGACACAGCAGGTCCTTAGAAAAATCACATACAAAATTTACTGTTGACATAAACCAGAGAGAGTCAGTTCTGCAGCTGAACAGCCTTTTTGCATCATTGCCTGATACATATGTAACTGTGAATAGTCACATAGTCTGACTGAAATCATTCTTCATGTTTACTCTAATTTTTGTACACCTTTCGAATAAGACACAAGTTGTAACTTATGAATTTATTACTTGTTTATAATTAATCATTTACTTCATAGATCAATTATGAGCCATTGATTTGAATCTGCAACAACTTTTGGGTTTGGAATAGTTAAAAGTTCAGGGAAATATGCTTACTCACTTTCTTGTGGAGAGTTAGATGCGAATATTGATATCACTGTAATATTCTTCAGTTAAATATAAAGCTACAGCCAAGAGACTGTTAGCTTAGCTTAGCATCAAGACAGGAAACAGGGGGAAACAGCTAGCTTGGCTCTGTCCAAACTTTTAAAAAATCTGTCTACCAGCACCTCTAAGACTCACTAATTAGTATGTTATATCTTGTGTGTCTCCATCCATACAAAAATCAAAATGTAAAAATGCACTTTTTGAGGGATTATTTTACTGTACCATTTCTCTGTCCATTGGTTGCCCAGCAATCTCAAGAGGACAACATAACTTCAGGCTGTCACTAGTTGTTAGTGGACTTTATGCCATGTCATATCAGTTATTATAATTACAAGTTTCCAATTTGCAAATAGCATTCACATCAACATTCAAGTTGTAATTACAACTGGGAAACTAGTGGGATATATCCAGCTTGCTGCTTTAAGAGAAGTCCCTGAAAAACAAGCTAATAGGGACATTTCAATGTAATTAGCCTCAAATATAAAGAATATAGTGATATATTTTCAATGCACAGTATTTTTAACTCTCACAAAGCCAACTCTGTAATCATACCCTCTTGAGTTGTCTGATAACATGAATTCTCGCTTCACATCTCTACAATCCGTCCCATATTAAGGCGACATTAGAGGTGCTGGTAGGTGGATTTTCTTACCTATGGACAGAGCCAGGCTAGCTGTTTCCTCCTGCTTCCATTCTTTATGCTAAGCTAAGCTAACTGGCTGCTGGCTATAGTTTCATATTTAATGAACTGATATGAGAGCGGTATTGATCTTCTCATAAACTCCTGGCAATATTGATCCAAATAGTGTCTCACTTTCTAATAATCCATCGAGTCTGCAGTTATAAAGTTATGAATGTTAATAAGTAATTAATAATAAGAATTACAGGTTTCTCACTCTCTGGCTGCTGTTTGTTATCCTTCTCCAGCACAACACTTGCTTTATCTTTTAAGCTCTTTAGTTAAAGAGGCGGACCACTCTAATGGACCGTTTGACCTCTGACCTTCTAGAAAATCCATTTATTAAGAAGTGCTCAATTAAATGTTTCATGTTTGTGTCTTTTGATGTTAGCTTATTAGAAAGTGAGACCCTCATAACCCATTTTTAATTACTTTATTATCAACTTGACTATCAATGACTCATCAGCCAAAAAGATTTTTCACAACTTGAAAACCCAAAAGTTGTTCTATATACTCAACTTATAAACCCTTTATAAAGTGTGTCTTATTAGAAAGTGGTTTGTCCTTAAACATTTAAAGTATTAGTCATTGTATATGAATAACAATTAAGAAAATCAAAGAAACGTCACTAAGTATCAGTGTTTAATGGAACCCCTTTTTGTTTTATATAGGTTTTACTTTTAATTACATAAATATAAAAGTACAATCATTGGTATAAATGTGCAACTTGCAAACAGAATTAATTTGCATACATTAACTCGATGTTACACCACGATGCAAGCAACATGAGACACACCAAGGTGTTGGTGTCGATAGGGCCAAAGGTCAACATAACGGTGGATCACAGACAACTGAAGCAGCTTTTAAATCCAGTTTTGAATGTGGTTTGTGGCTCCATACTATCAGTCTTCATTGAATAAAACAGCAGGCACACCTGTCTTGAGGATCTGGAAATCAAGCTCCAGATCAAAGCCAACAATGTGATTCTTGTTTAAGCTCAGAAGCAGCCAAGCGAGCCAGTAATACATCCAGCCAGTAATACATCCGAAGCACTCAGCTGTTTACCTGCCCCCTGGTAAAAGCCATTTCCAATGTGCACCAGCCAAGTTAATACAAATACATTTTGTTCCCGAAACAAGCAGCCTTAACATTTTCAAAATATGACAGAATTCATGCACTCATCCCCAGAGGAAACTGCACAGTGCGCAGTGTCACGTATCATGCTGTGATCACGAAGAAATAATAGCTTTGATGAATAAATAATAGTGCCATTAGCACCTTCAACAGCCTTCGAGATTAACATTAACAACATCTCCAGCCTCTGCTTATTCCAAACAAATTGTTTTATTATGGGGCTTGTAACTGCTATGGAGCATGACATTTTAATGGCCCTATTTTACAATCAAAGGGGTGCTGACTTGAGAGAATATTTCCTTGTGTGAATACAGTAGAATATGTCTTGACTGGAATAAACATTGGCAGTGTTGATTTTAATAATTTGAAACTAACACTGACAAATTTAACTGCGAATCATGTAGTGCTGTGATCCAAGCCTGCTATGTTTACCCTTATTATGTACAAATAGTGTGGGCTTGAAAACTTTGCAATTCAATCTAATTTCCTGTTTGACGAGAACATGGAGGAATTAATTACATTAAAAAGAAAAGTCAATGATATCACATTTAAGAAGCATTTCTGCTGATAACAAGTACAAACATACAGTAATTCCTAAGACCACCTGTCTCCTCTTACAGAAGATACAGAGGACAACAGGGCAGTTAAAACCATTGTAATCAATGGAGATCAATTTTGCAAAATGCAAAAGGATTGTATAGTACAACACACAAGCTCTACACACTAATCTTTTCAATAAGGAACCTTTTTTGTAATATGCAAGGACTAAAGTAAGGCAATTGATTTCAAGACACGCATGCATTTTAGGTGAGCAAAAATTACTCTAAATACTATATTCAATGTCTTAAAAGCTTGATGTATTTCAGGCTTAAGGAAAATACATTTTAATGGATATTATATTGAATTGAATAACATCTGGGAGACTTATGTTTAGGGAAGCATTTAAAGTTACTACAAGGAACTTTAATTTTGTGTTAAGTTTGGCGGCCCCTAAAAGCAGTAGTGTTTTCCGGAATGAAGACTGCATTTCCCATAAGCACCACTGCCTCGTGTTGTAAACGTCTTGATCTGGCTAGTGCGTGCATTTGTTTTGGAAGCGAGTGAAAGAAACACGCAACACTGTGCAGTGGTGTACTGGGAAAGAAATTCAGCCTTGGACTTATCCACTGGGATGCAGCACACTCTCACATGCACCCTGAATGACTAGGCTAGTAAAGAGACAGACAGTGCCAAAAACAGATTTTTTGACAGTCCACCAGTCCACCGATGTCGTGGCAAGTACACCACTGCTGCTATGAAGCAATCAGACAATAATGTTTTATTTCTCTGATTCACTGCTCTTTCCTCCCTACACTGTCGCTCCCTCTCTTCATTCACTCTCTAGCTTGCTTGACCACCGCTGCTGTCTCTATTTATCTCTCTCTCGTGCTCTCAGCTTGCTCATGCTCTCTCTTTTTCTCTCAACTTTTTAAAAATTAGTCAGGAAGCCGACAACAAATCTAACTTTACTTTTAACATTATTAAACGAAGAGAAATGTCCTCTCCTTGTCCTAGTAATGTCTTTGTACTCCCTCATGCTACAATGTTTCTTGTAATGTAAACATAGGCTCTTCTGGTCTGCGTGCTGTAAATCGTTTCGTCTGAATTCGTGGGGAATTTGACCTGGTGACAGGGATTTAGAATTACTATATAGAAATAGCCAATCTTCTTGCTGATGGTCCCATTTGCTCATGTAGGTCATATAGAGGCATCAGTATTAAGTTGAGACTGTTTCATAATCAGTTAAAAGTTCCTTGTAGTTGCTTTAAGATAACATCACAGTCCATTAATTCTCATTTTCAGTCCTTTAACACACCAGTTTGGACACACAAATGCATACACACACAGTAAGCAATCCTAAAACCTCTGGCATTGTAATCTTATGCCTCTCAGGGAAAATGAAGGTTCACAGAGCCTCCAACATCACTTGAGAATCATTATTTTAGAGAAATGCCAAGGAAAATTCATCCCCTTGGTGGCATATTGTAGCAGGGGAACACGATTGAATTCAAACAATTTAATTTGCTACAGCATCCCATACTCCTGCCCAAATGTCCCAGGGTTTGGCAATTTTCTATGTCTGCAATGTCACTACTATCCTCAGTGTGGCAACACATGAACCCCCCTGGCACTGCAAGCTTCACATAACATCAGTAGCATGCGCTCACTCCACAGCTTATAAGCTACTCTGTTGGGGATTGTTAGGGGAATAAATCGACATTTTGGGAAATACACCTATTTGTTTTCTTGCAGAGTTAGGTAAGACTAGAAAAAGGGGGGAAACAGCTAGCTTAGCTCTGCCCAAGGTAACAATCTGCCTACCTCATGATATCTCATTTGTTGAAACTGTACAAAAGAGTACAAAGTGTAAAAATGAGACATGGTTCTAGGGAGAATTATCAGACTATGTGTCAGTGGATTTTGTTACCCTTTGAGTTAAGCTAGCTGTTTCCATTGTTTCCAATCTTTATGCTAAGCTAACTAGCTGCTGGCTCCCAGCAAACATAGTTCGGACGGTGTCATTGTGTCCCCAGCCGAAAAATGGTTCCGGTCGGACACCAAAAACAGCAACATGCATATGAAAAGCAAATCATGAAACTCAAGTCAAATCGCATTTTAGCGGACATTTGCACATATTTGGATTACAGATATGTATGTTTAAGTGTCAATTTCTCCTTCTCATGAATATTTGGTCTGGTCCAATTTTGGTTGAAAAACTGTTGTGAGCAGACAGTCACAGGGTGTTGTCCTTTCCACATTCAATAAAAGTCCACCTGGACCTGACTTCAAAAACACTTCAAATATTTCTCAAAGTTTCGCTGCATGTGCAACACATCTATATGTATTTTGTTTTGTATTTTTCATACAAAAACTTTTATTTTTATTCATTAATTTGTTGAGAGCAGATTGTCCAAGAGGGACGTCCATTCCACATAGAATGAACGTCATTGGGCATTAAATGTTTTTAATAGTTTAGCAATGATGTGAGCTTTATCTGGGTTAATAAACCTTATGAAGGGTTTAGTTTTGAGTCCCATATCTTCATCGTGGATGTATTATCTTCATACTTTTGATCGTTTATGTTTGACATGCCTGTCTCGCAAGAATACATGTAGTTCAGCACGAGAGTTGAGAGCTGAGGATGTGCAGTGCTGCTTGCTTTTTTTTTGCTTTTATGTTGGTATGTATGTTCTATAACGCTCATGTTGATGAAGAGTCTAGAGCCTCTGTTTCCCTCACAGAGTTTAGATGAGGACTGTCAGCAGGTGTTTACAGCCTGGAGTTAGCATTGGCGTTAGAATTAGCCTGCTGCAGCCTCAGTGGAAACTGGAGAAAAGTGCATCAGATGGAATTAAAATAGTTCAGAATTCAAACTGTTAAATTATCTACAAGAAGCTGTACTTCTGATGATCATCTTTTTCTGTGTTGTTTATCTTAATAAAATACTGTTGCATGTCAATATTTACTCTGTATTTCTGTAAAAATGATGCATATGTCTTGTATTAACTAAGATACATCATGTGTTTGCTGTGTGTTTGGTTATATATATTTTATCATCAGGATTATCTTGAAAGTGACACATTGTTAACAGATGTCCAGGTCAGACAGGATGTTGGTTGAACCATTTTAGAACATAGAGCATATTAAGTTGTTAATCTAAACATATAGGATGTATAAAGCTGCAAAATGCACACTGTGTATATAAACTTTAGCAGAATAGCTGAATAGGCCCGTTGATGATGGTGACAACATATTTCAACTTTGCTGGGATGCCCAGGAAGGATGGGTGTCCTTCCTGGGTGTCCTGATGGCCAGGTAACATCCTGGACATCGATGCAACTTCCATTTTGGAACTACTTTTGAATCACAACAGGACATCTTGATTGGACATTCAAACAATGGTCATTCAACGTTTCAATGTTTGCTGGGTAGCTTCATATTTACCATACAGATGTGAGAGTGGTATCAATCTTCTCATCTAACTCTTGGCAACGAAGGAAATATGAATTTTCCCCCAAACTATTCTTAAACATCAAGAAAACCTGTGTTCACCTTTGTATCCACGTCTTTAGAGGGTAGTTCATTTCTGAAAGCTGCATCTTGTCAATCTGCTGATCGACTGTAAGAGACATGTGACAGTGAGACTTATTCAATCATCCACGTGTAGATATTTGAAAGCTATATGTAGAAAAATAGACTTTAAAGAGTCCTCTGTCTTATGTACAGCTATCTTGTATGGCTTTACCATAATGGCATGCAGGAAAAACTAAGACAAGCCTGAAGATTTAACTACCTGAGTCATTTTCTCTATTCCTCTTGGTGAGACTGGGGAGTAAAGGAAATTATTCAGATCTATGCACTAAAAGGATGAAAATCAACAGACAGGATAGATCCAGATCCAATTCACACCTTATTGTAAAAGTGCTTTTTAAGACATTCCAACGCGATAGATATATATATACATTTATGGCATGTCTTCATATTCACAGTGTAAGGACGATGAGCGTGAGGAGAGAGCCGAGATCTGCAAGAAAAAGGACGCAGGAGGGTTTTGGTGCAGTGTGTGTGAAGTGAATGCAGAGATGACAGAGAAAAAGAAGTGAGTGGCCTGGGAGGTTATTAGATGTTGAAGATGGACGCCAAGAAAAGTTGAGCTCTTGGCTGAGATAGGCTGTTGATTTGCATTGGGCATGAATTTGGATATGAAGGGAATCTTTCACTGCTACTATTAACACAACCTTCTACCTCCACTGCTGTCACCAGCCTCTCTCTCTTGTTTCCTTCCTTCATCACCACCTCCCGGACAGCTTAACTATCAGTGTATCCTCCTCTGCCTGTCTGTTTACGGACATCAAACACCATCACAAAGCTTTAAATCACAGATGTGCTGGAAGAGATAGTTGCTGGCAACAAGGACATTGATCGTGCAGCCTGACAGGGTAGCACCATATCCTCCACAAACACCCTCCATCCATTAAACCTCAGCTACACATTTACACTGAAATCAAGAGGAAGATCAACCTCTGCAGGCTTCTGGGCCTTTGTTTTAGAGAAAGAGCCATGTATCTACACAGAAGTCTCCCTCGATGAAAACAGCTAATCTCCACAAAAGATAAATCAATGCAAGTGAGAGAATCCTTTAGGGTTTTGTTTTCCACTTCAGCATCTGAGATGGATCGGGCTACTTTCAATCTGCATCATTTAACATAATGTGCCTATGGGATGAACCCATTTGCCTCCATCAACTCCCTTATATTTCACTTAAAACAAGCATGAACTTACCTCTCATTTATTCTGTTTTTCAAATACATATTCTATGTTCAAATAGTAATTAATACATTGCAAGCCTTTATCATTGGTTTTTCCTTGCAGACAGCTTCAAGCTTGAGAGAGAAGAGAGAGAAAGAGTTGGAAGGTGCCTCCTTTTACCCTCTAAGTCAAAGTCTTTGGCCGCTGAAGCATGTTCTGAGCAGATAAGAGGGCCAGTTCCTCTCTCACGAGAAATGGATTTTCATTCTTCAACCCCACTCTCCATCTTGAGCAGTTGGATATTTCTCTTTGTTGCCCGTTAGTATGGCACACTGTAAAACTGCCTCTCGCTCAAAATCAGCTACATCACATCCTCATGTAGAAACTCTGCTTGCCCCCAGAAATGAAATCAATCACCTGAGGGTAGAACTTGACCCGTGTCAAGAAAAAATGGGGTTTACACAATCAATGGAAGGTCTAGAAATGGTGCAAAAAATGCATGAGAAGTATAATGCATAGATCAGTATGTGCTATATCATTCAATGATTACTTGAAATGTTTATATCAGCATTCAATATGGACATTCACATAAACTGGCGAAACCCCCAAACAATAAAGATTGCACTGTATGCTTCCCTTGGCTCCTTTATAGCACATTTCAGTCACATAAGTCAGATATATTGAGCGTGTATTTCCTCTGCAGACTAACACTGATATTTAAGAGACCTTCAGTGATTTGTTCTGGGTTGGTTTGAGGTTAATGAAATGAGTTACGGGTGATGATCCCCACGCTTCCAGATCAATGTACGCTGCTATTTGTTGACTACATAATCAAGCATCATAGTCACCATCATTATCACTGCCAGTATTATCACCACAGGCTGGTAATGCCAACTAAAAGTATCCAAAAAATCCTATGTATCATGCATAACAAGTTACATTAGCAATCCGTTTCAAAAGGCTTGTTTTTTCCTATGGCGGTCACCCTCAGGGTTTGTTACACTGTATGAGAATAAACAGCTCCCGTACTTTGTTTCCTTTCTCACTGAGTCCTCTACCTGGAATTACTTGTCTCTGCCAGCCTGTTGTTCATGATACCGAGGGCACCAACCCCCCCAGAGAAACCATTGTGGCGAGAGCTGCCACAAACTGTCCTGGGATATCCATTGGCCGACTCAGACAGCTGCTTCTGCATGATGGCCAGTGACACCTTGTTGGAGGCTGCCAGGTCTTTCATAGAGATCATTTCCCCTGATAGTCTGCGTCCCTCAGTGTCACTATCACAAGGTCCATCTGAGTTGGGCAGCTGGCCAAACTGACCTTGGCGACCCTTGGTGCCTGGGCGGATGGCATTGCGTCTTCCCAGGAAGGTGTTGGCCTTATTGCAACGCTGGCAAAACAAGCAGCTCATTTTCTCCAGCATCCAATTGAGCACCTGCTTGATGACAATCGAGATGACATTGAAGAGTGAATAGATGCAGCAGACGCCCATTAGCATGAAGAGGAAGTTGGCCACCCTGTAGAGGGTTTGATATTCGTAAGCCGCGCTCTGGCTGCTGACAAAGTCCCCAAAGCCAATGGTACTGAAGGTTACAAAGCAGAAGTAGAGCGAGTCTAAGTACGCCCAACCCTCCACAGGGGTGTACATGGCTGATGCACAACAGGAGATGGTGATGGCTGATAGGCCGAGAATCAGCATCACGTGGTACACAGAGGGCTTCCAGCCTGGGACGCTGTAGGCTGAGAAGTCATGGCGGATGCCTGGCGGTAGTAGACCACTGTTCCTAATTCGTCGTTCCCTCACAGCCTTCATCACCACAGCCAGCAGTGTGATGATGCGCTCCAGGAAGAGGTTAAAGAAGAGGATGGTGGCAGCGCAACCCAGGAGCCCATAGAAGATCAGGAACACTTTGCCTGCAATTGTCACAGGTGTTGTCATCCCAAAACCTGCAGAGACAGAAAGGAGATATCAGACAGTTAAACAGACTTTCAATCATAAGGTGTCTTCACTTTCTTCACAATGAATTATGTCTATAGTTAAAGACAAGGGAACAAACTCAAATCTAAATTAGGTTTTTAAATGGGGCTTAAATCACATTTCTAAACAGTTGTGCCTGTAATGAAAAAAATAAGTGAAAGCAGGGATTGAGTGAGGTACACACAAGTAATACACAGAAAATCCTGGATAATAATTTGTGTTGATGCTGCTGCTGACTCAAACAGTAAGCTTTCTCTGGAAGATATGTAAACTTATAGTAATGGGCAGGGAGAAAGTTTTATAAGCAGCTGTGGGGTAATTTAAAAAATGATGCTTTGCATTACAAATTAACTTGCATGTTGTGAGTCACGATAGAATAAGGGGGAAATTAAAAAATGGATACTAGTTTAATGAAAACCAGCCTTACATGTGTTATATCAAAACCAAATGTTTTCAGTTTTGACCAAAATCAAAATAAAACATCTGGAAGGATCCAATATGACGTCTATGTCAATGTTAGATGATTAAAAATGACTAACAAATCAGTTTAGATTGTATTGTTCCCAATGCTATATTGTTACAGTAATTTAGGTAATATAAATACTATACTTCCATAAGTTAAGATGATGACATCAATATTGTCTTGCATTTTGCACTGTGTAAAGTCACACAAAATTGTATGTACAATGTGTATTTACATACACTATATGCTATACTGTTTAATGCTGTTGGTGGGACATCAAAAAACAAGGACATAGGGGTTGTATTGAGTGGAGGAGGATGGCAGGAATAAGCTTAGGTAAGTCCTTTGAATATTTTTTTTTCTCTGCTCTGTGGTTTGGCTTCCTGCTGCCTTCTGATTTCTTAGTCAATTAGACTGATGTTCCAGCTGAGGAAGAGGTTATGAGAGGAGGGGAGGGGATGGAAGGGCAGGGGAGGGGAGGTGAGAGGAGAGGAGAGGAGAGGAGAGGAGAGGAGAGGAGAGGAGAGGAGAGGAGGGGTGGTGAGAGGAGGGGAGGGGAGTGGAGAAGAGAGAAGAGGATGTTTATGGATTCTGCTGCATGTTGAAGGAGCACTTCTCAATCTCGAGGAGTGTCACAGGTGCAGCTCTGACTTTGCAGCTGCAGTGAAGCTCTGATGTTAACATTTAGTAGATGAGTGTCTTGGTATTTGAGCACACAATTGTTTCCTGTAATCATATTATTTATTCTTTCAGCACTTCAGATTCAGGCTGCCGTAAGAGGGAGTTATAAAAATAATTAAGAAAAGATCATTTTGCACAACATCTAACGGAAAGAAAAACGACATGCATGGTTTATAGCAATAGCTCCAACCTTGTTTTTTCATTATAAGGATTTTTTAGAAGGTGAAAGCACCCAATATTTTAACAAGAAAAGAGTAAAGTCATAAAAAATAAACTGAGGAGTCTCAATCGCCAAGTTGGGAATCGGTGATTTATAGCATAAGCACAAAACATCCATGTGGGATTCATATACTTCTGCAATTCACTAAAACTGGCAGCAAACCATTGATTTTGTGAAAATTCAACCAAAAAATTACCCCCAAACCTGCAATTTGGAGAAGACAGGGGAGTGTATGCACTGTGGTGGCTTAACGTAGCAAAAGCAGATATGCATCTGCATGTGTAGACACATGAGCCCTGTTACAAATCTTCTTTTCTCTTTATTCCCACTGACCAGCATTAATCACACGAACTCCCACATTTATTGATGTTTGAAAAAAAAAGGTATTTATAATGTGATATAGAATGTGTATGTTTTCTGCTCTTATATGTACATTGTACACACATACACATTCATATAGCCTATGCAAGTACACACACACACATGCACACACACAATGTCATGGCCCTTATCCACAGAACAGCAGATGGCCTATTTGTCAACAAATAAAATCGTGCTGAAAGATCAACCAGTTCACTTCCAGGCCAAGGTTAATATATTTTTCCATCAGGGCTATCCTCCATTTCAGTCTTCTTGGAGCATTAGGGCAGTACTTTTCTCCATTTTGCACCAACCCGTCTATAACAATCTTTGTCAGGTAATAAATGACATCAATATCTAGACAATACTTCCTTTATGATACTCAAAATGGCTTTTTTGACCTTATCTCTCACGCAGAAAACCACACTCATGAGGGTTTGCTGTTGACTTGCCAGGTCATTTAGATCTGTGCTGATTGATACAGATTGTTTTATAGATACAAGAGGGAATATAACCCCCCCATACACACACACACATGTCCACACACCTTATGGCCTTAGACACACTTGTGTAGGCTTTACACATTGATATATGAAAACAGTAACAGCAGGAACACCAGACAGCATTTTTACAATGATAGTGACAAAGTTCAGTCACAGACCGCGAGGCGCCGCTCGGTGACAAGAAGGTGAGGGGCAGTGATTACCCAAATTAAGCCCTTCAGTGAAATCCTATTTCAGTCTTTCATAGTTAATTAATTAGCAGCCCAATTCTCTCTAACCCAACTGAATCATAGGGAAAACAGATTACATCTTCGCAGCGCGCAGAGACAGTCTTCCGCACTGTCTCTCATTACCAAGTAAATTACCTAAGAGAGGAAAAGGCACCAGGCATCGATTCAGTGTAACATTTCAGAGCCATTACTCCAGACTACTGTGTCAAGATGCATTAGGGAAAACAGAACAATAATACAGAGCAAAGGACAGCCAAGCTAAAACCAAAGATCCAAACACTGTGAGACTTTATTCACTATCTTCATTTAAATTTTAAAACTCTTAATTAAATCCCATAACTGTCCAACACTGAAGTCACCAGTCCAGACCGATGATCCTGCTGCTGACCTCAGTGAACACTTAATTTTTGCACTCCGTCCAAGCCAACATGAGCAGAACTTGATATGGCAGGAAATCATATGTGTGCTAATCCAATTCAATCAGAGCCCTGGGAGAGTATTTATTCATTAACATTAAATAAAGTATGCTCAACTCAACATAGAAAATGATGTTATGCTCTAATGGCTAATGATGCTTACGCACATAATTACTCATTAGAGATTCAACCAGAAGGAAAGTGATGGAAATTGTGCCATTAGTATCCATTAATTACCATTTGACAGTTTTAAGAGAAGAAGAAGAAGAAGCTCTAATGGTTATCAGACCACAGGGAAATGAAATGGGAGGTGCGGGGATAAAAATAGAGCATTAGTGGACTGTAGTGATTTCAGTGTTTGGGTCAGCTTTTATCACCAGCGTTCGAGTTTAAATCACACATGCGCAGCAAGCCATCATTACGGTCCGATGGCAAATTACAATGGCTCATTAAGTTGTGTGGTAAAGTCGAGACCTAAACAACACAAATCACTGCGAGTGTTGCTAATAGAGGTATTGATGGACTTCATGGTTG
The DNA here is from genome assembly GCF_963924715.1 of Thunnus thynnus. Taxonomy (NCBI): domain Eukaryota; kingdom Metazoa; phylum Chordata; class Actinopteri; order Scombriformes; family Scombridae; genus Thunnus; species Thunnus thynnus. The sequence goes on along the minus strand of NC_089530.1, from coordinate 11,403,633 downwards.
CTCTGCATTTGCTACACTTAGACCACTCGCCTCTGAACAGTAATCAATCATCACATTTTGCACCAATGAGCCACTCTAGGTGAATGAGAACTGTTCATATATCACACACACAAATATTTCATTATGTTCAGAGTCTGCAGCACCAAGGATTTAACAGCAGCTAATAAATAACTGATAACGTGCACTGTTGAAACTCTCCACTGCTGGGATTTGAATTGTGTTATTCTTTAGCAGTTTGTGTATCGAAACCATGAGACAGTAGAAATGATTTCCCGATAAGCATACAGGGATGTGATCACAACAGAGTTATGGTGACAGATGGTAAGCCATTTTCCCAAGTGGAAATGCTGCATAAGGTTACAGGATGTTCTATATTTCTGTTGTCATGTGAAAATCAGCAACGTGTTAGTCACTCTCTCAATACTTTCTGACTTCCTCAGTCTGTCTGTCGCTCTCAACCAGGGGCCCATTTGTTCCCTCTGAAAATGTAAATCTTTAAAGCTGCATCAGTATTTTTATATTAACAATAGATCAAATGACAATCATCACCCGACTGTGAAGTTCTCCTCAGTTCTAACTTGACTGTTTTGGTTCACTCTCGTCGCTCTCATTAGCTTTGTTTCCAGCTGCAGCAGTCAGCTGTTTACAGCGAAAAAGGCTCTGAAGAACCCACAGTATGCTACCTCTCCAGCACCAGATGGCAGAGAGATAAAGTTAGAGTAGCTGGTGAACATTGTGGAGCATTTAGCTGCTACAGAGCCAGATATGTCTCTCAAGTATAATACTGTACATGACTCCAAATGAATGTTGCTCTATATCGGCTACATGTGTAAATAGACAACTGTTTGCTGACACGTTCACCATATCAATTTAAAAAGAGATAATATGTCAGTGATAACAGGTCCAAAGTGGCCTAAAAATAACAACAACAAAAAACAGCTATAACAGGTTTAAATGTCTGTCACAAATATATAGTTTCATTTGAAAAAAAAGCAAAATAGTTTCCTATAACACCTGGGCGCTGTCATTTTTAGAAAATGTTTCTCAAACAGGAGTAAACAGTGCATTTGTGTGGGTCTATTTTCAGCCACGTATTTGGCACTCCGGGGAGAATTTAGAGCAGCATAACAGTGTGTGATTGACTCAAGATAAACTAAAGAGCCCATGTTCATCTTAATGAAGAAACGTATCACCCTGTGCTACAGTGTGGCTCATTGATGTGTTGGTTATTAGACAACAATGAAGCTATATGGCACAGAGGAATAAGCTGTATCAGGCTTGGGATTTGTTGACAATAAGAAAAAAAATAGAATATCACCAGACTTAGCCTTTAAATTGGCAGTTCATGCACCTAATTTCTAAAACGAAGCATTTGTGAACAGTCCAAATTGCAGACAGTCTTTTAATGTTCAATTTAAAAGTCAATAAAGATTAAATAATCCGTTTAATATTTGTCCAGTAGAGTTATTTCAGTTTTCAGAGAGCTCACTTAGAACTTTTGGTCAAAGCCCACTTGACACCTTTTACAGCAGATAACGTGAAGTGATAATGTGTGCTGAAAAAAGCATATTGATTCACTTTACTGGAAAATAGCCTCACAAGGACAATCATCATGAAGCTGAGCACAGCGTCTGATGTTTGAAGCCTATGTTTAGTGTGAGGCAGTTCAGCTGAAATAAGGGAATATAAGGACAGGAATAATACACAATGGCTAAAAAAGTACACAATGTAGGAGAAATATGCAATAGATCCAGTTCATATGGGCCAGAGCTCCTAATGGATACCCACATGAAAATGAAGGGTAACTAAAAGCACTTGGTTTGAATGAAGGACATGTGCTGCACATTCACGTGTCTCTCTAAGTCGTATTGAAGCTGAAGGTCACTGTGTGTCATTGTGGTCAACATCTCACCACCCAGCTCCTTGAAGGCCTGAAAAGAGACTAAAAGATTCCTTATGTAACTGTTTTTCAAACCAAAAATCAAAACTGCGCCTTTCTATTGCTTCCCCGTGTCCCCAGTTAGTGTCCCCAATTAATGCGCTTAAAAAACAAGCTCCCAGTCAAACCAACTGCGTCCCACTGGTGGGAATAGTCTTAAATTGGTCTGACAGGAGCAGCAGCAGAAAATGCCAGGCATGCCCAGCCCTCTGATGACTCTGTTTCTGTGACGAACAGGAAATCATTAGTCATGGGGTGGCATGGCGGGGGTCTGCAGAGAGGACAGAGGGCTGAGGAAGCAGCAACATGGCCAGACCACAGTCATCATCACCACACCATCTGCTGATGAGCTGCCAGGATTACTGGCAGACCACATAATAAAAGGAACATTCGGACTGTGCTGCCAGTGTTACAAAAAGCAGATGATAGAATAGGTCAAATACGTGCTTCAACACAGAGTTGCCAAGTTTAGTTTGAGATGCAGCTACACTGACAAATCTGTAGGCAAAAATTAAATAAAGGCTATAGTACTATTGCAGGAGATAAAAACACCTGAAGCCTACACATGCTGCAATATTTCTATGGTGCCCTGAAACAAAACAATGTGGCTTTGAATTTCACACCCAGCTGGGCTCACCCACACACAATATAGGCGGTGTGTTAATGGTATCTGTTCTGCATGTCAAAGCATTCATAATGACTGTTTTGTACTACACATGGCTGTGCAATAATTAGAAATAACTGACTGAGGTGATCATAATGAAACATGTAGCTAACAGTCATTAAAGTGGGTCGATACAGACATCAATTACCGGAAAGCTCAGGCAAACACACTCTGTTGACTGTTAGACGTAATAAGATAACATATACAGAGCAACGCAAACCTGTTCAATAAAACAAAATCTAAAATGGCATCTTCTTCTGATTTCGTGATTCATTTGGCTCCTCCGTAACCGAATCAGTCTAGTGTTTCAAATTGTATCTCAGTAATAATAATAAATTCCCCAGCAAAGAGAGCCAGGAGGATTGATGACTCCACCATTGTCTGTATTGATTTATTGTCAAAAAAATATGCTGCTCTGTCTTTCATCTACACCAACATTTACTCTTTTATTCTTAATTTTTTTGATCTGTTTTTCATCTTCACAGGATTGTAAAAACAAAAGACAGTTGCTCAGTAAGCAAAGACTCTTAATAAGCAAAATTAAAATCAAAAAAGTGGCTTCATTGTCCATCTGCAAACATTAAGACAGATTTGTCCTTTGATGTGACTGAGAAGTCATTCTCTCATCAGATTAATAGCGTCTCTCTGATGGAGTCAAAGGCTATGTCCTTGTGCTTCATATTATCTTGTGCCTCATGCACAGTCAATGTTTGAATAAAAGCTTAGCTACATAAAGCCCTCTTGTATTCTCCCCCAAAGTAAACACACCTGTCCAGGTGGAGCTTTTGAAACACTATTGCTCTCAGATAAGCCTCCGTGTTCAGCACATATTACAGATATGGTGCTCATACAGTATCATGGTAACGCTACATTGAATGTACTGCATGTAAACGGTAAAGGAACTTTATATTTGTAGGAATCACATGAAAAAAGTCAAATGCCAGCAGGAAATGACTGCTTGAGGTTCAGCAGACATTTGATTCAATGGTTTTTCATTACTGCTAATGTGAAAGCACAAGTCCCTGAAATTTAAGGCTCTGCAAAAATCAGATTCCTGTCAGGGACTGCTAAGTTACTGATAGCCACAATAATGATCTTGGATCATACACAGCAAGTTGCCTCAGAGAAATAATGAGGCAATGCTCCGTTGCTCACAATTAAATGATGTTTTACTTTCTATTAGCAGAATGTACCCATTGTGAGTCTTCTCTCCCGTCCGGGAGCCTGAAACCACCTGACTCTGCCAGGGGCTGCCAGCCTGGAGGAAGCTGAATGATTTGTTTGTGCTGGCATGAAGACAAAACGTATGCATTTCAACACATTCAGAGTGTGATGTATTCCAAGGATAATAATTACAATTGCAAAACACCAAATGTATGCCAAATGAATGTGTTCGAGTGGCAAAAGGCTGAATCTTAAAAAAGTAGATTGATTTAAATTCTTGTGCTGGCTGGCAAGAAAACAGTGCAACCATTAGCTCAGAGGTGTGTTTGGGCAATGCAGTTAAGATTCAGCTACTCCAGCCGAGCTGCACAGTAGCCAGTGTGGATTCCCTGAGAAGCTCACACAGTTGTACTCACAGATGTGCATTATCCTTTAGATAAAAAAAACAGATAAAGAGGGAAAAAATAGATCCTCTGTGCTGTTTCCTCTCATTCAAACAGATTATATGGTATAAATTGACGTGTGTCACCATGCATCTATATCTATTTTCAACCAACTCTAGAGTTTGAAATACCTGTAATTTTTCTGTGTAACATGCAGATCCACAACTCCATTTTTTCATCTTGTAATCTGATCATAAAGATCAATCATCCTCAAGGTTATGCTCAAAACTCTTCTTTGCACAGTCTCTTATGAGTCATATTGCTATAATGTTTATTCTGTTTAGTTCTGATGGAAGCCCAAAGGAAACTTTTATCAGGAAGTTTGAGAGAACGTTGATTCATCTGTAATCTGACTCATCTATCTCATTTTTTATATTAAAGACTATTTCATGTCATTTGTGTTTAGCTGGTTGAAAGATGCAGTAGCGCAGCATGTCTAACTGCTGTTCTGTCTCTCTCTGTCTCATACAAGCAGCCCATCCTTCACACAAAGAGACAAATGGATGACTGCCAAATCACGCTGATAGCCAACTTGCTGTTAGCTTATTAACATGTATAACTATTTATATACATAACCCTGAGATGAAGATAAATGTTCTTCTGGTGCAGAAGTGGGATTGCTATCCATTCTTCATGCAACATAGTGAAACTTTTCCACTGCAAGTGTGTGTGTGTGATTATACTGCATCAGAGGTTGCCAAGAGCCCAAAAGTTTCACCAGGAAGACTTTTCTGCTTATGGGGAACTCTCATAGCTGCATTTTGTGCAAGTCAGCATTGACATCGGTGCCAGTGCAAACTGGATTGTCAGTGAAACGGATGATTATTAACACAGGAATCAAATTTAAAATTGCTGTTAAAAATAGCTCTGATATAAAGCAGGTCCGAAGACTGCAGAGTGCAAAGAGCACACAGAATTGATTCTGTCTTTACCCTGCCGTAGCACAGAGCAGAATCAGTGAAATGCTAATCAGTTTGAGGAGGAGGAAGCCCACAAATCTGTTGTGTCCTCTAAAATGATCTTGATTCGAGTGCGTGAGTTACAGTATGTAGGCGAGTACACGCCTTAGCGAGTCAGTGCAGATTTATGACCTGCTGTGACAGAGCGCAGAGGTGTGCACAGCAATCCTGTACAGCAGCAGTTAACTGAGATGGGGATTTATTGAAGCCTGTGCTTCCCAGCAGGCTTGTCCTACACACACACACACTCCACTCCACACCAGGAAGCACCCTGTCAGGGGAGGAACAGGAAATGGAGAGAAATGGAGGGGTAAAATGTTTTTAAGTACCTGCTTGTTATCTGGAACCAATGAGTTTTATTTCTTTGTCTTTTATTTGAGAGATTGTTTTCCAGTCAATCAGTTATGATATAATTAAAGATGTTATCAGGTTTATTTGATTATGCATTCATTTCTTTATCATTTATTTTATGACTGTCAAATAGTTTGCGTCTACTTTGAGTTTCATATATTATGTCAAGGGAACCTCAGTCACTGCATTTATAGGTCACATAGTAATTTATGTTTTTCTACATGAAGCACAACATTTCTAATATTTTGATATTTACTTAAACCTACATTCATTTATCTTTTTGGCCAAAAACTACAAACAGTATTTTGAAATACAGTGTTATCCTTTTATAAAGTTGAGCAGCATTAGCGTTTATTTCAAATTCTGTTTTTGTCCACCTAATGAGTCCAACATTCACCTCTTTTTAGATCTGTTTTGGTCTCCACCAACTCCTGATGGAAATATCTGGTCTGTTGCTTGGTGCCAGGTAGGTAGTGTACAGTAGGTTTATCAGAGCTTTTTTGCCAAAATAATGTAGAGCTGGGTGATAATTCTCTTTGCATTTTTCTAATTTTAGTGTAAAACATTGTTTAGGGTTTAGCTTTAAGGCGGAGATTAAGAACTGGTGTATTAACCAGCACTAAATTCTCCCTTAATTCAGACACGGTTCTATAGACCATCTGTGCAGCAGTGCTGCTATTCAGCTTCACTTCCTTTTTGGGGAAATCATTTTATGTGCTGTGCGTCAGGACTGCACACAATCTAAAGGGACCCCCAGTCCCTTTTATGTGACTGAAGGCCCTCTGTTTTCCATTTTTAACAGTGACATTTCCTCTGAGTCTGTGATTTCACAGAACAACCCAGGAGATCCAAAGACAGGAGAGGGGAACAAGACAAGAGCAAAAATAAAGTAGAGAGTCATACTGACCGGCTTCAAAATGAACTGTAAAATGATCCTCATCTCATTATGTAATATACTGCTTCTGTAAGATGAGTAGACTCTGTTTTGGAACATGATTACAAGGTTGTCCCACAAAAACACACAGTATAAAGTGTACAGATCAAAATGAATCAATGACTTAATCAATCCACAGAATGGAAGGTAGTTTTGAACAGCAGAGCAAAGTAGTCAGATAGACGTTAGACGGGAGTCAACGCTGTCTGGGACAGTCTGGCGATGACAGGAGACAGAACAAGTGGTAGAGGAGTGTGCTCAAGTGAGAGACAGAAGGCAAAAACGAGGAGCATGAGACGTCGCTGTGCACCGATGAATCTGCTTTCACAGATTGCAAACCTTTCCCACCCACCTCCTGAAAGCACATTCATAACATACACCAGCAGTAACAACAACACAGATGGTTTTGTCTCAGCGAGGCGGCGCCGAGCGGCTAATCTAAATAAGAACACGACATCAAAGCAAAAACATAGCTTGCCTTCGGGGATCCATGCAGTCTATCATGTGACATTTCACACTGCTTAAATGCCAAACACACACTCCGCCAGTCTGAGGTGACATTGTCTTGTAACCTCGGAGACACGTGAATTATAAGGTGCAGTACTGTACAGAGAGCAAATTTGGTTTGCAGCTCCATCCTAGATACACGGGCCCTGGTCAGACAGCCGTGAAATAGTCACACAAACCTCACAAGTGTGCTTCAATGAGTCTCCGCTGCCAAATCAGCACTTTTTAAATTGGCACAAGAAAATTAGGTTAACATCCCCTAAACCGTTAGGCCTAAATGTTCAAGAACACTGCAGAGAAGGAAACACGGGAGAGGATATATATATATATATATATCTTCACTCATGATCATAACAAGTTATTTTCTTGAAATTAAAAAAAACAGACTCAAGAACAGAATATAATATCAGAATGGAATAATTACTTTGTCAGCACAGCAAATAATAGCTTTTTATGTTGAGATTACAAAATTATTTTGTGATGATGAGAAAGCAAAACCTTATGAATAATTACATGCATGTCCTCCCTGGTGTTCTGCATTAGAGGGCTTATGCCAGATCTATAGCTCATTAACTGGACTCTGTAGTTTCTCTGCTGAACATTTAACATCTGTAGTCAAGTTCCGCTAGATTTGGCAGGATGAAGCATCTTCACTTAGGGTTTCCAAAGAGTAAGACTGATTTCCCTCATGTGTGAGCTATAAAAATCTAATTTATAGTCAACATGCTAATCCAGACATTGCAGGACCAATTCTAAAGTTCATTTCTTCAAAGTTGGAGGTCTGGTGTATTTTATATAATCATAATAATAATAATAAACTTTATCTATATAGTACTTTTTTTTAACAAAGTTACAAAGTGCTTAACAGAGAGAAGAAAAAAGAATTAAAAAGCAGCAATTAAAAACAAAAGAAAAACAAACGGAGATCATAAGACAGAGGGAAATAAAATGAAGCTACACAAAAACATAAACTGTCAGAAGTGGGATAATAAAACAGCAACATCAAACATTAAGAAAAGCTTCCTGATCAAATAATCTTTTAATAAGAGATTTAAACGACATTGAAAGATGTTGCCTGTCTGATCTTGATAGGTGGACTGTTCCACAGTTTGGATGCTCTAACAGCAAGCTTGGTCACCTTTGGTCACTAGCTGAGACCTGGGAATAACCAGCAGAGCGCCATCCACCGATCTAAGTGAACACCCAGGCAGATAGGGGGTCAATAAGTCCTTTTTGTAATTTAGAGCAAGGTCATTTAATGCTTTAAAAGTGATAGAAGTAGAATTTTAAAATCAATGCAAGAATGTAACAGGCAGCCAGTGGAAGTTGGCAAGTACCTGAGTGATATGTTCATATCTCTTATTGCCAGTTAAAATCCAGGCAGTAGGATTCTGTACCAGTTGGAGTCGGTGAAGGGATCTCTGACTGATACCGGCATAAAGTTCATTGCAGTAGTTGAGGTGAGAGAAAATAAATGCATTTATGACCTTAATGTCAATCAGTAGGAGACAAGAATGATCTGATTTTTGAGATTGAAAAAAGTATGATTGGACAACATTTTTCACTTGATCATCAAAACAGACATTTGCATCAAAAATAACCCAAGATTTTTAGTGGATTGCTTAATGTTTTTGGTACCAAGCTTACTGTGAAGCAAGCTGGTAGAATTTGTTTGACCCACAACTATGACCTCAGACTTATCACCACTGATTTTTAAAAAGTTTTGGGACAGCTAACATTTAACATCACTGAGGCAGCCAAACAGATTTATCAAGGCTGCTGGGATTGTTGGTTTGAAGAAGAAGAAGGGACATATAACTGTGTGTCATCTGCTTGACAGTGGTGGGAGATACTATGTTTCTGAATGATCTGGCTGAGAGGAAGCATGTATATTGAAAACAGCAGTAGGCCAAGGATATCGACTTGAGGAACATCACATTTAAAATGGGCAACAGAGGAACAGGCATTTTCTGTGACAACAGAGAAGGTTCCACTGGAGAGGTATGAACGAGTAGATGTAGAGCACCCTTAAGACCAACCCAGGTTTCTAGACGGTGCAGGAGAATGGAGTGATCGATCGTGTCAAAGGCAGTGCTCAAACCTAAAAGCACCAGGGCTGTGCAGTCACCTCTATCAACTGTTAACAGTAGATCATTAGAAACCTTCATGAGGGCTGTCTCTGTGCTGTGGGGAGTTCTAAAAAAAACCTCACTGAAAACTATTAAAAGTATCATTACTATTCATAAAAGATATAAATTGAGTTGAAATAACTTTCTCAAGCACCTTAGAAAATGATAATTTTTACATTGATCAATTGGTAATTATTGAGTAATAGGGGATCCAAATTAGGCTTTTCCAGTAATGGGTTGGATGATTACATGTTTAAAACAAATGGGAATATTACCAGAAGTCAGAGAACTGTTAATAATTAAAAGAATAAAATGACCAACAGAGGGGAATATCTCTTGAAAAACTTAGTAGGGATAATATCTACATCAATTTGGTACTATGTCTCTGTTGCTATAGTAGTGTCCTGACAGAGGCACTAAAGTTATATAACAAGCCATATTTCATACTCAGATGTGCTGTATCTGACCCCTCTAGCAGAGTTTTGGCTAAATTTGAAGGGAAGTCACATCATTACAGTACATTTTTTAGTTTGATGAGGCTGCTAAAGTCACATGTCAAACTATAATAGACTTACCCCACTTGTTACAGAATACAGGAAGCTACACCCCTGTATATTCTAATGCAAACAGACTTGCAACAAACCCTGCTGTGCCTTTGTGAAGTAATATTCATACTCAACAATGTGTCAGAGAGACGTTGTCTAAAGCAGTTGGTAATCTGCACCACCTCTTGAGGGAAATATCTGTCTCTTTAGCTGCTAAATGCTCTAACTTTGTCTGCCTGTCATTTGGTGCTGGGAATGAAGTGTGAAGTGGGTTTGTCAGAGCTTTGCTTCCTGCAAATGAGGTTGACAAAGGCGATGAGGCTGAACCAAAGTTGCGGGCTGCAAAATCAAAACAATGAGCTGAAAGACGCTCAAACTCCCTGGAGTGTTGTTGTTAATATAAAAAAAACGGATTAGTGTACTTTAAATAGTGTATTGAAGCTAAATTTTGAGATGTGTTTACATTATTTTGTCCACCAAATACAGAAACACCTTACAGAATAATTGAATCAGATGCACTACACCAATCACCACACACCATACAACCTAGAAAACAGTTACAGTAACACCTCTTTAAAAGTGCCTACACAAACTGTACATTACAGTATAAGCTACATCCTTTAGCATAATTATTAAAGAATCACATGTTGACCTGGAATTAGTGGTTTGTGATGGAGGAGACTGCTGCATGTCACTGTTTATCTGCAGGGAAGAGCGCTCTGTCATCTTGCTGCAGCAGAGCTCTGAATAGGCAGGGTTTAGGAGGATTTTATCTTATTTTAACCCCCGCCCACCTCAGACATTTCTCCTCATTCTGCAAGTTGTGGACTGCATTGAGGTTGGATCAGGCCGTCTATATGTGCTGTTTGTTAAACTGTCCTTTTTGCCTTGTCTGCCTTTGTGACTTCTCTGAGTGGGCGGATATGAGTGTGATGGAGCAAGAATCTGCGGTGGCAGCCACAGGCAAGAAGAGGCAGGACAGAGTCTGTCCCCTGGAATAAATAGCTGAGAACACAATCCAAACCTGCAGCTGGATATTATGTGGAAAACTGCCTAACTCTCCTAACTGGCTTATCCCAATCAATCTCAACAAGTTAAAAGACTCAGATCAAGCAGCCATCACTGAGTACAACCGATTCTCAGACAAGTATCGCCCCTGCAAGCACTTAAAAACTGATAAAGTATTTCTCCAAAATGTCACTGTAGCAACTTAAAACGAGACCTACAGGCTCACAAACGGATGTAGAGAGCTGTTCTAACTGGCAGACACCAGTTATCAATCATCCCTAAAGGTTATAAATAACTTTCATATTAATAGAAATTCTGTTTAATGAACAGACTCAAGTGCCCTCTTTAATGAGCATGCAAATAGCAATGCTGTGAGTGAAAATGTAGGGCAGTACAACACAAGCAAGAGTTGGATACAGACAAAAACAGACTCTTTGAGTAAGTCATCGGTGCAACACTTCAGTAAGATGAGACAAGTAAAAAAACAAGACTACAGCTATCCAGGCAGCTCTACAAGGCTGTAATTAGGCACAGTGGTGCTTTGAACTAAATGCTAATGTCAGCATGCAAACATGTGCACAATGACTGTGCTAACATGCTGCTGTTGAGCAACTACTGAGCTACTGTTTACCTAGATCACTATCTCATTTTAGTGGTTAGCATGCTAATTAGCAGTTAATTAGCACTAAACACAAAGTACAGCTGAGGCTGATGAATGTGATCATAAACCAAAGTACTGGACAAATTTATATTTTGACCTGATGATGGTGCTCGATAAAAGTTAAGAGATCATCAAAATGATTACAGCTTGACAGGGACCCCAAATTTAACAGCAATCCATCCAATAGTTGTCAAGACATTTCACTCAAACCCACAAATTTCAATCTCATGGTGGCTCTATAGGAAAAGTCAGAGGATCAGCAAAGTCATTAGGATACGTCGCCTGGGAACCATGATTGTCTGCACATAATTTCGTGCCAACTCATGTAGTAAATGTTAAGATATTTTACAGGAAAACTTCGTCCTACTGGTTGTGCTAGGTCAAAGGTCAGGGGATCACCAAAGATAGTATAGAGCCATGCTCTGGGCACCAGGGATATCTCTAACAAATGTCACAGCAATACATCTAATAGTTGCTGAGATATTTCAGTCTGAACCAAAGTGATGGACAGACAACAGACAAACCAACAGATGGACATTGCCACCCCTAGGGCCATGCTGCTAGTACTGCGAAAAAATTGAGATTGAAAGCTCATTCTTGAAGCTTTCTTTACCTTGTGTGTTATGATCGAAACCTCCAGAACAGCTAGTGGTGAGATTGGTCAAGAATGGATGTACTATCTCAACCTTTCAGCCAATATGGATGATAAATCCTTAAAAAAATGCTCAAAAAAGTGCTCAGAAAAAATGCAAATTTGAGCATAGATTTCAGACCATGTAATATCATTGAAATCTCCAGAACAACAGCTGAGTGGACCTTCTGGTGAGTTTTAATCAAAACCAGTTACTTTAGAAAAACACATATGTTTCCTGCAGTACGTCCTGAAGTTGGAAAACAACACATCAGGTGCAGTACTGATGGCCGGTGAACCAGGCTGAAACTCTGGGTAAACAAGTAGCCACAGCTTCCCAGCAAACATTGATTGGATGGTGACATTGTATCCCCGGCCAAAAGTCGTTCCGGTCAGATGCCAAAAACAGCAACATGCACATGAAATGCAAACCATGAAACTCAAGTCAAATTGTTTGTTAATGGATGTGGGCTCCTTTTTGGATTACAGATATGCATGTTTAAGTGTCAATTTCTCCTTCTCATGAATATTTGGTCTGGTCCAATTTTGGTTGAAAAATTGTTGTGAGCAGACGGTCACAGGGTGTTGTCCTTTCCACATTCAATAAAAGTCCACTGGGGCCTGACTTCAAAAACACTTCAAAAACTTCTCAAAGTTTCATTGTGCAACACATCTATGCGTGTTTTGTTTTGTATTTTTCATACAAAAATGTGCTGCTCACTGAGTTTGAAAAAACAACAAGAGAGCAGAAATAATGCTGTTGAGTAAGTTTGCTTTTAAAGTTTGCTTTTATGTTCTATAACACTCATGTTGATGAAGAGTTCAGTGATCCAGAGCCTCTGTTTCCCTCACAGACTTCTGACGAGGACTGTCAACAGGTGCTTACATACTGGAGTTAGCATTAACTTCAGCATTAGCCTGCTGCAGCCTCAGTGGAAACTGGAGAAAAGTGCATCAAATAGAATTAAAAGTTAAGAATTGAAACTGTTAGGTTATCTACAACAAGCTGTACTTTTGCTGATCATCTTTTCCTGTGTTGTTTATCCTAATAAAATACTGTTGCATGTCAACATTTACTCAGTGATGCATATGTCTTGTATTAACTAAAATACTTAATGTATTTGCTGTGTGTTTGGTTATTTATAATGTATTATCAGGATTATCTTGAAAGTGACACATTGTTAACAGATGTCTGGGTCAGACAGGATGTTGGTTGAACCATTTTAGAACATGGAGCATATTAAGTTGTGAATCTAGACATGTAGGATGTATAAAGCTGCAGAATGCACACTGTGTATATTAACTTTAGCAGAATAGCTGAATAGGCCAGTTGATGATGGTAATGACATATTTTGACATTGCTGGAACGCCCAGGAATGACGTCTAGTTGATGGCCAGGTAATGTCCCAGATGTTGGCACAACTTTCATTCTGGACCTATTTTTGAACCATAACAGACATCTTGATTGGACATTCAAACACGTTCAACGTCTCAATTTTTGCTGGGTCACTTTCATTCTTCAAAGCGATAGTGCGGAGGCACATGAAAGGATCAAAGTGTCACTGCTGATTTGAAGCCTCTGCCACAGCAGAGTCAGAGTCCGGGAAATGTTTGGGAGGAGTGTGTAGAGCGGCAGAGGGATGCCGCTCTGATAAAGAGTTGTGTGGGGAGGCCCCAAATCCCTTTTATATCACCGCGTCGCAAGCAAGCAGAGAAAGTAGCACACGAGCCAGAGGGGTGGGGGTGGGGTGTGGAGATCAAAGCGAGATGGATATCCAGACATAAACTCATGCAAGTATCTGAAAAAGACAAACACTGTAGAGAGAATCTCAACATCTCACTTTCCCCCCCAGCTTGAGTGAGCTGAGTCAGGTTATATGATCTGCTTGTCGGGGAAGATTGCGGTGCTTTATGACAAGTGGAGCACAAAGGATTTCAACCTGCCACAGACATGTACACAAACACAGCTGGTCTGCTATCCCTCCGGTGACTGGCTGAGCAGAGTGCATGGGCTTCCCGAGAGCTCTGTATTTGTGTATTAGAGTGTTTTGTGCAGAGGGCAAAAAGCACTGAAGGAGAGGAGATGGATCCATTAAAGCTCTCCTGACAGGGATATAGTAAATAAAGTTCTGGCAGGTTCCCTTCTTGTGTGCACCTACAATATATACACAGCCATCAGTTTTCTTTATCATTCCCCTCACTAGAGTTTTCAATTAAAACAAGGTGTCAAGAGGATCACAGTGTATCTACAGTATGTGTGTAGAGGGCAAGGTCAGCTGCTGTCAAATCAAATTATTACCTGGAGTGTGTTCATTTGCTTGGTCAACCGTTCACACTCACTCACTCACTCACTGTATGCTGTGGCTCCTATCAAGCTGTGAGTGAGGGAGGGGTGGGGTAGGCAGTGGGTGTCAGAGGACTCAGCCATCAGGCATGCAGTGCACCACACCGTTGGCCCTCAGGGTGCCCTGGGAGGGACACTTGCTCTTTTCTGACCTATTGCACAAGTAAATGTTAAAATGAGGGGGGGCAGAAGGGGCTTCTCATTGACATTCCTGCCGGTTTGAATGGAAATGTGGCAAAAGACTGCACCCATGGGTGCTGTCCTATAGCCAGAGATGAGCGTGCCCGTTCCAAATGGCAGGCGAGTCAGATGTCGCCCCATTGCCAAAGTCCTCACAGCCAAAATGTAACACATGACTGGAAAAAAAAAATAAAAATGCTAATCTGTTATTCTGTATGTAAGCCAGTGGAAAGAAAGCAGCCTACAGGGATGGAAGCTCCAGTCCTTTTGACATCCCAGACTGTCAGTAATGTATTTGTCTGGGAGCTTGCCGTCTCTACTCTATTTTACTGGCGTCAAGCAGAGCCACATTGGGGAAATCCTCAGGAAGATGAAACCCTGTAGTGCCCTGGACCCCATTCCCACAGCTCTTCTCAAATCATACATCCCCATTCTCAGCCCCCTGATCACCCGGACTGTCAACCTCTCATTTCAAACTGGTAGTGTGCCATCTGCCCTCAAGGTCGCAGTCATCCACCCCCTCCTCAAGAAGCCCAGAAACTGGACCCAGAAGTTCTTGCCAGCTACAGACCTATCTCCAACCTCTTTTTCCTGTCTAAGGTGTTGGAAAAGGTGGTTGCTTCTGAGCTACAGGACCACCTTAAACACAACAACCTATTTGAAAAATTCAAGTCAGGTTTTCATTCAACACACAGCACTGAAACAGCTCTGCTCAGCATTGTGAATGACCCGCTGATGGCAGCTGTTGCAAGGTCCCCTTCTCTCCTGATTCTCCTTAGCCTGAGTACTGCATTTGACACCGTGGATCACACTATCCACTTAGAGCACTTCCACACCACCAACGGACTGTCAGACTCTGCACTTAGGTGGAGTAAATCTCATAGGGAGGATGCAGGTCTAGAACGTTCCCTGTCACCTGTGGTGTTCCTCAAGGATCAGTTCTTGGCCCCACCCTGTTTGCCCTCTATCTGCTCCCCCTTGGACGTGATATCATCAGACATGTCTTTCCATTGCTATGCTGATGATACCCAGCTGTACATCAAAACTGCCCCAAGCCCTTCTACACCCATGTCATGCCTCAGCACCTGTCCTAAGGAGATAAAGGCTTGGATGAGCACAAATTCCCTCACAGCTCATCCCACCTACGATGGCCAGGACTTCCCCCTTTCCTCCTCAGTCACTAATATGGGTGTTGGGTTTGACCCTCAACTGATTTTTGATGACAATATAAGACATCTTTGCAAAACCTCTTTCTACCATCTCAAAAACATCTCTAAACTCTGCCCCTCTCTAACCCTGTCAGATGCAGAGAAAGTTGTCCATGCCTTTATCTCCTCAATACTGGACTACTGCAATGCGCTCTTCACAGGGATCCCCAGCAGGAGCATCCAGAATCTCCAGTACATTCAGAGCAGCGCTGCCAGGATCCTGATGAGAGTGCGAAAACATAACACCAATTTTGGTTTCACTGCACTGGCTCCCTGTCTCCTTCAGGATTGACTACAAAGTCCTGCTATACAAATTCATTAACGGACATGTGCCCCCCTACCTACAGGAACTGATCACATCACAAACCTCAACCCGCACCCTCAGATATGCCAGCAGCTTGCTCCTCCAGGTCCGTGGTACCAAGGTCCGCACCACTGGGGATCCAGCCTTCTGCTCTGCTGCACCACGCTTGTGGAACAGCCTTCCTAACCATCTGAGGGCAGCACAGACCCTAGTCTCTTTTTTTTTTTAAAAAGGCCTACAAACCTTTCTGTTCAGGAAGGCTTTTTTGTTTATCTTAACTCTTATTACTATTTTCTTTATGTTGTGTGTTCCATGTTATTCATAGTGTAGCACTTTGAGTTTCACTATTAATGAAACGTGTGGTACAAATTAAATGTATTATTATTATGAATATTTAACAAACAGAAGCCATATTAATGATAACCATTCTCCAGATTATTTGACTGAATGTGGATTTATCAGGGCATGAGGTCCCAAACTGATTAAATTAAACATTGTGTGCATTCTTGTCCCTGCCAAAATACTCCCATAATTACTGTCTTAATGGTGTGAGCTGTGCATTTGACCCGAATGTATTCTTGGAGTTTATTTTGTATCTATATATCGGCAGTTTTACATGAATAATACATGTTTTTCAACAAGTATTTAGAGGACACCATGCCTGCAACCAAATGGACACAAAGGTCAGGGAAATTGTTTAATGCTGCATAGATCACCCACCTATAGTCGACACCACAGTTCCAACAAAATAAAAAGCCCCTGTAAAATCCCATCGTGGCCTCAGAGCATCAGCCCGGATCCCGGCGGCGATGGCAGCCTCGTACTCCCGCAGGAAGGAGTTGAGGTCCTGCAGGCTGATGTTGAAGGTCTCACTGAAGTTGAGGAGCGTCCCGTTCCAGCGGCCGTGAGCCCGCAGCTCCGAGGGCCTTTCTATGGCAGAGAAGACCGCAGCGCCGCACAGCAGGTACAGTACGATTAGGATGGCGAGCAGCACGAAGCGGCCGTTGTCCTCGTTCAAGTGCAGGGAGCGGCAGCCTTGCAGTCGCTGGCCAGGCATCATCCAAATTTCAGCACCACTCGCGCGTCGGACAGCGACAAGCTCCACATCGGAGACGGCATTCACTCGTCTGCAGGTGTCCTCTGGAAGTCACTGTACTACTGCTCTCTCACTGCACTTCTACAGGCAACATTTCCTTTACTTAGCCCACCACGTTGTCTCATTGTAGTAGTGAAGTGAAATCTGTAGCTGAGAGGCAAAAAAGGCGCTCCACTTGTGGATATAAGTCTGTAAATCCTCCGGATTGCACTGGTTGATCAAGAAAGTGTTCATGAGAAAAGCAGTCGGCGCACAGTTTCATGATGGATTCATTCTCACAGTTGTAGCAATGCAGTTGAACTGAAGTGGACTGCAGCTTACATCCAACCGGACGCGCTTCTTTGTGCAAAAGCTGAGGGTGGGAATGCCAGCAGCAGTAGAGTAGTATCCTCTGGGTCCCCTGCACCAAAATGTTTCTCTAGAAATCCCGCTCCGGTCTCAAATCAACTCATCCGTCTTCAGGCTTGCTTGGTCTGGAGATGTGAGGGGCTATATTCTTCGTGTGGACGTTACAGTGGCTCATTGCAGCCTGGCAGCGCATATGGTGAGCTCACTCCGCTACACCTCGGAGTACTGTATCCCACCACTGTAGGAGAAAGAGAGAGCATTAAATAAGACATTAAAGTTGTGCAGTTGTGTGAGGAAAATTATAATCTGTGCGCATCTTTAGTTGATGTTATCCTCACGTAACAGAGGATTTACATTTTCACTGGAGTGCAGCCGTGTTACACGGAGCCTTGCGCACTGAGGACACTCAGAAACGGTTACTCACTTTCTGCACCGGGGGCACAAATGTAAAAGTGAAAGAGTTCACCTGAGCTAAGCTGCTTAAAAGTTTCTCTATAAGCCTCCACACGAAACTAAGACATAAAAAGTATAATGATAATAAAAAAAATAAAGAAATAATCAGTGGTAGAAGAAGTATTCAGAGCCTTAAGTAAAAGTAGCCATGCAGTGTAAAATTACTTCAAGTAAAAGTACTGCATTCAAAATTAGTACAAAGGTATTATCAGCAAATTATACTCTAATTATCAATACTTGACGTCTTAAATGACTTGTTTTGTTCAACCAAAAGTGACAAATCCAAATATATTAAAGTTACAGTGACAAAGTAAAGTGTCAAACTAGAGGCATTTTTTAGACAGATAGGTGCTGAGATGTGGTAAGCATGGAATTAAACAACAGATTAATCGAATATTCTGACTGATTTCTTTGTAACCAAAATTTAACTTAATAAAGTCTAATTATGGATCCCTCTGCTTAGGTTTGTGCCTACTTTACATGATAATCCAGTAACATTAAGAACATTACTGAGGACAAGTGAGACATGATCTCACCCTGTTGTCATTTGTTGCACTGGGTTTACATGAATAATGACCCACTCTGTATGCTTTTAAGACCTGACAGAGGAAGACCTATTGTGAAAGATGGAGAGTTTTGTATGTTACCGATACTTTTGGGGTGCCAAAATCTAGACCACACACAAAACCAAAGAGGCAGTGGCGCTGGTTAGGACTTCCTATGGACAATTTTGAAGACAATAGGGCACAGCTGAGTGAACTTTTACAAGGCTCAAATTACCGTTCAGAAAGAGAGCAATATCCTTTTGAGTTGGAGAACACGCAAGGGAGATTCTAACAAAATCAATGACGACCTGGAGCTGCTGATCCATGAAAATATCTGTGTACATATTGACTGATGCTTTAAAAAGACACATTATCCAACTGTAGTGGAAGCAATGTGTCTCTGTCACAAGAAACTGTCACTGTGAAGGAGATTAGAGCTCAGAAATGATGCTGATATAAAATACAGGGAACAACAGTGATGAGGCACTTTGCTGTGTCTATTGTTACTTGCCAAAACAATAGTGAGCTTATAGGAATATCCTATGAGAAACTAACATTGTTTTGACAAAGTAGTTATTTTTTCTACGGGGAGGACAGTTGTGCTTGGTTTGGTTGCATAATAGGTGGCTGTATTGATTATGCTTTCTAATCTAGCTAATTGGCTTACAAATATCAAGGCAGAATGCAGAACAAGGGCATACTCAGCACAGTTATCTCAGCTGCACACAGTCTGTCCTTGTCAATTCAAATCAGTACCCCAAAATGTAAGAAGGCATGGAACAGAGATGTAGTAAAAGAAGACGTCAATATAATGTTGTGCCACTGACAGGAGGCCTCTCCATTTACTTAATTATAGCTTGAGCCCTTTGTGGTTATGCTCATACACTGTGTCTGAGAGCACAAGGCTTTCAGAAAAACATGAAACACAAGCAGAATATAATCTTTTAAAATTACTTGTCAGTAGCAACACACACAACATTAATGATGATGATGATTAACAACAAGAGGGAAAAAATGATCACAGGCAATTAAGTGAAATACAGTGTGTTCCCCTTTTTCTGACATTCATTTATATTCTCCTCCCACTAATTTCTTTTCAGGGTCATAGGAGAGGGCTGGAAACTGTCCCAGCATGCACTGGGTGGAAGACAAGAAAGTCATTACAGGATTTCAGACATACAGTACAGACACTTATTCATACCTTCAGGCAATTTAGAGTCTCCAGTCCACTTGACTGTGGGAGGAAACCAGCGCAGCTGAAGCTGTAACTAATCCTGGGTCCATTTTATGCTCATGAAACAATAACATTAAACACTGAGACTTGTATGCTGCATTTATAGACATCAATATGTCATTGTTGGATGTAATTGGTAACACTTTATTCTAATCTCCCCATGTTTAGCATTTATAAGCAGTATATAAATACTTACTAGTACTACTAATACTAGTTTATAAAACAAACCAGTTGTAAGCAAATATGAGGACATTTTAAAAGTGTAATTAATATATTTGTTAACAATTGTAACTCCTATGAAGCGTCCATAACTGGTGCATAAACTAGAGCTACAGCATTTAGTTGATTAATCGATTAGTTGATCTACAGAAAGTTCATCAGCAGCTATTTTGATGATTAAATAATTGTTTTTAGTCATTTTTTAACCAAAAATACCAAATGTTTGCCGGCTGCAACTTCTCAGTTTTGAACGTTTTCTGTGTCACATAAGATGATTTTGGATTGTTGATCAGACCAAACAAAACTTTTGAAGATGTGACAATGGGCGCTAAGAAATAATAACAGGCGTTTTTCACAATTTTCTTATGTATAGACAAAATGCTTAATTGATTAATCAAGAAAATAATCAGCAGATTAATCTATAATAAAAATAATCCGTAGTTGCAGCTCTAGTATGAACAGTTGATAAATGCATGATTCCACAGTATAACATAGCTGTATTCATATTTAATGACGTATTACATATGAAGAAACCAAAAACATTTATTAACTGTTCATATACATGTATAAATCTTTCACAGGTGGTTTAAAACTTTAAAACTTTAAGACTTCAACCATGTTATATGTAAAGTATTTCTTAAATGGAATATAAAGGAGGAGTTATAATCATTCAGAAACACTAAAAATAACGTGTTTCTTACCAATTAATGAACTACTTATAGATGCAAAAATAGGGGGTGTCACCACAGTAAAATTATTTATCAGTCTAAAAGTCTACAATCAGCTATCCAATTAAGATAAGAATACTTTTAAATGAGAAATGTATTGATGATTTTAATGATAAGATTCTATGTTCATTACTTTTAGTCCCAATTAACAAAGAATCCCAATAACTAGAAACTGCAGAGAAGTGTCCCGTCCTCTATTGTGTGATGTGATGCTTTTGAGGCTTAACTTGTGATGTCCATTAAAGTGAGCCCATGAATATTTTACTGTACCAAAGCCACTGTGGCCCAATTACAGGATAATGTTTTTTTTTTTTTACTTAAGTGTACTTTAACAGTAGCAGAATTAGAGAAGTCATAAAGTCAGTGAACTGATACAGCAATATCTATCTAAAGTTTGCTAACATAAGCTGCTGGTCATACCAAACCAAGAAAAACTCTTGCTGGAAAATTCCTGAATGTATTATTTAACTGTCTTTATTGCTCATAAATTTAACCATTTATTTGTAAGATGAAAGTGGCATTCCTTTTTTCACAAGTTACATAGTCTCACTTAAAAGCTACTTTAATGTAAAATAAATAAATAAATAAAAACACTTGTATTTCCCTTTAAATGCTAAGTGCAGATGCAGCAGCCATTTTACAGTAATGCAAGTGTTAAATAGTAAATTCACTCCAGCCATCATTCGGCACACACCTTAACTGGCCTATTACATGAGATACAGAGGGCATGTGGGAAAGACAGAGGGGAGACAATCCTCCAGAGTGCAGCAACAAAGGCTCCTGCACTGAATAAAGATGAGGAGAAAAGGGAGGATACACATCCACTTATGGAGAGAACTGAAACGGAGAAGTGGGTGAAGAATTTCCTTTTACCCTGCCGAGGAGGAGCCGCTCACAATGATTGAGGACATATGGTGAAATCAATCATTTTGTCATTTTCAAAACACTGCGCACAGGGCCGTTTAATGTGTGAATGTGATCCCGTGCATTCCACTAGTTCTAGCATGTAAGGTTGACATGAGAGGCAAAAATCATGCTCAACAGTGCTGAAAGGAGTGAAGCTTTATTGATTTTGATCTGGCTTGACAAGGCCAATTTGCCCAACACGGTCCTCTGAGATTTAAGAAGAACCCTTCAGAAACCTCATTTGTCACAGAGGCTTTCAAGCGATTGACTTAAAATAGCAACACCTGCACACCGAGTCAAAGGTCAGTACAGTTAAAATATGTCCATAATCATTTGGTTTTGTGTGAATAATTCAAATCAATTAATAAAACAAGCCAAGAAGGTAGAAAATCCCACCTTCACCCGGTAGCTCTGTCCATGGTGCTGATATCAGTATACATACAGCTGTTCTTCCTGATCTCTGCAGCTTTTTAACTTTTTCTGTTATAATAACTAATTTGAAGATCAAAAATAATGTGAAAGTCAAAGTGAAATGCAAAATTTAAGTTGCATGTACTGTGCTGTTGCTTTGGCCACACTCCCATTTCTTGCAGTAATCTGCAAAACAACAAAACTGCATGTCACTCAGTAATTTAATCTAGCTTCTTTGTGTGTATGTGTGTGTGTCTTTGTAAGCATGTGTCTGTGTGCATTTTGGTATTAATGAAAACCATTTTCCCACTCTTTCCTACTGTGAAGGATTTGCCAACAAGAATCCAATTAGATTTACAGTCCAATGACAATAGATCTCCCAGTAAATCCTGGAAGGTGTATTTTGGAGTGGAGGAAGCGTTACTGAATAGTTCATTCAGTTGTGGAACGTGCATTTCAAGAATGAAGCCCGTCCAACAATATGTGATTTTCCATTCCACAGATTCCTTGCTGCCCATGTGTCTTTTCAACAATTTGAAGCCGTCTCAGTGGAAGGATGATCCAAGCTTTATCACCTTAAGAAGAGTCACTAAGTCCCACATTAAAATATACTACAACAAAGCATACGGTTTAGCTTATACTCTTATTCTGTGGTTGGAAAAGGGTGATTTCTAATTATGTCACCTTTTCCCTATATTACTGCATCTCCACATCCATCTCCTGGCCTCTTTTCATTGATATTTGTGTTATTCTCCAACCTGCTGAACGCCTTTATGCAACATGTTCAATTTAGTCATTCTTCAGAGCATGACAGACTTTTGTATGCCCTCTAAATTGTATCCTTTCAAGAGGATCCTCCAGTATTGAGCATATTTTTTTCTCATGACTACAGTCCAGTCGAAACCTGGAGGTGGTCCACAGGAAGAGCGCTGGATGCTTGTAGTTTGCAGCAGTTCTCATACATTATTATACCTTTCAAATCCACTCACCTTTTCAGCATGCAGCTCTCAAGGGCAGCCAGAGAAAGGGAATTACAAAACGAACATATCATAACTTTCTGACAAGCTAAATGGCACAAGAAGGAGGGAAACAGACTTTTAAGTGTCTTGGGGGTATTTCAGCCGACATATTGCCAGTTGTTGTACTATCATAATCTTTTTATCAAACACCACTTTAGAATGTGAAGCTAACGTGCATGAGGAATGCCTGACAGTGGATAAGCCTGCTTTGGATGCTTATCTCGCTGAAACATGCTCATATGAGTAACTGCTGTCAGCTGCAGTCCAGTTCCTGCAATATTGATGAATGTTTATATTCAACACATGTATTATTGCTTTACATTATGGGTATGTGAATGAAATAAACTAATTATGATAAATGAATGCCTGGCAGAGCACCATTTCTTTTCAGATTGTCTTTATTCCATAAAGACCTAGAAACACAGAAGCCAAAGTTAAAGAAAAAAAAATGAAAAAAAAAACAAAAAACAGTAGGCTGAGATGTAGCCAGGTTCTGTTAATTACTGGGAAAAGGCTGATTGGACAGCTTTACATCCCACCGGCTGCATCTCAAGTTGCTGTGAATCCCCTGAAGCAGCAAATGTCATGGTCTAGTAGTTTTGCTGTAAACCTAGTACTCTAGGATAAATCCTGCATCTCAGAAAAGTCACTCTCTACATCTTTACTGTACATTTATTTACCCACAAATGTCAGTTCTAGGCATCCTCAAGAGAAATTAGTTATGAATACAGCCTAAGACATTTATTTCCACTCCTTGTTTGATACAAGATGATGGAGCTTCACTCATAAATAATCAATCAATCCCAGAAAAATATAGATTCCTGTTAATGATGCTCAGGCAGATAAGCCTATAAACCTGCATCATTTTATCCCATTGAGACTTTGTACTGTACAGTGAAGGAAATCTGACTTGCTCCGATTCATTTATCATAGTGACAGTCGCCTATAGATTTACCCTCTCCCCATAGGCTCTATCTTTCCGTTCAAGCGCTTTCCCACAACTTTTTTAATTTAGACATGCAGAGATGATAGCACTGCAGCGTGATACACGTGAGAGACATTGCATCGCATACAACACATCCATATGAAAACACACATATGAGCCACAGTGCCAGTATGAAGTCAATATTATAGCAAGAGCACTTCTGTGGATATCTTATACAGCCAGACTGGTTCTAAAATACAATTTTAATTGGGATTTAGTTCGGCTGTGTTTAAGTATGAAGGGATAGGAGGTGAAGGAGGTAAACGGGCAATCTAAACGTCTTAGTTGCAGTGATTGCCTTAACAACCTAATGGACAATACAGACACTTTAAGCTGCCTTAATCCCTAAAGACAAATGTTGAACAAATAATGCCTACACTAAGCTTCATACTAAAAGCAGCTAGGTAGAGTAAGTATTAAAAAACAAAAGAGGACTTAGTATACCTCCTGTTTTTGTTTTTATTAATATTTTTGGCATTTTGCAAAATGACTCATATCCACAGACCACAGCAGCTTAAAAACACTCTCTCATCACAAACTGGATGTTCAGCAGAAGATGTAGCAAGGCATTGATGGAATTATACAGCATGTTATGTTGTTGTGGCCTTGAGACTAAGAGGAGGAAAAATCCTGTTGCAGTACATTACGAGTGATTTGATAAGGTGTCCTGGGTTCTTAGCAAGCATCTTAGTCAGCAGATTGTGAAAGCTCAGTGCACCCCCTCAATGCTTTTCAAGGGGAAAAATAGTTTTAGACAGTGGGATGAATCCACTAAAATATGTGTTGCTGTTGTTTTTTCCTACACAGATGCTATGGAACCTGCCTCCTATAGGTCATGGCCACGACTAGTGATGTGTGAATATCTCACACCCACACACACCAAAATAAATGCTTCCTACACAGGTCTATACCAGTGAAATAGGAAATAAACACCAAGATGATATAATGCAATGGCATGAACCAAATCAATGAACATGAAGAAGATGCTGGTGCAGTTGGTAATAATTTCTCACGCTGTACTGAGATAATGTTCATGCTGATCATGCATCTTTTCTTGAATATTCTCACTACACTATTTACCTGTTGATCCATTTTTTTGTACAATTGATCGATCATTTCAATTATAAAATATCAGAATATGGTGAAAAATACCCTGTTATAATTTCCCAGAGCCCAAGATCGCATCTTGAAAATGCATTTTGTGTCAATCCATCAGTCCAAGCCCAAAGATGTTCAAATTTACAATGATATAAAACAAAAAAAAAAACACAAATCTTCAAAATAGTTGGAAGACACATGGAAGAAATAACACAATTCTAATGGTGCATAGTAATATTAATAGTATTCTGACATATAGTAATATTAGTAATTTATAAAGCAGCAAAGTAAGTGAAGTGGAGAAGAAATTATTGAAACAAAAGTAGTCACCAAGTTTTTTTTTAATCAAATTTGACTGACTTTGCTAAATGCATTTCAGTATGTTTTTGAAAATTGATCTGAAAATGGTGACAATGGTGAAGATGATTTTCCACCATTACTGTGAGTTTTACCTTCCAAAATCTATACCTATAGATAATTGCGAAACACAGACTGGGCTTCATTTTGATAAGCTAAACATAAATGGACTTCAGCCTTTTTCAATCATTATTAGTGACCGTGTCTTTCTTGGCGCTCACCCAGTATGCAATTCACTTTCTGAACCTAAAGAAACCTAAAAGGAGCCAAAACATGTGTTTTTCTGCAGTCAGGTGAGTGAGGAGGTTATCATTATGATACAGACGCTAGAATACGACCAGAAACGTGAAGATGTCATTTGATGTAAACGCAGAACAAATGGGACATTTATGTTTGCTCCGAGGCAGAAGGTGAGATTATGGCACAGTTGACTGATGCAGCGTTTCCCCCTATAGGACATGATCAGATTACTTCTCCTTTCTTCTCTAATGGCTTCTCTGTCTCAGCCCCTCCTCCAGCGGCTCTGACGGGGTGAAATCACAGTTATCAGCAGGATTGCCTATATCCTCTGCCACAAAGCAACATTTTATTACCAGTGGCATGGTGATGAGGGGACAGATAGCTGTCCCCTCCTGCTATTACACAAAAAGAAACTGCCCCTGCAGCTGTTCTCTCAGCTCAGCTTTATCAAACCCTATTCAAGGTTGCATCATGACAATAGTGACCACAGTAAGGACACACTGGGAGACATTTTAATAGGCGAGAGTGGTGTTTGTCTAACCACGTTGTCAGCAACAGATGAGCCTCTATCTGCAGTGGCAGATGCCTTGTAGTTGGCTATTCCAAAAACATTAAAGTGAATCTAATTAAACATGTATTCATATCAGTGTAGAGGCAAATTGGAACTTGCTTGATGGGATTCATGCAGATCACTGACAAGTTTCAGCTCGCCTGTTATTATGCGACACTGTCTGACTGTCTGACACATAGCAGTTTCCTACTATATCCGCATAATAAATCAGGGCAACCAGGATTTGTTAGCTCCGGCCCTGATAGAAATACTAAGGTCTAAGGTCTTAGAAAATGATGATGAAATACCAAAAATAAATTCTATAAAATATTTTATTTGGATGTTTGGATTAAAAACTCCAGAACTTCAGTTCTTCTTGTACAATCGTTCAATTCTATTTTCGGTAAGATTTATTAATAAGAAGGCCTAAATGTGTTTCTAAGCCTTCACTACACTTCCAGGACTAACATTTTAGTGGGGAAATGCTGATCTTTTATTTTTTTGGTGACCTAAGAGTAGTCAAATGACATTTTTGTCAGTCAGGAAACTGACGTCATCCTAAAAAATAACCACTTCATTTTAATTATGGAATGTAAACTCAGTCGAGGGTTGCTAATAGTGAGGACATGATCTCAGTGTCATGCAGTGATTTACTTGTCAGTATTTCTGGCCTTTCATCCCTGGATAAGATGTAAGCACTAATGAGCTTTGTAGATGACAGAAGACTTGGATGAATATGCTGTTTTATGCATCGGGGTGCTCATGCCATCTGGAAGCCAGTGGCTCTGACCACAGAGAAGGATGGAACTGCTAGAGATAATAATACTGGGACCAGTGCAGCCTTCTGGGAAAAATGATCCCTGCTACGTAAAACATGTTCATTGAGGTGTATCCCCCCTCTAAGATGTTGAATCTTTTAACAGCCAGGGTCTTTTTAATGAATAGCCTCATTCTCAATAGACACACACAAATACAACCAGTCCCTAGGTGGAATCTCACAGAAGCCTAAACAGTCATCCCTTTTTCTTCTTTAACTACAATGTTCAATTGTCATTTTTGCTACTGCTGCTAGCTGTGGCCATCAGCTGCTGCTGCTACAAGCTGCTGCTCTGGCAGTAATTTCTTTTAATATTGTAGCGCCACCTATGGGTGAGGTTATATCAAATGCTACAAACTTGTTCAGCATCCCCATCTGTACAACTTTGCTGAATTCGGTTGTAATGGAATGTTACATTAAAGAGATAAGATGGTTTAAGTATGGCAGTGTTTTATTAATGGTCACGAGGTGGAGCTATTGGTGTCATGCTTCAACATGTCGTGCACATTGTCTCGGAGAGCTTGTATGCCAAGTTTAATTTTATTGTAGAGTCAATTGTAGAAATACCATGTTATATTGTTACTGTAGCACCCCCTGTGGGTAGAATTGTATGAAATGTTACACACTGCAATGTGGCAATCAGGCCACACCTCCACAATTTTGGTAACCAATTATAGACACATTTTGTTCAGGTCATCTAAATATGCTATGTACCAAGTTTGGTGAAGATTGAATGAAATATCTGCCAAAAGAAGCAAAAAAATGGCGGGAACATTTTATTTGTGAAAAAGGGCCTACAATGGCTAAACAAACAAGTGTGAAAAGAAATTCACAATTTAATGGGGATAAAATGGTGTGGTCTCACCCACTTTTTCACAGCCTCTAAAAACTTAAATAGTTTGGTTTTGGATATAAATAGCTTGACTGAACCAGTAAATATTGAACTATGTTACTACTGAACATACTGTATGTTTGGATGGTAAGTCCTTTAGATATATTTTAAGTTAACTTATATCTGTTGTTATTTATCTTTACTCTTAGGCTCAACTAGAACGTGAGCGCGGAGGTTCCTTGAGCTTGAAAGAAATCTCAGCATAATGTATGCTAATATAGTGTTGGGGCTTGAATGTTTAATTTTATTAGCCATGTACCCAAGGGTTCTGCCAGCACAGTGGCTGGAGTACAGGACCAGAGTCTGGCAGGTGTAGTGCAGGAATGGAGCCTGGCAGCTGGGAGACAGGTAGGTGAGCCAGTGGAGCCAGGGAAAGAGGAGGCTGCTGAAGCACAACCACAGGAGACTATTGCAGCACATGAACTGGGGACTGCTGCGGCTCAGGAACTGATGAATGCAGCAGTTTGCGAACAGGGGTCTGCTACAGCTCAGGAACAGGGAACTGCTGCAGCTATGGAACTGGGGACTGCTGCAGCACAGCAGGAATAGGGGATTGCTGTTGCTCAGCAGGAACAGGAGATTGCTGCAGCTCAGCAGGAAAGGGGGCTGCTGCAGCTCAGCAGGAACAGGGGACTGCTGCAGCTCAGCAGGAACAGGGGACTGCTGCAGCTCAGCAGGAACAGGGGATCACTGCAGATCAGCAAGAACAGGGGGTAGCTGCAACTTAGCAGGAACAGGGAACAGCTGCAGTCCAGCAGTAACAGGAGACAGCCGTGATCAGCAGGAACAGGAGACAGCTGCAGCTCTAGAACGACGGACGGCTGCAGCATGGGCACTAAAGACTGCTGCAACAGAGGCACAGGAACAGGCTGGGCATCAGCAAAGGAGGCTGACAGCTTGGAAGCAGGCTGGGTGTCAGTAGTGGTGCTAGGCAGCGGAGACTCTGGAGAACCCCAATGCAGACCTAACAAGCAGATAGGTTGAATGAGGAGTCTTAATGCTCAAAATCAACAAAACAGGTTTACAGGTACTCAATGGAGAGGTAGTCCAAAACATGCAAACAAGTCCAAAGGGAAAATAGCAGGCAGGCAGGTCAAAAACAGTCCGAAGTCAAAACGACTGGAAGGGCAGCAACAGATACAGGAATAGACAAGATCAGAATCAAGTTGGCTGGAACATAAGTATACAATCAGGTAACAAATTAACATGGGAGGAACTTAGACAAACTGACAGAGAAAGAATGTCTGAGACTGGTACATGAACTGAGGAGCTAATGATGGAATAGGCAGCAGGTGCAGACAATTATTGAGTGGAAACAAGTGTGCAGATAGGTAAAGGAGGGAAAGTCCGAGGGCATCTATTGGACACCCTGAGAATGGCAGGTCTGGGGAGCGGGAAGAACAAACATGGACAGGGAGAAGTAATGCAGAGAGCTGGAGATGAGAGTGTGGCTGTAGAGAGGGATTGAGGAGCAGACTGTGACACTGGTTGCCTCATCTGAAGTGGCTGCTGGCCTTTAACTTGAAACTTTTTCATAGGTGAGGGATTCCAGTTTTTCAGTTGTTGCAGGCAAACACGTTCAGCTTCACATCTATTTTGCTCTTTAGGCTCGTGTTGCTGAGCTGAGAGCTCCACTAAAATAACTATTTAGCGTTTCTCCTCAACTTTAGAATGTATGTTTTACACAGAACAAGGACTGTGAAGTTTGTCCTCCAATCTGGGGAGACCCCGCACATAAAGATAGCAAAGCAGGTGCATCTCATGTACCTGGTGGACACAAACACACTGGTTAGAATGGCAGCGGATCACTGGCAGCCACAGTGTAGTTAGAACGCGATGCTGTATGCTGTTGATATTGCAGGTTACACAGCCAGTATGGACAGGAAGAATGATTACAGCCACCAGTAATTCTCAACATACATATTGGCATGCGAGTGTTGTATCAAGACAGAAAAAATACAAGCCTAAACTTTAAGTGTGTGGGGAGCAAAGATAAGCAGACAGTGTATGACTTGCAACCTTGCTTCTGGAACTATCTTCATAATTGTATTGTTTGTGTTTTGCAGTGGAAAGGCGAGCCAGATATGGCTGACAATCCTGTTGCTCTCCTCACTGTGGTTTCTGACAACACTACTGGTGTGGTCCACTTCAGCCCTGAGAGCCTCTCTGTTGTAGTCGAAGATGAAATTGCTGTGAGTGGTCTCTCCAGGTTGGCTGATGCATTCGCACTGTTGTTTGGCATAATGTGTGCATTGCATTTGGACTATCCTTAGACTCATTCACATGTTCCCCTTTATCCAGAAAATACTGATGTATCTTGATGATAGTAAACCACTGAAACAGTTCCTACTGAAAATTACTTGTTGAAAGAGTGAACCAAGTGTACTCCCACGAAAACCTATGTTTCTTTGGCTAGTTATAAAGATGCCTATTCTCTAACACTTCTTTGATGTTACTTACAGGGTGAAAAATATGTGGGAAAGAGCCATAATGCACAGACAGAGTGAGACATTCACACATACTGTATAATTTTCTCACTATTTACTAATAAACAGTGCTGCATGAAAATTACATTGTGATTTAAGGTGGTGCAGTCACTTTTCACATAGGAATAAATTAATTTCCACAACTGTACAGATATATAAAGCAATGACCTCTTTCACTGATTTGCAGTAGTAAATGAGTTAAAGATCCTCATCCTGAAAAGTGCCAACAGGCAGACATTTTGGCTTGCCATATTAAGAAAGGCGCAGGTGTTACTAATAACATTAACGACAGCTCTGTTCTGTTTAAGCGTCCCAATAAGGCATAACAGTTTGACAGTGAGCCAACATATACAATACCAGGACCCTGAAACTGAAGCAGCTAAATGGAATTCACTTACCATTAACCTTAACTATGTGCATTAAATTTATCATCTATGACATGTCAAAATGTCTTCTAGGAAAAAGGCCTATACCAGCCTCACTTCAAGCATACATTTATGTAACTGCAATTCGTTTGTTTACACAGAAGGTGCTTACAAATGTAGATGACTTTTTCAAAACAAGTCAATCATACAATAGAGGAAAATTTGTAATTAATTGATTCTGTATTATTTGACTTCACAAAGACCTCTTCTGATTGATTACTACTTAGAACAAAGTTCAGTCTTTGAATGTGCTCAAAATGTTTCTCATGTTATTTTACACTTTATTTTCAATTTTCAGTAAAATAGTTAAAACAAAGAATATGGACTTCAGAGTCTTATTGAAGCATGTGCCATTTATTAAATGGTCAGTTTTAAGAAATAGCTGGAGCCACACTAACAGACTTATAGAAAAAATTTGGGATTTTGTCACACTTGTTGGTTAAGGTATACAGTAGTTAAATCTAGATAACTTGCTACTCGGTTAAGGCTGGGGAGCGATTGTGTTCATGGTTAAAGTTGTAGTAAACCAAATTAATGGCTGAGATCTGGGAACATGATGACATCGCTAATCTCAATGAGACTTTTACCAAGCTAATAAATGAAAAGTAAACCGACATACACTTTTCTCACAGTAGACATTTCCACTTGTCAAATACAAGTTTAATTAATAACATTATTAATGGCTGGATTTATTTTAGGTGTTCCGGTTACAGAGCTCCTTTTCACAGAAGACATTTTGACATGTCTCAGTGGGAAAAAACACATGTAAATAATAAAATGAATGATGGCTGAATTCCATTTTGCTGTTCCAGTTTCAAGGTCTTGGTAATGTGCATGTCAACTCACTGTCACACTGTCATGACTTGCTGGGGCACTTGAATGGAACAGAGCCATCGTTAATGTTATTAGTTACACCTGTGCTTTTCCTACTGTGACAAGTCAAAATGTCTGCTGTGAAAAAGGCTTATAGTGCAATCTGCCTCACTGGCATGGTTTATTGGCTCACCTGAATGGAAAGGAGCCATCATCAATGTCATCAGTTACAGCTGTGATTTCCTTGTATGACAAGTCAAAATGTCTGCTGAGAAAACAGTCTTGTACCAAGTTATTACATAGAGATGTAAGAGGTTGCAAGGTGAGGGTAGGTTTTTTTTGTAACTATTAACATAATTAATAAAATCAAAAAAAGATTCCATGGGAGATCTCTTAAAATGGACAAAGATGCAAAACCATGACTTACTCTTAATGTCGGCACTCATTTCTTTCAAATGTGTAGTTTCCTCACATCTCAAGTGTACCACATGTATTGATTATGAGACTAAGACCCTAAGACTGATCAATTACTCAGCTGTGTGGGTGGGAGCTCAGACACAGCTGTCAAGTTAACTATCTGTTTTTTTGGGGTTTTTTGGAGGGGGGGGTTGTTCTTGTTCTTTTTCTTTCTACACGTACAGCTGTCCACTTTGTGAAAGTAGGGTAATGTGTCTGTTATGCAGAGCTTAATACTTACTAATACTAATAATGCTTTTTTTTTTTACAAGGCCTTTAGGGCACAATTACTTACTGTATCATGGCCTGTTCCAGATAAGGCATATCCAATAAGAAAGACAGAGCTGCATTCTCTCTCACTCGGTTTCTCCTTTCCTGACATGTTGCACAAAGCCTTTTCTTGTGCTGAGTATCTAAGGTGGGTGAGTGGAAATGGAGGGGTAGCACCATCTGGTGGATCCCCTCACATTAAACCACAGTGACAACACGCAGCAACATTCAAAAATATAGTAGTTTAAGAAGAAATTACAAGTCACAGAATGACTATAGCAGTTGAAACTGATCACCTCCTCAATCTACTCTCTGCTCGCAGATACAGGACCTAAAATACAAGTGTATACATTTATAAATATGTATGCATGTGTAGCTTATATGTATATATGTATAAATATATCTGGGAATATATGATTTGGCATTAATGTATACAGCATGTGTTGTTGTGTTTTTTGTGTGTATTGCATGTATCTGTATATTTTCATGTGCGGCTGCAGACAATGAAAACAAATTTCCTCCTGGGACAATTAAGACTGTTACTTTTTAGTGCTGTCATTGGCATTTGGCCTCAGCACACTGTCACTAATGCATTACTCTTCAGTCAGCTCACCGCAGACCAAATGCTAATTAAAAAGCTACATGCTACCCCTGTTTTGGACAGGACATAAGAGTTGATGTCCTGTTAAGAGCTGTGCTCTTAACTGTGCAAACATTTTTTTGTATGCCAGTGACAAAAGCGTGCCTAGAAACTGCTTTTGAAACAGGCTCTCCAAACTGGCATGGCTCACTGTGACAGGAGGCATGGGCACAAAACTACCAGATGATGACACCATGGGAGATGGGAAAGGGGCAAGAGTTGGTCAGAGTCAGCACCAGACTGACTACATTTTGTCCAACTGCAAAGAAGGGAATAACCAACTTCAAACTTGGTGCAAAAATAAAAAAATAACCAGCGGCTCTTTAGCATTTTGTACTTAAAGCAGCTTTATCTACTTCTTGGTTTTTTAAACTCTTTCATTTTGCATAAACACACAGCAAGCAAAGTGTGGGAAGAGGGGCAAATTGGTTGTCATTTAGAGGATTTATTGCACAACTTAATGAACTGCAGTGCAAAATGAAAAGATGGAAATTATATGTCTGACATGCATCACCCACTGCCATGCTCAATCATTTACTGGTGATGGTTTGACTGATGTGATTTGAATCATCAGCGGAGGAGCCTCTAAATCAAATGTCATGTTGTCAGTTGACGCATCAGTGTTTTCTCTTTTCCCACAGTGCATCATTATGCAGGATAACAGCATTGGCCACAAAGTTTTACAAAGTTTGTCTCAAAATTACCTGTCAGCTTAAGTGTGACAGAAATAGACAGCAATGCGCGCCCTGTTTCTTAACCATGTTTCTGTATGCTGTGATACTCTCAGCTGTGTTGCTGAGTGCTAGCGAGGTTGGCTAAACCACTCAAGAACCAGAGCAGACTCTGCTCAGCACTGCTCCCTCTGCTGCTGTCCAGTGAAAGCATGATTAATTTGTTAGCATTCGACAGCTACAGCTCCCATGAGACTTTGACAGTGTGCCGATGGTCAAGACTCACAGGATATGTTGTCAGGTCTTCTGCTTTCTATAGTATTTTAAAGAGCTGAGAATTCCCAGTTGTGAGGTGATCTCACACAGACCAACATGTTGCCATCACATAGGGCAGATGGTGCTTTAAAGCTGCTCTAAACAATATTTTTATGTTAAAAATTGATTAAATGAATACATGTAATGTGAACGAGGTTCCTTGAAGTTACTCTGTAGTTCCCCACAGCTGTACAGAGCTTTTTAGCGTCCTTCAGCTCATTGTTTTGGTTTTATGTCTATATGATATTATTTCAATGACTATGTTTAGATGGATGAAATATTCCAGTTTTTGCCCTTATTCTGAAAAAAGACAATAAGATCCTCATGAAACCCTCTACAAGGCTGTTTTTAAGGACCGTTTCAACAAGTCGGTTGGCTTTTGGAAGGAGAGATACTACTGGAGTAATTCAGATTGTGGTAGGGATTTTACCTCTAGTAAGCCCTTTATTGCCTGCTTGACACTCTTTATAGAGGAAGGCAGTGGTTTACTATAAAGTTCTACTTCTTCACACAGTTTAAAGGAAGGACAAATGGCAATGAGGAGACATTAAACATTGCAGAGTGACCATCCCTCAGGCAGGAAAAAGACTTGCAACCAGGATCCGATCTGCATTGTGGAAAGGTTTTTGAAAAGGAAGGAGGTGAGAGAGCCATGAAAAGCAACATCAAGCCAGGGATGAAATGTATTAATATTTAATGAGTTTGTCCCTTTCTCTCAGGGAGCTCCCTCCAGAGATACATGAGTAAAGTAGAAATTTCAGGAGATATTGCATGAGGCAGAGTTTGGACACATATATACCCCTGCATTTCAGCACATAACAGCTTTTCACAGTCCTCCTGCACTGTTAAAAGTCTTTGAGTGCAAATTCGTAAACTGTTTGAAATACCAATGTGTAAGATTAAGTGGCATCTAGCGGTGAGGTTGCAGATTGCAACCAAATGAATACCCTCCACCTCCAAGCGTGTAGAAGAACCTTCAGTGGCCACGAAACCCTCTATAGGCCCTCTCTAGAGCCAGTGTTTGATTTGTCCATTTGTCCAACATCCATAGTATTATAGTATTTCCATTTCAAGTGTAATATTTTAGTTTTGCCTCAAGCAACTTTGGAACTTTCGTATGTATTATGAAACTAAGTTACTGTTTAGCAGCAGTCCAAAACAAAATGCAATAGCAGACATGAAGCAGCCTACTCCTCTGTTTTGACTAAATATCCTCTCCACTGTATGCCTCAGGCTGAGGCATTAACTGCTGCATGGTATAGGGGAGCTCCATCACTCTGCCGTTAACCACCCATCGTTCATATCCACTGTTCCAGGCACCTATCATAGATCAAAAGTCCTGCTGAGTTGTAAGTGTTCGAG
Source organism: Thunnus thynnus (assembly GCF_963924715.1). Taxonomy (NCBI): domain Eukaryota; kingdom Metazoa; phylum Chordata; class Actinopteri; order Scombriformes; family Scombridae; genus Thunnus; species Thunnus thynnus. The sequence continues at coordinate 11,368,326 of NC_089530.1, read as the reverse complement.
CCATAATGGTGAAAAAATGCAAATCACAGTCTTCGTTTTAGTTTTCAATTTAATGGCTTGGAGCCCAAAATGGCACATCATGTATTCTTTCTCCACCAGACAGCAGAAGTCTGACTCAGAAATGTTTATTGCAGATATTTGCGCATGGCCAGATCCCAAAGGATGGAAAATGCCACATATTTAAACCATGCCTCACGCCCACAGTGTGATCTTTTCTATCAATTTTTCTGTCTGTTTCAGTTTTCATTACATTACCCGAGGACATTATGAGGCAGATAAAGAGAAAACATACAGACTTTCTATTTGTAGATATTCACTGATATAAAATGAATACTAAGATCGGAGTCCAGGGACTCCACCACAGCTAAAGATAAAGCTTTGATCGTTTATACATTTAGACTCTTATGTGTTTGTTCTACATGGACCTCGATCCTACTGTGCGCAAAAACCTCTCTGGTACAATATTTGTAAATCAATGAGGCTTCATTATGGGATCAAGTAACAAAGTTGACATGTGTTGGCAGTAGCACACACACACACACACACACACACACACACACACACAGATACACACACACACACACACAGATACACACTAAGCATCTCTATTTATAGGTTTAACTGTTTGAAATCAAAAGGTGCTCATGTGCCTTTGGGGGGAGCTAGAACATGATTCAATTATATTCTACCATAATTCTGAGGATTTAGATTTTCCTGAATCCAAAATAATGTTTTAGCATCCTGTAGGTTATTCAGTATAACTTTGATTTATTCTGCTTATACTGTACTAACATTTAGACAAGAATAGCAGCTGCGCCTGAGATCATCTCCTTGTTATGGTATAGAACCGTTTGCCGAGTTCAGCAACATCAAGCTGGTAAATCATTCTACTAATTGACAGTGGCTGAATTGTTGCCTAAAGGCATTAACATCCACACAGAGTCTAGTTTGCCACCAACATGACAACATTTTATTCCAGTGGTTTTCACGCCATCACAATTTAGCAAAAGCAAATGTTCGTACTATGAGCTTGTTTTATTGAAAGTATTTGGTTGGTATCATCATTTGGTGATTTTGTATGTAGTTTAGAAGTCTCAGTTGGTGGAAGTGGACTCCTCCTGTGTCTCATTCCTTTTCCTCCTCAAACCGAGGGAGTGGCAGATTCTTTTCCACACTGATCTCTTCTTTTTCTTCCCTGGAACCTTCTCACCAGTGGTTTCCTCCTCTACCAGCATCTTAATGGCCTGTAATGCGACGAGGGCTTTGTCCTCCTGTTCCTTCAGCTCTTCTTTGAGCTTGGCACTTTCTGCCTGGAGGGCCTGGCTTACCTCTCTCTCAGCCTGAAGCTGAGTGGCAAGCTCAACATTGATGGAAGTCTGTTCCTGAAGTCTTTTTTTCAGGTCCATCATTTCACATTTCACCTGGTCCTCTCTCACTCTGTCAGCATGAGACCTCATCTGTGCCTCAAGTTCTTCCTGATGGGTGTCTCTCTCTGTCTGAAGCTGATCAGTGAGCATCAGTCTCTCGGCCCTCTCATCTTTGAGCTTGCTGGTTAAATGCTCCACCTGTTTCAACAGCAACTTATTTTCTTTGGTCTCTGTCTCCAGTCTGGTGGACAGCTCAGTAGCCTTGTTCTCCTGACAGGCAATGTGTTGCTCTGCACTTTGGAGGTGAGCCCTCAGCACCTCGACCTGTACTCCCAGAGCCTCATTCTCTATCTGGCAGTTGCTCAGCTGCCCGCACAACTCCCTGGGGTCCAGGGCCGATGGATTATTTTTTGAAGTCATCTTGTTGAATGTTGCTCTCTGTCACTGATGAGGAGTTTGGTCTTTTCATAACCTGTTGAAAGGTGTGAAATGAACTCATTCTGCCTGTACAGATGCTTCAGTATGCAAATGCCTGCTGATGTCATAATAAACAAAGTTCCAGAGTTACAGTTTAACATGTTTACATTCAGTTCACATTGACTTGCTCAAAGACTTTCCTGTATAGTTTGGTTTAGTTTCATGGTTCATCACACTAAACCCTGAGAATCATCAAAAACACGAAATGTGAATGTAAATATAAAGGGCTGCCCCACCATCGACATTCACTTTATACACAGAGGTGATAAACTGTGATCCATCCATACTGATATGAAATTCTTTACCTGAATCTGGGTTTGTCAAATAATTTGTTTTCATCCACAAGGAATATTATCTCTAAAAGAAAAAGAACCTCTGATGAGGTTTCCTTCCTTCCATCACAATTTAAAGCACATTGCACAACTTTTCTCCACGACATCAAACTTCTTTAACCATCTTTCCTTCATCACAGCTACCTCCCTGATGACAAACAAGGGGTAGTGACCCTGATGAAGGCATATATTTGGTCCTTTCTTTCTTTTAACTATCAAAAAGCATGTCTGATACATTATGAGTTTTCCTCCTTTTGCTCATCATTTAGATTTTTATGTTTGGGAAATCATTTACCCCCATCACATATGCTATATTTTCAGTGTTATTTATGTGTCATGTTTCCACTTTATTTTTTCTCCAAGTTTTAAAAATTAATTTTAGATGCTGGACTGGAAATGTAGCTGCTACAAAGTAAAATGGCAAGTCAAGTCTGCACATACTGTCCTACCATTGCAAATGAGACACTGCATTCATTTGCACCATGACTACATTTTCCAAGCTTTTGTGCTTAAAATGGTCATTTGCAAGTTACGCAAGTTACTTTTTTTATCAACTATTTTCATTTCATTTTTCATTTTAAAGGCAAAGAATGCATTTGAAATAGGATTGTTGCTCAGACTCTGCAGCCTTGGCTTTGTTCTTTGTACTTTATGCTGTTCTTTGCCATTGCAGCATTCTGCACAACATTTACCCAGCCTGGTGTTGGGAGAATAAAGCTTTGCCTACCACATATAACATTTTATTACAAGGGTTTAAGCAATTTTGCAATTCAGCAAAATCACATGTTGGTGCAGTATTATGAACTAGTTTTATTTTTAAAGTATTTGGCTTGTATCATTTGGTGATTATTTAAGTGTTTAAACTAGAAAGTATTGTTGGAATTAAAGAAAAATATTTCCCAACCAATTTCTTACATATACCATTAAATATGCATATTTACTTTTCCTACTTCTTACATCACAGGGATCAGCAGCACCTTTAATGTACATGTGATTTCATGTCACCTACTTGTATAAGTTTAGCTGACAAAATATGAAAAAGCAGTACCAGCATTGAAAACTTTATAGCACATACAATGTGAAACATGTATATTGTTAGTTATGCTTTGAGCAGGCCTGAAGCTAAATTAAAGTAAAAGGTGCTGACACAGTGCCCTCTTCTGTCCAAGCAATGCTATTGTAATCCTCTGCGAGAGATGTTTTTGAGATGGTAGAAAAAGGTTTTGCACAGATATCTTATGCGGTCATCAAAAGTCAGCTGAGGGTCAAACCAAACACCCAGATTAGTGACTGAGGAGGAAAGAGGGATTGTCCTGGCTGCCAAAGGTGAGATGAGGTATGGGGGAATGACTGAACCTGATGTGGAGTGCCAATAAAGAGACCTTCAGTTTTGATGGTTTTATCATGCTTATTCATTATTTTTCCCTTGCAGGGTGGCACTGCAGCTGATGTAATAGCTTGGACTGGCCCTATTTTTATTTTATTTTATTTTACTTTTTTAAATAAACAGCTTTATTGAAACAAGTATGCAACACATTTACAATATCTTGTGTACACAACTTGAGTCTACAATCACAAACACACTAGTGGGACTAAAGGTTGTAATAAAAAATAAAGTTGTTAAATAAATACCTTGTAAGGCTTACAGTGGATATACATTTTAACAGATTTTTTCATTGTACATTCAGATATTGAGGAAATGTATTGTGTAATGTGAACAATACATTTTAGTTTGGCTTTACGCTTAAGAATTTGGATTTGTGAACATAAAATTTGGTCAAAATAGTGAAAAATTTATCAAATAGAACAGAGATATGTGTCATATTCAGTGAATCAAAACAATACATTTTTCCAAAGTAATGTAAAGTGAGGGTTGATTTGATCAGCAATAAATCATGACAATTTACTTTACGTTTCTCTGAGCTCCCCACAAAAGGTACCACTTACATCAATGTCTTTCTTGAGTTTCTGCAAATGATGATTTGTGGGATAAAACCTGTGAAGCATTTTAAAGGGTATCTCTTGGACTTTGTTAGTCAAAAAAAAAAGAAAAAAAAAAAAGAGTTGGGCAATAGCCAAACTCTTTCCTAACAAACGTGGACCAATATGATAAGGCAGAGGATCAGGCTGTATAGAGGATTTTGAGGGCCATATGAATACATAAATAATTATATAATTAAATGCTTAAATATATGAATAAATATATAATTATACAATAAAATGTATTGACTGGTCGCCCTGCAGCCTCAGTTGCTGTACTATCTCTACGAGGATTTTGAATACAGCTTCATTAATTTCTGTGTCAGTCAGGGCCAATGACATTCCAATTCATTCAGTGAAGCCCTCAATTTGATCAAAAAAAAGTATAGGAATTTGCATTTGCCTCCATCTGTTCAGCCACAGCCAACATATCTAGCATTGCAGCATGTGAGATTTCATTAAGATCCACACTGGGTGCTGCCAATCTTGACTTAGGCAAAAGCAGTAGATTCAAGTTCAACCACCAATTGCAGAGTCCGCCCCCTGACTTTTGACGGATGAAGTTGACAGATTTATTTATTTTGCTGCAGCAAGTTACACAATGGATAAATGAAAGTATGTATAAATAAACAAATAAAATTATAAATAGATATATAAATGAATAAATAAATAAAAACACAAATAAATTTAACATTTATATCTTCAATGTCTCATTTAATTTGTGATTTATTTATTTATTTATGGTGACATTTAAGCATTAATTGATGTAATTATATATTTATTCATTTATTTAAGCATTTAATTATATAATCATTTATGCATTTATATATATTTAGTTTCGGCCCTTCAAACCCTCCATACCGCTGGCCCTTTAACCATAATACATCCATGCCTTTAACTCTGACGTTTCAGTTTTCCTCCACGTTGGCCGCACATGCGCAGAGAGCCCGGTCACCTGCTGGAAATCAGGAGCGAATAAGGAAGTCTAGCATTGAGGACTGGATGTCAGGCTGAGTAAAGATAAAATTACATCTCTGCCCGATAGCAGTCATCTGCTTGTCAGCTGTTAGCTCCACCGGCGTGACAAGATGTTTAAAAAACTGAAGCAGAGGATAAACGAGGAGCAGTCACCGCAGAGGAGTGCGCAGTCACCACAACAGGCCCAGGTTGGTTGTTGTGCTGCTGGGAGCTAACAGGCTAAGCTAACATCTGTTTACACTGCCCGGAGTGTTGTTTCAAAGAGGTTTTTCGCGAATATCTTACTAGCTAAACTTATTAAACTGTTCACTTTTAACAAGGTGTTTTGTCAGCCGACCGTCTTGCTTTCTTGTAAGCGTTTAGGACCATGCTAAGTCAGTTAGCTGGCTAACTAGGCTGTCATCAGCTGCTGCCATTGAGGTGCGTTCAAGAAAACTTGTAACGTAAACTGGTAGATCTCGATGTCTCAGGTGGAAATAACAACAACAGGCAGCCAGTATTGAACTTCGTTGTTGCTGAAACACTCGACAACAATCTTATAATCGACTCTTAGACAGTATGGGCGTGTCAGTGCTGCTTGCATGTTACTGTTGGTCAGCTGGCAGCTTTATTTGACACATGCTAATCCAGCTGCTGCACGACAGCTGCCTTCGGGCTCCATAAATATACAAGATTAACTAACGTGCATAGCGTATTTACTACGCTTTTAACAAGCTAACTAAATAACCTTTGCAAACATTGCTCCAAAGCAGTTTGATCTGGGACTTGACCTTGCCCTTTATCATATCCTTGCTGGTCAGGTTCAACTTTTCCTTCCGTGTTACTGCAGTTTGTAAATGTTTATGTGTGTTGTCTTGATTTTTTTTTATTGTGCACCTTCATATTGGGCAGATGATTTGGCCTGTTAGGAGCTCTGTTTGTTTTTTCATGGTGCTTTTAAAAAACCTACATATGAGCATTGTATGTCAAACCTCTTCTGTAGCTGGAAAACTACCAATATGACCAACCTTTGAAGTACTGTTTGTAACTGTGTTCAAGTGCCCTTAGATGTAATAACCCGTTTTGCTTGATGTGTTGCATTTTATATATAGTTTGGGTTTCTTTTATGGAATTTGGCAAACTGCAATTTGTTGCTTTAAGTTTGTTTGTGTTTACAGTTCATGACACCCATTGTCTTGTTAATAATATCAATGCTGCAAGGGGTCAAAGGTGAAGATTGACAAACAGTTAGGTACAATGATAAGAAAGGTTAGATTAGACAAATATCAATATTGTAGTGGTACATTACATTGCTTTATACTGTATCAGGGAACCAAAAGATGTGACTTCTCAAACAAACATCATAAGAAAGAATGGCAGATTATGAGTTTGTGTGTAATTCAGGGAGAGGTATTTTGTGTTTTAATACAAACTTATGTACTGTTTTTCAACAGATCGGCGCTGGAGACCGGCGCAGCAGCCAAACTCCACCATTTCACCACGATGGCTCACCCTCTCCCAGTGACAGAGAGGTGAGCATGGTGTCAGCTTATGATGGATATATGTTTAATATCTCTGTACTCAAACCGCAGCCTGCAGAGGTGTTTTATTCTCTCCCCACCCCATTTTCTCATTTTCAATACAGTGTAATGTTTCTGTCAGTCTTACAAAAATCTGTCATGTGTTTTGTTACGCTTAATGCTCCCCTAATAACAACCAGTGTCTTTGCCTTTTTGCTGTGCCGGCAAGTAAAAGTAAATCAGTTACTTATTAGTGCTTTAAGGTTTCAAAAAACTCTAGGTTAGTGATTATCTTTTCACTACTCACCCTCTATCATCAAATTAAGTTTTAAAAAAAATCTCAACAATCTGTCCCTAACTTATCAAAGTTAAATATAACACAAGATAAACAATATTCCCTGCACTTTTTCCCTAAGCATATTTCCTGAATCATAGCTGTTTCATTACTTATACAACAGATGAGAATCCTCAAACTTTCATGAGAACACGGAGAACACTGTGATAATTGATGTGATGTGTTGCAGAGCAAACAGTACTGTTATCTCATTATATACAGGTACGGTCTGTTATTTCTTATGCAGCTTTTTCCTTCATGTAACTGCATGAATTATGCAACAAAAAGCCAAAACTTAGATTGAATTGAGGGTATTATGATGTTCATCTTCAAGAACATTTTGCCAATGTAATAATTTGTTTTAAAAGAAGCTTCATAACACAAATGATATATCAGTACATTAAATCATAACAACATTTTACAATAGATCATTTAATGACTGAGAATAAATTATTTTTCATTATTGTACAGAAACTTCCCACCCAAAAGAGATTCTCGTTTAGAGTCACTGTGAAGGGCATTTCAATGGCGGAGGGCATATCACATTTCAGCATATTTATGAGTGTTTTGGTTTTTTCTCCTCTGGTGAATTGTTGTAATATTTTCTCCCTAGCGATCTCCGTTTGTGGATATGTGCAAGTTCATGCAAGACTTCTTAGATTCATCAGACAGAGGTAGACCGTCAATGAGATACTGACTATAATTCTAAGATGGATGTTGCAACATGTGGTTAATAAGAGCTTAGATATGGATCTTTACACCTTGGGCTGTTAGATCTTTAGTACTTATTCATGATAAGTTTTCTACATTTTGACACTGGGCACCCCAAACTGGAATAGTGACGGTGCACCTCTTGGTCATGTTTCTATACTCTACTTTCCCCTTTTATCCTCGGGAAGCACAAATATGTGGTTATAGTTTGGGCCCATGAGCCCTCAACTTTGAAGCTTCGTACCATTGCAGAATCATTTTTCACCTCACAAATCTTTAACACTTTGACATCTTTGAAAGTGTAAGTTTGTTCATTGAAGACAGATTTGACAACAGCACAACTTAAAGACGACACACTGAGATGTCAAACTGTTATTCATAACATAAATGTTGATTGAGTGTTTCACTTTCCCGCTTTCCTTATTTTTCTTGCAATTTCATGTAGTCTCTCTCTCCCTCCCTCCCTCTCCCTCTCTTTCTCTCTCTCTCTCTCTCTTTCTCTCTCTTTCTCTCTCTCTCTCTATCTCTCTCTCTCTCTCTCTCTCTCTCTTTCTCTCTCTCTCTCTCTCTCTTTCTCTCTCTCCATTCATCTCAATCTCTCTCGGCCAGCCTCCTCTGGATGGTCTGGCAAGACAATCCCCCTCAGCGCTATTCACACTCATGGTGTTGTTTTTCTCATTGCTCTCTGTGTTCCTCTCCTTTCCCCACCTTTTCGTCCCGTTACTGCACTGACGGGGTCAGATGCTGGCCGGGATGATAGCAGAGCCCGCTTTTCTCTCTGAGTATACTATCTTTGCTCTGGACCATTCAAAACGACCCAAAACGGCCCAGGTAGCCAGTGTGGTGAGTTTGTCCTCACTTCCTGCCTCTTCCTCATCTTTCTCCTCCTCCTCCTCCCGCCCTGTTCCTTCCTCCCGTCTCCGCGCCTCTGGGGAATCAGTAGAGGACTGTGGCCCACGTAGGGACTGCTTGTTCCCTGCTCTCTGTCTCCTGTTTCCTTTGGAATTAGCAACAAGAAGGCATCTCATATCTAGGCTAACCCTGCATCTGATGGGAGTTATGGTTTCCATTGTGGGATAGAAGCTTGTGTGCTTTCTGCCGTTTGTTGGTTTATTGTCCTACCTTTCAGTTATTATGATCTGTCACTGAATTCAGTATCATCCCCCTTGTCTTCAGGTATCCTTTAGCTTTTAGTTGCTTGCCTTATAGACCCCCAACATCCTGTTATGTTGCCTGATAGCCTTTGTCCCTTCTCCCGACAAGTCTGTTTATTTGGAGAGTTGAAGTTTTCATTTTATAAGCATTTGGCTGGCTTTTATAAGCAGTTGAAATGTTGAATGTCATGTAACTCTTCCAAGTAAACAAACAGACCAGAGCACCCTTGTAGATGCCCTTGTGGTCAAAAGCTAGATGATGTGGAGGAAAACAACATTTGATGCAACTTAGGCTTAATCAGTTTTGGTATCAAAGATTTTTCCAGAAGTTAAGGATCAGGCACTAAACCAGTGGAGGGAAATCATACAGTTTTTACTTTACACAAATTAGTTATTAATGCATACATTCATTTTTCTAACATTTCGTATGTCTGTTTACATGTATTTGATGTAACGTACAGTACCAGTCAAACGTTTGGACACACTTAAACATGTCCAAACGTTTGACTGGTACTGTAAAGTGTAAAATATTTCTGTTTAATCTAAATAGCTATTTTTTCTGTTCTGGCTACCAACTAACTGCTCGATGTTAAGTGTCTGTGTGTGGCTAGTTATTGCAGTTTCTGTAATGTACATCTATTTTGAAATTTTAATTTTAAATACTTATTTAATGTTGTTTATCCAAACTATTTTAAGCACTGTTATAGCTGTCTAATTATGTGGGTATTTAATATCAGCAACCCGTGTTCGCTAACATGAAATACATACTGAAATATAGACTGATGTTAATGAATATTAATAAATTATTAATAGGTATCTCCTTACTAACGCCAGTAAGGACATACTGGTAGTGCGGGTAAATGAATGGTCCAGTCATATTCATTCTGTGAGGTTTGATCTCTGTTGCCTTTTACCTCTTTATTACATCTGGACTAAATATAATTGAAAAAGCTGCACTATACTTTTATTCTTTTGTTATAACCTCTGTTGTACCGTCAGTAATAGACTGTAGTGATCAGTTAGTTATTGCTTTATAGTCTGGAGAGTTTTGGTGCTACAGATACAGCAGATGTCATGATCACGGCTGTCCGTTGATAACCTGCAAATTCCTCAAATCCATCATAATGCCTTTATGATTTTCCATCTACACAAAATGTTAAATCCTCCCTCTGTTGATAGTAATCCCATCCAAACTATCTCATTCATTTTGTCAATTTTTACATTTTGTTTTGAAGGAGCAAACTCTCATTTTGCCAACTATGTTTGTCATTTTATCAGAACTGTATTCAAGCAAATTTTTGGTCTCTTTAAAGTATGTTTGTGCTGGTACTTGATCAAGGTAGTGATAGTAGTTACCACTGGATTCAGAACCAGTCTGAATTTGGTGAATCATTTGTTGTCTGTGAGAATTAGCATGGGGTAAGTAAAGTATGCTAAGTAGCGTTTCTAAAAGTGGCCTCTTATTCCTGTTTATTCAAATAACCTTGTGAAAGTAAAGTAGGCGTATCATGTAGCCCTGGCATGCTGCCTAAATAAAGAGTCCAACCATCTCTGTCCTCATCAGTATCAACCTTCTAGATGTATTACATAGCAGTAACATTTGTGTGTCCTTTATGCTCATTTAGCTCTGTTGACACAACACACACTCATTCACAAAGTCAAACAATTGCCCCAAACCCAGTGACATGAAATCATTTGGGTTTGAAAGTAATTACTAGAATGGCCACTGATGCATAGCAAGCTGTACTTCATTGTTTATTTTTCAGAATAGAGCCATTCTTAAACTGCGACAGCAATTAAAACAGATCCTGGAATTGACCCAAAAGTGATCCCTGTCCTGTTAAGAAAATTTCCGCATGTAACAGAAAAGAAATGTTCAATGTTTTGCAAAGCAACTCAGAGGAAGGAGTAGCTCGGAGCTGGACAAGTGAGAGGAGAAAACTGGCTTACTCTGATCCTGCTTCTAACACGTCAACTAAACCAACTAAGCTGCTAAATATTCACTTCAATTGTGACTCTCTTGTGCTCTTTTAATACAGCTGCACACGGCACTGCCAAGCATCTTTAATTCAAATACTTGCTCTCCCACTTGAATATAACTGTCTGTTTGTTCTGACCTCATGGCTGTTCAGTAGAGTATAGTTTTAACCCTTTTTTTGTTTAATGTACTGTAGAGATGCCTTCTTTTTATGTATTTAACCCCTCTGTTTTTTCCAAGTTGCATGAGGGTACCCATTGCCCCTGCATTGCTCCCAGCAATACTAATATTGCTCCCTCCAGAGTAATCAGGGAGTGCCATGCTGGGTGTGGATGACTAACTGGCCCAGGACAAGTTCACTGGCACAGTTTTCCTTTCTCTCATAACATCTTTTTTTCTGCAGAGTGCCTCTAAAGGGCCAGCGAGATCTCCCAGAGGTAGCATCAATGGGGATGGAAGTGCTTCTCCTCATGTACGTGAATTCCCAGTCTTCTCCATCCTCCTCTTAAATCTTCAAATTATTCTTTAAAAATGCAATTTTTCACTCTTTGAACTTCTTGAATTTTCCAACAGAGAGAGGAGCCGCAGTCGTTTGCCCAAAAACTGCAGCTGAAAGTTCCCTCCATGGAGTCGTTGATTCGCGTCGGCGCCAGTCGAGCGGAGAACCTGTTCCGTTCTCCCTCTAAAGAAAGCCTGGTCCGAAGCTCATCGCGTGACTCCCTGACACCTTTGGGGGAAAACGAGGCAGCGGGCGCCCTCATGTATGATCCCCCCTCGGATATTGAGAGTGAGGCCGAGGAGTCCCCAGGAAACGCAGAGTCCCTTTCCAAAGAGCAGTTGTTACATCGACTGCTTAGAGTGGAGAGGAGCCTGGGGAAGTACAGAGGGAAGTACTCAGAGGTGAGAGTCACACTGAGAATGGTCCTGAGGAGAGTAAAATCTTAAATTTGTCCAGTGTTAGTGTTTAACATAGAGCCATACAATTATACAATAACTATAGTGATAACAATTTTCTCCCTTTACTTACCTCCACTTCTTCACCACGCAGCTGGTCACTGCATACCGAACAGTACAACGAGATAAAGAAAAAACACAGGTAATTTCTTCCAACTACTGTGTTGGCTAATATTTGGTGTATTGAGATATTTATTTCTTTTCATGTTGTTCTTAAGGAGTTTTCTCCTCAGTCATTTTCAGTGTGTGCCTGAAAAACTCATATATACATTTCTGTTCTCCTTCTCTCAGGTCATCCTCAGTCAGAGTCAAGATAAAGCTCTCCGCAGGATAGGGGAACTACGGGAGGTATGGCTATAATGAGAATATTGTTATCTCTCGGGGTCAATCTCTCTTCTTTTCGATGTTCATTTTTGGGAAGGGGGATGTCTTATGAAATTGCTCTCTTCACAACATAAGATTTAAGATTAAATTATTTATATATATAACATATTGGATGATCTGTAGGAGCTGCAAATGGACCAGCAGGCCAAGAAACACCTACAGGAAGAGTTTGATGCTGCGCTGGAGGAGAAAGACCAGATGATTACTGTTCTCCAAACACAGGTGAGAGTGTTGGTATGTGGTTGGTTTTAGGTGGGGGCCAAAACTGCAGCAATATCTTTTTTTTTTTTCCTTCTTCTTCTTTCAAAGTATGACTTGACTTTGAAAAGCTGCACTAACCATTATCACAAAACCTCTTGACTTGAGTACGGTTCCAACACAAACCACTGGTGCCTCTTATAGTCATGTACTCATAAACTTCAAACATGGCTGCTTAACAAAGGCATTTACATAACTGTTTTTTTCTTTTTTAACAGGTTGCATTGCTGAAGAAACGAGTCAAGGGGGTCACTGATGGCGCTCTGCCACCTGAGGGTGAGGTCTTTCAGTCTGAAGATGCTGTAGACTCTACCTCTGCCCCACAAAGTCCTTCTAAGGATCAAGGAGTGGAGTCTGATGTCACTGAGGGTAGCCTACCTTTTTATATTTATAACATATGTATTTATATATTTGCATATATAATTAAAACAATTAAAACATGAAAATACAGTACTGTGCACCAGATTCTAAAGAGAATGCTTTAATGTTCATTTTTAACCTGCGCATTTTATTTTCTGGACAGAAGAGGGCAACAGTGATCCAACCAAACTTATGGAGGCTCTACAGAAGAGAGTGAAAAGGCAGGAAAACCTGTTGCACAAGTGCAAAGAAGTGATGCGTACACACAAGGAGCGGAGCACCCAGCTGGGCAGTGAGAATGAAGCTCTGCAACAGCAGCTGCAGGAGAGACTGCAGGAGCTGGAGAAGATGAAGGTGAACAAAGATACTGACAACTGTCAACCATGTTCATACACAAATATTCAGATATTTTTTTACTAAAAGATCTATACATTTTAGATAATACCTGCTTATACCCATTACAACATTGTCAGGAGGGTATTTTCAAAAGTATATCTGATTCCCAAATATTTCAAAGCAATCCCCTGGAGACAGCCACTTATTAGAAATTGATGTGGTGGTAAACTGTAATTATAAGGAGGGTTTATTGAAATGAGGCTGGGCTGAGATGCTGTGAGTCACTGAGCAGTGTGTTTAGACTAATTAATGTTATGCTGCAAAATGTCTGCCAGCGACTTTATGGTCCACTGATAATGTGACTCCATTATCTCGTTGACACAGTGGATTGCTGTGGTTCTCAGAGTCCGAACATCCAAATTCTCTGGCTACGCTCCAGCACCAGGGTTCATGTCATGTCAGCCTGACATGACTGAACCAGTGTTTTCTTTGATTTCAAAACACATTGCTTTAATGGTATGACAGGCATGTTTAGCTTGTCTGTAGCTCCTCTGATGTTCTGCAGCGTCTGATAACAAATGTTTGTTGTTACAGAGACACTGCAATAATGGAGAGTTTGTCTGTGACTGGATGTTGATTGACCCGCTTTCATTTATTGCCATCATTTTTGTGTTGAATCTGTACTCTGTTTTGGAAAAGGGCCTCCCTTGAGAGAGGAAAAGCAGAGGTTAACAGCCGTTTAGCCCTCTTAAAGAGCATGAAGCCATGCTGGAACTGGTCTGGGCAGTGCTCATCCCCTGTCTCAGACAAATAAGTAATAAAACAGGCCATCTGTCTATGATTCCAGACACTCAGCTCAAGGATTTTTGAATTTCTTATTCACAGTCTGGTTGACAGATTATTGTATGGCGTTTTTTGTATATTTATGGTGTAATTATAAATATTTCAAATCCATTTTCTTAAAGATAATGTTTGTCAGAGGACTGTGTAGACACTGTTGCGTTGTTGCACACATAGATCAAACAATTGAGAAATAGAGTCAGCCCAGCATTTCTTGTTTAGTAACCAATGGTTACACAGTGGTGGCACAAAGACACAGCCACTACATGCCACTGCTGCTGAACGGGGCTGTAATTTGGGTTGACTTGTTGGTTTAGCTGGGCTTCTGTACACTCTCCGGTTATTTGGCTTGTGGGTGAGGCATCCTGGGTGGTGCAGCAAGCATCTGATTTTGAAGTTATCTGACCAAAGCATAATAATGAGTCCAAAAATCTGAAATGGCCCACTGTAAAGCAGGATATATTGCTGTATTGACAATGATGTGACAAGTGTGTTCTCATTTGTAATTCTGTCAAATGTTGTAGGAGCTGCACACAACAGAAAAGACCAAGTTGATCACTCAGCTGCGTGATGCCAAGAACCTTATTGAACAGCTGGAGCAGGACAAGGTGGGTGAGAGTTTTTTAGGCTTCAATCAATGAAGTTTATTTGACACATGTAAACATATAAGGTGCAATCACAGTGAAATGTAATACCGCCAGTTCCTTCAATTTGTGCATTAAAAAAGGACTTTAAATAGAATAGGAATTGTAATAAATATATGTGTATGATTGGAATGGGGGTGGGTGTGCAGTGACCTCAGGATACCCTTCTACCCTCAGGCAGTGGCCTTAGGGTAACTTCTTCCCAACTGCAGCAGGGAGAAAAGGCTGTTACCGGATGATTGGGATCCTTAATGATTCTTGTAGCCTTATTCTTGCAGCGCCTGATTGTAAATATCCTTTAGGCAGGGCAGAGCACTGTCTAATGTTTGTTCAGTCAAACAAACCAATCTTTGCAGTGCCTTGCAGTCCTGTTCAGTGCTGTTTCTGTACCTGGCAGTAATGTTCCTCATCAGGACACTCTCAATGGTGCAGGAGTAGAAATTCCTCAGTATTTAAGGGGATAACTGGAATTTCCTCAAGCGTCTGAGGTGAAACAGTCTCTGCCTTGCCTTTCTCATCACTGAGTCAGTATGCAGCACCCAGGTCAGGCCCTCAGTGTTGTGGATACCGAGGTACTTGAAGCTGTCCACCCTCTTCACTGAGGACCTATTGATATTAATGAGGGTGTTGTTCCTTACCTGCTTCTTCCCAAGGTCCACTATCAGCTCCTTAGTCTTGCTGACATTCAGGAGTAGGTTGTGTGATCTGTGATCAGGCCCATCACAGCTGTGTCGCCAGCAAACTTAATGATGGAGTTGGAGTCGAAAGTGGCTACACAGTAGTGTGTATACGGGGAGCACAGCAGGGTCTCAAAACACTGCCATGGGGTGCTCTGGTGTTAAGGATCAGGGTAGAAGAGGTGTGTCCCCCTACCCTTACCACCTGGGGTCTGCCTGTCAAGAAGTCAAGGATCCAAATGCACAGTGAGTTGTTTAATCCCAGATCCTTGAGCTATGTGAGAAGCCTGAAGGGCACTATGGTGTTAAACGCTGAACTTTAGTCAATGAACAGTAATCTCACATAGCTCCCTTCTTGTCCAGGTGAGATAGGGTGGTGTGGAGGATATGTGCCATGGCGTCTTTCCGCGGTTGGTTGGGATGGTAGGCAAACTGTAGTGGGTCCAGTAGTAGTGTAGTGAGGAGCAGATGTAATCCTTGACCAGCCATTCAAAGCACTTCATCACTACAGAGGTGAGTGCCACTTGGCAGTGGTCATTCAGGCAGGCTGGTCTTGTTTTCTTGGACACATTAATGATGGTGGACTTCTTGAAGCATGTGGGTATGACAGACTGATCCAGGGTCAGGTTGAATAACATTGTGAACACCGGCGTTAGTTGGTCAGCACATAGTTTTAGGACCTGCCCACTGATACCATCTGGTCTTCTAGGATTGCCCTCCTGGAATTGCAGTTCCACTTTCTTCCTGTAGTCCCTTTTTGCCTCGTTTACTGCTCTTCTTACATTGTAGGCAGTTGCTTTATAATTGTCCACATTTCCAGACTGCAGCCCTAAGTTGTAGGTTGCAGCGCGTGTGTTTATGGCATCCCAGATGGTTCTAGTAATCCATGGTTTCTGGTTGTGGAATGATTTAACTGTAGTTTTGGGTACAGTTAATTCTGTTGTTTCACAAATTAAATCCACCACAGACTCCATTGATGTCATCAGTGACATCGACGGTGGTGTCTTGGAACGTGCTCCAGACCTCATGAAGGGCAGACTGTAGGGTGGCCTCTGATTGGCCTGACCATTTCCTGACCTCTTGCATCACAAGATGGCTACATGGTCGCTCTTCCCGAATGCAGGTAGCAATTCTCCTCTGTAGCCGTTTTTGAATGGCGTTTACAGTGATCCGGAGTGTTTATTCCCCTTGTGTCAGTATGTTGATGGAGGTCAGGCATCACCTTCTCAGGGTTAGCCTGATTGAAGTCTCCAGCAACAATGAGCGTGGCATCAGGATTACCGGTCTGCAAGAAGTTCAACTCTTTGTAAAGAGCTGACAGGGCAGTCTCTGTACTCGCCTGTGGTGGGATGTAGACCGCTATGATCATGACTGACATAAATTCCCATGGTGGAAAGTGCAGTCTGTATTTGATTGACCATAGCTCCAGATAAGGTGAGCAGAGATGGGATAGCACTTTAATATTCCCATCGTCACACCAATCCTTATCCATAAAACTCAGGCCTCCTCCTTTTTTCTTGCCAGAGTCCTCTGTTCTGTCAGATCAGTATACAGAAAAAGTTACCTTGTTGAATGGCGCTGTCTGGAATTCCAGAAGTTTTGGTGAAAAAAAGGACATCACAGTTCCTGTGTCAGAAATTGATGTGGGAATGGAGGTCATCCAGTTTATTATACAGCACCTGTTCGTTGGCTAGGATGCATAGTCGCATCTTGATTGAAGGTCCTGAAGATTTAGTTGTATTTGAAAAGTAGGCATGTTTTTACTCAGCCACTGAGCAAAGAAGTCAGACACCTTGAAGTCCCATATTGTTTCTCTTAAACTTTGACCCCAGCTCTGCAGGACAGACAGCAGCTCACGAGATCTCTTTAAGGAATGCTAAAAACCCTAAAATGTTAAAAACAATTACACACACAGGGTTTGACTTGTGGTGTAAAATACTGAGACATTATTTATCAAAACATCATCAATTTGAATGGTAATTTGTTTTCTCTGACTGAACATTAAATGTTGTTTTTTCTCGTGGATCACTGGCTTTTAGGGAATGGTCATTGCTGAGACAAAGCGCCAGATGCATGAGACACTGGAAATGAAAGAAGAGGAGATTGCACAGCTACGCTCCAGGCTTCAGCAGGCCACTGCCCAGAAAGAAGAGCTACAGGAACAGAAAGAAAAGGCTGACAAATCAGGTGAGTAGAATCCACTTCTGAAAGTGATGGTCAGGAAAAAAACTGTTTTTCTGGATACGTTGCTGATGTGTGTTTTGTTTTTTGTTTTTTGTTTTCCTCCTTTGTGGTAGCATTTGAGGAACTTGAAAGGGCATTGGGTACAGCCCAGAGGGCAGAGGAGGCCCGAAAGCAGCTGCAGGTTCAGCTGGAGGAGCAAGTGAAAGATGTTGAAAGGGCCAGTGAAGAAGAGAGGAAGAGTTTGCAGCAGGAACTTACACGTGTCAAACAGGAGGTTGTCACTATCATGAAGGTCAGAAAATGACTCATGCATTTATTTTCATTTTGAAGAAGTCATTGATATCTTACTTACATAACTTACTTGTTCTTCTTTTAACATGAAATGTTGTAATCACTGAAGATAAGCAGTTAACTCTGACTCTCCAACCTAAGTGTTTTCATTAGAAAAAAATAGAAACAAAACTATTCCACTACTCACATGGAACACAGTACGAGCCAAATTTATTTTGTTTTGATTTTATTCACTTTTAAAGTAATTGATGTTGACAGTATGTTATGTTGTTAAGTGTCTGAGTACACAGGAAAGCACTGTATGTCAATCTGTTGTCTTTTCTTCTTCTTCCTCTTCTTCTTCTTCTTCTTATTATTATTAGAAATCATCAGAGGAAACCGTGGCCAATATGGAAAAAGTCCACAATGAAGCTCTGGCTGCTAAAGAAGAGGAGATAAGTGCCAGAATCAGCAAAGCTGTGGTAGGTGCCAATGCTTCTCGTTTATTAAAGTTTGCAACATAATCAAATAAAACAGATGGAAAAACAATGCTTTTGAATCTTGCTTTGACGCGGTTTGGTTGCTTGTGTATTCAGGAGCAATGCAAACAGGAGTTTGCTCAGTTAGCCAAGGAGCGAGAACAGCAGGCTTCTCTGGCTCTGGAGGATAAAGAGTTACAGATAACAGCTCTGAAGACAGAGGCTGACAATAAAGTGAAAGAGATACAGCTTGAGCTGGAAGCTGCAAAAACTGTGAGTTTTTTTTCTCTTGTTGTTGTTTCTTTCTTTTGGGGTTTTTACAGTTGCATTGTTTGAATGTAGTTACATTACTAAGGTAGGCTTAAATATTTGCTCATGTCCGTGTTAACTGATGATAAAAGTAGCACACACACACACACAGATAGGAGGAGCAAAATGGCACACTTTCTTAGTTTTATTCAACATGACGTTGTACACACACAGTATGTTTATATTCTGTTTACTTTAAGAGCATCACATTCAGGCTGGAAGGCAACTTTCTTTGCATGGTGTTTACTTCTGATAGATATTATTTGTGGATACTTTTCTTTCTTGCATTACAGCCGCAACAGTAACACATCTCTCAACCATCAAGAAATGAGCAATTCAATAAATAATGTAGAATTTTGAGCAACTGTACATACACTGCAAAGCAGTTTTATATTCATCTGAATTTCACAAGGTGTTTCAAAGTTTATCACACCAGATGTGTTTTATAAGTAGTAGTTTTACATGAAACAGAGACAGATACAATGCTCTCACATGCTCTTTTTTATCAAAAGCCACACTGTTATTCAGAAATACCACCCACGCAACCGTCCCTCCACACCCATGAAGTTTGAAAATGTTGTTATTGTGAACCATTTGTTTTTATAGTTGTCTCTGCATTGTGTGAAATGATTCATTGTTGTGACTTAAAAGATGTAGTGTATCAACCTTAATGTACATGTTTACAGAGGACATTGGAGCTAGAGAGCTCTGTGGAGAAGATCTCCCAAGATGGATCAGAAGTGTCCCATGAACTCTCCAGTCAGTTGGGTGAACTGAAGGATAAACACCAAGAACAAATCTCTGCCCTAGAGGAAAAGCACCAGGAGCAGCTGGAAAAGCACAAGGGCACCCTAACCCAGCAGCATAACGCTGCTCTCGAGGATCTTAAGGAAAAACACAGAGTTGAAGTGGAGACCATTCTGAAAGATAAGGAGCTGCAGTTCCAAGCACATGTTGAAGACATGAACCAGAAAACTTTTGAAAAACTGGATGCAAAGCAGGCAGAGCTGGAGGCACTTTCTTCTGAACTTTCTGAGGCTTTGAAGAGTAAACAGCTTCTGGAGGAGAAGTTGGTGGCACTTGAAGATGCTCATAGTTTAGCTCAACGGGAACATGAGAAGAGGTTTCAGGATCAGGCGGCAAAGCACAATGCAGACATTGCAAATATCAAACAGGAGCATGAGCAGTCACTTGGAGGTATGGAGAAAACTCTGAAGGAGGAACTCAACGCACTGAAGATTGTTCTGAGGGAAAGGGAGAAGGAAATTAAAGAACTTGTCCTTAGAGAAAAAACACTCAAAGATGAGTCACATTCCACTCTACAAGAACTAAATGTCAAGGTAAAGGAATTGGAGGAGCTGCAGCAGTGTTTATCACAATCCCAGGTGGAAAGTGGGAGCCTGAAGGAATCTAATCAACAGTTAAGTAAGGTGTCAGAGGATCTTGTTCAATGTAAGAAGGACTTGACAGATATGGAGCATCAGTTGGAAGTAGCAAAGAGTAATTGTCAACAAAAAGAGGAATCACTTCGAGAACTGGAGCTCCAATTAGAGCAGGCCAAAAAGGAACTCTCAGAGCAGGAGAAGTCATACGCTGCAGAGCTGAACACTAAGCAGGAGGAGCAAACACGCCTCAAGAAACAGCTGGATGATGAAAAAGCTGCCCACGAGAAGAAGATGAAAAACACTAGAACAGAGATGGAAGCTAAGCTGAAGACCCAGGAAACTAAGATGGAAAAGTTCAAACAGAAGGCCAAAGAAATGCAAGAGAATTTTAAGAAAAAGCTTCAGCAGAACGAAGAATCCATGAAGAAGGAACTTGCAAAGAAGGAGACAGAGCTTCAGCAAAAAGAGCAACAAGTTCAAGAGAAAATTCTAGAGATGGCTCAAAAAAGTTCCCAAGGCCTCAGCAGTGCAATGTCAGAGCTGCAGGCCAACCATAAGGAGGAACTGGAGAAACTACATGATACCCAAAAGCATGAGACTGAGCAAATGGAGCTTCGTTGGCAGGAGAAGTTAGGACAGCAAGAGGAAGAAATGATGGAGAAACACTCACAGATACTACAGGAGAAGGCACAGGAACTGGAGGAACTTTCTCATCAACTTAGTAGAAGCAGAGAGGAGAATGAGCAGGTATCAAGTGAAATAAAAGATCTGAAGGAGGAGCTGGTAATTCGAGAAACCACTGTGCAGAAGCTGCAAGAAGAGCTTAACGAAGCAGCAGTTAAGCTTGAAACTTTATCTAAGGGTGAATCTTTGCTCAAAGAGCAAATGGAGTCAGTGGAGAGGAACCTTAGCCAAGCTCTGAATGAGAGAAACACCCTTCAGGACAAGCTAAACACGACAGAGGAAGAGAGCAGAGAGAAGTTAAAGACTTTGTCAGATAAGTTGGAGGACACAGAGAGGCAGTTTAGAGCACTGGAAAGTTCCAGATGTAAGGAAAGTGTGGACTTGCAGAATAAATTTGAGGAAACTGCAATTCAGCTACAAGCCAAGGAAGCAGAGTTCCAGCAGCAATTAATTATGATCAGTAACCAAATGGAGCATTTCTGTAAGGAGGTTCAATCTAAAGTTGAATGTGGGTCTTCTGAACTCTGTCATAGAGTTGAATATAGAGTTGGAGAGCTAAAAGATAGACTGCTCTGTAATCAGAAAAAGATAGGGCATCTTAAAAACGTTATCCTTACTAAAGTAGATAAAATTTGCACTTTGGAGGAGAATGTCCGCCAGCAGACGGAGGAGAATAAGAATCTATGCATTTCATTAGAACAGATGACAGCTCAGGTAAATGCTCACACGGAGCATATCAAAGCCTTAACACATGAGAAGGAGAATCATTCTCTGTCTATCGATGAAAAAGTTCTGAAAATTGAGGAGCTGAGTGAAGCAAACCGAATCATATCAGAAAGTATAAAAGCAAATGAGTCCCAAATCAATAACTTGGAAGGCATCATCAGTGACTTGAAAAATCAGCTAGCAAGTAGCATAAAAGAGAAGGAGGAAGCCATAAATCAGCTGAACCAGCAGTATGAAGCAAGACAGCAGGCTGTTGCTCAAATGGAAGAGACCATTGAGAGACTAGAGCAGGAGAGAAAGTCTGCTTCAGAGCAGGCAGATGCACTCAGGAACAGTCTGTCGGAGAAAGACAACACTATTATATCGCTACAGACCAGGCTTGAAGACCTGGAGCGAGAAATCTCTCAAAAGACTGAAGCTTTGCAAAGGCTGACAGCAAGCTTTGACAATCAGTCCATCAGCAAGTCTGAGATGGACCAGGTATTGAGTGAAAAAGAGCAGAAAGTCAGTGGACTTACTGTGGAGCTTGAAAGTTGCACCAGTCGACTTGGTGAGCTTCAGGAGCAGTTAGCCTTAAAGACAAAAGAGTGTGAACAACTCACAGCTGATCTCAAACAACAACACAGCATCAGGGAGAATGAAAAGAGAGAGTTGGTAGAACAGCTGCAGCAGACTCAGATGCAGTGCACGCAGAACGGTAACTTGGAACAAGAGATGGTGGAAAAACTACACTCTCTTGAGGAAGACAACCAAAAGTGTAAGCACGAGCTGGAAAGTCAACGGGAAGAATTTGAAAGGATGAAAGATGAGATAATTAAGAGCAAGGAGGATACTCTGAAGGCAACTGAAGAGAGGTTATGTGCAGAGAACACCCGTAAAATATCAGAGCTGAAGAAGAAAGCTGAGCAGAAAATAGGTCAGATTAAAAAACAGCTGACCTCACAGGTTGAGGAAAAAGATCAGACGATCAAGACTCTCCAGGCAAGCTTAGAGGAAATCCAGAAAAATGAAACATCCAGCAAAGAGAACACAGAAACATTAGAGGAGAAAACAAAAACACTTGAGGAAGCTCTTGTCAAGCTCAAAGAAGAGCAGGAGAAGCAACTTGAACAGATTCTGAGTCATGAGAGGCAAGAGAAAGAAAAGTCTTTAGAGGAACTGAAGAACATGTATGAAGAGAAGTTGTCTTCACTTCAGAGAGATACAGCACATCAAGAGGCGCTCAAAGAAAGTGAGTCAGCACTACAAGACATTGAGGCAAAGCTGAAAGAAGCAGAACAGCAGAATGGAAACCTTCTTGAAGAAATAAATCGCCTGAAAGAAGAAATACAAGAGAAGGACGTCAAGCTTGATCAGCATCAAGTTGCTATTAAGCAGGTCCAAAATCCATTAGAGGCTGAGATGAAGGTGGAATGTAGCAGCGTGCAGCAAACCAAGAGCATGCTGGAAAATGAGATGGAGAACCACTCGCCAATGCGAGAAGCCGATTATGATTCTCCAGAGTCTCTCAAGAATAAACTGAGTCAGATGAAGAACGAGAAAGAGAAAATCCACAAAGACTTCACCAGGTTACAGAAAGACATCCGGTCACTGAGGAAAGAGCATGAACAGGACCTAGAATACATGAAGAAAGAGTTGTTAGAGGAGAATGAGAAAAAGCTGAAGTAAGTTATGTTGCTTATTATTGTATTATAATTTCTGTATGTAAATATTTATACAGGTGCTTGTGGTGTCCATGCTAAATTTACACATTCCCTTCATATTTTCCAATAGACTGGAGTTGGAGGATATTGAAATGAAGCACAACTCTGCTATTAAGCAGTTAATGAGGGAGTTCAACACACAAATGGCTATGAAAGAGATGGAGCTTGACACAGCAGTGAAGGAGGCAATCGGTGAGGCGGAACGAAAATAAATTGCCCATTGATTTAATTAAACTAACAAGATTTACAGTTGTGTCGTGAAGTGTGTGAAATGGCTAATTGGAATAATTCTCTTATGATGTGGTGAAATTTTAGCGTTCTACAGTCTACTTAGGTTTTAGCCGCACAACTAACTGCATGCAAATTAAATGGAAAATCAAAGTAAATCTAATTGACTTTCATGTACAACAGTAGGGTGGAATAACTACATGGAAACATCATACATTTTTTAATCTTGACACAGGGTGGAACAAAATTTAGGGATCATTGCATTTGGAAACAGTGCGTCTTAATTGCCATGTTTCCTTGTTTCCTTCATGGTTAAATCATGTTACATTCCAGATGGGACTTGAGAAAGCGGTTTGGAATATGAATTTGCTCATTTTATGTGCTAACTCTGGCTTCTTTCCCTTTCCTCTGCACAGCAAAGGCCCAGAGTGTAGAGACAGAGCTCATTACTTGCCATCGTGAAGAAGCCAATCAACTGCGGAAGGTGATTGCCCAGAAAGAGGATGATTTGCACAGAACTGTTCAGACATATGAACAGGTTATACAGGTAGTGCGCAAAGATAAATCTTAAATACATTTTCCCTAAAATAAGGCCCTGTTTTATAGGTTTTGTGCTGAAAGCAGAGTAACCCCACCCATCATTTGGAAGCTATTACGATACTAGTTGGCAGCTATCTTCCCTGAAAGCAGTGGTTCCCAACCTTTTATGTCCGACGTACTGTATACCCCCACAGCCCTGTGAGATGAACTCAAGTACCTCTTCTACGTCATGACCTGCCGTGTTTCAAATGTGTCTCTTTGAATTTATTTGAAACAGGATATTATTTAACTATTAATGATATAAATGTGGATATAATAGTTGATGTTAATTTTTTTTTATACAATTGAACTGTCAGTGTTTAGGTCAGTTTTGTTAGGTTTACATTCATTCTACCACTTTGAGTGGCAGAAACTTGACAGATAAATGGTTGAAACCATTGACTATATATAAATAAGGATAAAATGGATGGTAAAGATAATGGATAAATTAACTATTATGTTTAGATAACTATTTTAACTGCTTATCCATTCATTTTAACTAACTGTTTCAACCTCTCTGCTCACATGTCAACTAGTTTTTACGCACTCTCAAGCACAACATTGTTGAGGTGTTTTAGTTTACTCAGTATCTAGACAGATTTTTTTTAAATCAAATCGTAAATTCTATTTAATCAAATTCATTGAGCTGTTCCATGATGTTTTCACTGACACCTTGGCAACTGCTGAAGTACCTCCTGGAGTAGAAGTAACCCCAGCTGGGAATCAGTGGTCTAAAGAACTTGACTGAATTATACATGAATGAAAGCCTGAAGGATTATATTAAAAACTTGGCCAAATGAATATTGAAGGACAGCCAGTGGCTGGTATAAAGTTGTCTTGTCTCCAAATATAATTAAGGGTGGGAGGTCTGAAGCAAAGGCAGTGACTTGACCGACATTCTTGAGTTGTGATGCTGAGATGAAACATAGGAAATGACTCAGACGTTGTTACTTTCATCAGAATCGAGAGGAGGAGATGGGAGACAGAGTGTGGCAGGTTCAGAAGGAACTGGAGGAGCTGCAAGCAAAGGGCCATGGCACTTCTGAGGTACAAACATTTCTGACCCACTCACTGTATATATTGAACAGGTCATCTGTCATCTGGTGATTGATGTCACAACTGGGTGATGTAAAGGAGACACTTTTTCCCACCCAGCAGATGTAGAAATGCAAACCTGTAGCTATTAAAGTAAATTATATCCGAGACTGGAGGATGGTGATTCTGTTGAAGTCATAAGTCACTTCACAATGGCTGCATGAAATAATAATAGTAATAATATTAATAATGGCTGTATGAAATCACATTTTTCAACTCCCTGATGGAAGCAGGAAGTTTTGAATGACAGCCTAATCCAGATGCATTTTTGGTCATCCCACGCTGTCCTTTCAGACACCTTACTATGTGAAAGTTCATATCCAGGCTAACAGACTTAGCAGTTATCAGTGATCTTTTTCTTTGTCTTGCTTTGTAATTGAAAGGTTCCGTCTAAGAGCTCAGGGACAATTTGCTTACATACTTCGCTCTGATCAGTCTATCGCTCCAGTCGTGTGGCTGCTCTCCAAAGCGCGCCGGATGCTGTGAAGCTCGTTTGAATCACTCAGGAATGTTCTCCTCGGAAAACAGAGATTGCGAGGCAGCAGCCAGCCTCAATCCCTGTTCTCAATTATCATTGTACGAGGTGATTCTAGGCCTTAGATTTATACTACAGCAACACTCATATGCAAGATGTGCTCACTGGAAAGGAGCCAGGTAGGACAAAAGTACTCCAGGGAGACATTTTGCCCAGGTGTTGAGGTGCCATGAGACCCCCGTGCTGATTCTTCTACCTTTACACACATATCCAGATGCACACAAACTTGAAGAATTACGCTGCTCTCTCTGCTGCATTTTTCCCTGGTGAGGTAATAATTTTATGGGTGGATTGTATGGGTTTATGCTCTGGGAGGCCTTTTCCTTACTACGGGCCTCACAAACCATTCTTCATTTAGACAGTGGGTCAGTGTGTCTCTCCATAGAGACAGCAGAACAACACTCTTTACAAAAGTTCAAAACCAGTTTAGTCTGACTGCACACAATAAACTGGTCTTGAACACTCCATTAATCGGACTATGCAATTAAATGATAAGGCTGTTATACTGTTGCTATTGTCAACAAATCACATTAAAAAAACCTCAGTCTCTTAATACTTTCCAGCTTTTTGAACCTGTCCCAAAGCCACTCATTCTTACTGAAGATGTAATTCTTCAAAACGGGTTAAGAATATATAGACGTTTTTTTTTTGTTTGTTTTTTGTCACACAAACAGCATTAAACTGTGTATTTATTCACAAATATTTTTAGTGGCAAATTAATACACATTTGGACATCTAGTGAGTATTTACAGCAGCAGGATGGTGTATATGGGATCAACTCAGTGTGTGTGTTCATGGTAATGAAAGAGCAAGTTAACCAGTGCAACAATGTGGCTCGTTGATGTGTTTTTAATAGTTTTTCAAATGTATTTAGTATGCTATAACTGACTGTGTGTATTATTGATTTTACTGTTATTACACAAGCATCTTTTCTATTTTATTCTAACATGCAATATTTTCCATTTTATTCTCTTTTTGCGGCCTCAGATGACCACAGAGGAACTAC
This sequence comes from Thunnus thynnus, assembly GCF_963924715.1. Classification (NCBI taxonomy): domain Eukaryota; kingdom Metazoa; phylum Chordata; class Actinopteri; order Scombriformes; family Scombridae; genus Thunnus; species Thunnus thynnus. The sequence continues at coordinate 11,341,880 of NC_089530.1, read as the reverse complement.
AGGTATGCATCACAGGTTTCAACGTTATGTATTAGTATTCAGATCATGCAAGCTTTGAATTACCACTGTAAAACAATTGTTTGACCAAGGAAACAGGCATCATCGATAGGCAGACTGTGAGAACACATAATATTTGTGCTTCACATTCACTACTGAACCTTCTAGTCTTCACAGCTTCCGTCCTCTCATCCTTCTCTACCTCAGGCTCAGCTTGCCGAGAAGACAACTTTGCTGAGTGAGGCTCGGCTGAAGGAGCAGGGGTTTGTTGAAAGAGTGAGTGTGCTCTTCAGAGGGACAAGTGAACAGCAAATCCCATCCAGTGTATTCCCAGGGTCCTGTGGCCTCTAGCAAAAGGAGCTACTGCTCTCCTGCTGCATCAACTTAATTACACAGCACATCTGTTTACATTTGGTTTAACCCTATAAACACTCAAAGCAACACACCTCCCACAGTCTCTCTCACATAGTCATTCTCACAAACATCCCCCAAGGATCACCAACAAGATGCCGTGCTTATATCCCATGCAACAATTAGGCTAATGCATAGAATTAACCCTCTGGGGTCAAATGCTTTTTTTATTATTAATCTGTTCATGCTTGTGTGTTTTTCCACGGTAGATTCACTCGCTTGAGGACAAGATTAAATGTTTACACCGAAGCACTGTTGTAACGCATCTTGGGAGCACATTCAAAGGTAATGTTAACACCATGAATCAATTAGTTCTCCTTTTTGAGCCAATTTCCTTTTCAGATCAGTAAAACAAAGATGCCATGCATAATTCTTGAACACAGTACAATATTATGGAAAACTGTGACATGTGTAAGATAAATTACCTTTTATTAACTTTTTTTTACTATAATATGGATTTTTAACACATAACATATAATTACATGTCGTAATAAAACTTTTATAGTTTGTGTGCAATTATGCTTCATAAATGTCCCAAGAACATAGCTCCTCTTTAGGATCTGTAGTGTTTTGACACACTACCATTTATCTGCCAGCGCCCACATCACTTCACGGATCAGAGATGGGACAGGAGATGCAGAAACTGAGTAGTGTGTTATGGGGTGTGGGTGTGTGGTCTGGTTTAACTATGCTTTTGAGGACATTATGGCCAACCCTAAGCGTGATTTTTAGCCTTACTGGTTAAGATTGGAGCCGCGGTTATAATTAGGGTTTGGTTAAGGTTAGCGTAAGGGTTAGGGTTAGACATATAACGGTTCTGGTTAAGGCTAGGGTAAGCCTCTAGGGACTGATTGTAAGTCAACGCAGTATTCTCAAGTATACCATAAACTGAACACCGTATGTGTATGTGAGACAGGATTTAGAGAGATTGAGTGAATTCTAGCCTCTTCTTAGACCTTCCCTGCTGGTGTAATAAAGAGAATCTGCTGTCAGAAGGGGAGCGGTGAAGAAGCCATCCTTGGATTTAATGGGTTTTGCAGGCTGTGTTCTTAAGGTTTCCCACACAGGACCCTGCAGCACACGGACTCTTACTTCTCGAATCCTTACTTCCAGTTCAGATATTATATCAGAGCTGCCTACTCTGTCCTGTATTTCGTTTGCAATACATTACTTAATGTTGAAAGTGTGTCGTTCTCATTATGAATCTGTTGGGCCGATTTAAACTGTCTAGAGCTGTGTTTTCAGGTAGAGAGGCTGCTGATATCTGGTTTCAGGTCTGTAGCTCTGTGATCAGTGGGACGAAAGACTCAGCTGGGACAATGTAGGGTCAAGAGGACAAAGGCTATGGGATTTATTGGTCACCCATTACTTCACGCCAGAGATCAAAGAGTTGTTTGCACTTCTCTATCACCTTTTCCTGTCCTTTTCGCACAGTCTGTCCTGACACATGCAAAGACATTTGGTATCGTCTGAATGATTATTCCAGAAAGGCAGAGAGCAAGTGGGTGTTCAGTAGATTGTTCCATATTAAAAATCTGATGGAGATATTTCAGTGGGAGAATCAGTAGCATTTGTGTTACCAGCCCTTTCCACGTTTTAACACAGTTTGCCATTCATAGATTTTAGAGGGATAATGGTATAGCTTTGGGCGGAGAATTAAGACACTCATTCTTAGACTCTTGCTGTATTAAAGTGCTCATGCTGAGCCTCGCCATTCTTTCCCATGCTTATAGTTTGTGTTTAATTTGCACCCATACCACTGTGGAAAGTGTTTCTGTATTTTACAAACCAAATTTGTAATGCTTTCAGACCAGCATCCTGATTTAGATCTTATTGCAGCGTGACGGCTGATAATTACAGTCTTAGTCAAGAATGCATTATAGTGTGACTGACCAGGTCTCCCAGTTTAAAGTCCATGTAAAGCAATAATAAATATGTGTTCTGAGTTTGTCAGACCACAGAAAAATGTGTAATTAACCACCAAGCCAAATTTGTCCACTGAAGGCGCTGAAAGCATGGCCCAACTCAACAGTCTGAGTTAATAAGGCACGTACCTCCTGTATAAAAATACACAATTTAAAATAGGCTTTGTTTGTAGGTGTAAGGCAAGCAACATGGATGATATTTTAAAAATAAAGTAACATTAGGAGCCGCTGTTTAATTCGGCACATATTCCCTTCCGTCCTCCCAGCTGAACAGCCGGTGCTGATAATGGTCACTGGCAGCTCCACTCGTCAACAGACGCTTCAGCTGGGTTTAAAATAACTCCTTGAGCACTAACATTGACTGAAAATGGCCCCATTCACCAGTGACAGCGGATTATCCAAAATTAATCCCAGTAGTCTCTGATGAAAGTTTGTAAAACTACCCGGTGTAAAAATAGTAACTGAGTATGTGCCCTCTAGTGTTTATATAGTGGGGGAGGGGTCATGCTAGTAACCTCTCTATGTCATCGAGCTTCCGATTCAGGCCCGCCCAAAAAATCCTGAATACAGAAGTGGTGAAAAATAGTTTTACGATCTATCTCCACAATTCAGTACTACATAGTTCACAGTCTTTTCACATGTTTTCAGCAGTTATTTTCTAACATGTATAATGTGTTTTAAAAGAAATCTCTGGTTTTCCTTTACACAGACTTTGATTAAATGGCTTTGTTTGCTTGTTTTTCACAGATCCTGGGTTCACTGATTCTCTCTCAGAAGCCACTGAGATGGAGTACCTAAGGAAGGTCTTGTTTGAGTACATGATGGGACGGGAAACAAAAGTATGCTTTTTTTTCTTACATTATTATACACAGAAAATATTGATTGGATGTTCATATGATTCGATTTTCCTTTTTTTTTTTTAGTCCCTATTTTTTGTATCAGTCTTGATAAATTGTTGGTGGACTGTGAAAACACCAGGGACAATGATGGAAATAAGTTTGGTACTTGACATGTTACATTTGTTATATATATTAGAATGTTTTCAATAAAGTAAACCATTCAAAACCAGTATATTTTAACTGAGTGCCTGGTGAAACCCAACAAAATATGGCACCACTTAGACAGCCATATAAAAGTCATGTTGTGTCCAGTCTTGTTGGGCAGAATTAACGGCGATCTCCCTAATTAACAGTGCTCTTGACATGGCCCTAAAGTCAGCGTGATTTTCCCAGCTCCTCAACAAACAGTTAGTCTTTATGGCAACATGGCAGACCTCCCCATGTGGAGGATGTCCCCCGGGCTGCCTGCTAGCACATTCATCTTACCTGATGCAGATTTGCGATTTAAAGACATACTGGCCTTGTTTAGTGTTAGTTGAGCTGTTAGGTTTCCTACACAGCAGCCCTGTTTCTGATTATCCCCTGTGTGTGTGTGTGTGTGTGTGTGTGTGTGTGTGTGTGTGTGTGTCTGTTATGGGGAAGCACATTCACCCTGACAGCTAGGCCTGGAATTGATTATGCAGATAATGATTTTTTTTTTTTTTTTTTGGTCTTGTTACGTTTTAATTATCTCAGAACAAGCGTGCTTTGATTGGATGATGGTGTGAAAAGGAGGGGTTTAGTGTATCTGGTGTTAATGTTTAAGGGATGTTGAAATATTGTACAAGCAGCATACATGAGACATTTATTAAAAAGAGATGTTTCATAGCACTGACTGCCAAAATTTTAAAAATCATATGTTCAAGGGCGTCCTTTTTTTTTAAAATGCAAAATCAAATTTATTAATTTATTTTTGTGTCTCACTCTCAGACGATGGCAAAAGTGATTACCTCCATGCTCAAGTTTCCTCCAGACCAAGCACAAAAAGTTTTGGACAAAGAAGACTCAAAAACAATTGTAAGCATCTGCTCACTCACTAAAGTCAGCTCAGTCCTCCTCCAGTTAAAATGTATATGCAAATGTTATTGATAATTGAATAGATATTGAGAAGTAACTCATATATTTGCTTTAATGTGATTAATCAAAACACTGACAGTGCCATGAAAATGACTGTAGACATACATGTCCCGTTCAAATGATCCATATATTGTATGTTGTGACATGTGATAAGGAAATATTGTATTAATTTGAATGGGTTTTACGTCTGTCCCTCCACAGCCTTGGTTACGATGAGTGTCTGAATGGTTCGGGTACTTTGAGATGAAAATAATGTTGCTGCTGCTGCTGCTACTACTGCTGCTGAAGGGGAAGACTGCCATGGATTTGATCAAGCCCTTCTCTCTGCATTTCTTGTCATTTTATGTTTATGTGTGAATGTGTGTATGGGCACACACTTGGGTTTAAAGTGTGCGACGTGTGTATGGAGCAATATGTGTGAATATATCTCAAGGTATGAGGGAATTAGAGTAAATGCCGGAAACAGAAAATCTTCCATAAATCCTGTTTTACATTGAAATTAAGTTTGTTCATTTATATGTTTTAGATGAAGATAAATGGGTTTCTTTTATTTTAGAATGTGTTTATACAGATTGGCGTGTGCAATAAATTATATCATTATCACGTATTGATGTTGACGGCCAGTTGATTTATAGGTTTTCTGTGTTGTGCTGTTGTCTGAATCACTTCCTCTGTAAAACTGTAAAAGACCCTTTAACTGTGCACTCGCACCACGTTAAGATACTGGCCTCTGGACCTTGTTTGTTTAACAGCTTTTTTATGCTTTATATTTGGTCACGGACACTGACATAGAAACCCCAAAACACCAAACTGTAAATTGTACTATGACAATTAAAACTGTACTATAGGGCACTATATGATGTGCTATACATTTTCAGACTAACAAATTAAATCCTATTTACAGAACACATCTTGTCACTCCTTTATCTTTACTGTTGTACACTGTCTTTTGTGCTAAATCCAATTGCTTATCTCATTATTTGTATTTACATTGTTTAACCTGCCCAGCAGAGGTTAACGTGTGATAACAACCTGTTGTAATAGATATGTGGAATGCAGACATCAAAACAAACCTGGATGTGTAAGATGCTGTCGTGAGGTGGTCACATACTTTTAAGAGTGACCTTTATTTCAACCCACTACAACAGAAATGTAATTTTTTCCATTTAAAGACATTTATTAATCCATGGACCCCTCATTTTATCAGAATTGTAGAAAATTTTATTGGTCAAGTATGTCGACACATGCAAGAAAAATTTGACTCCAGTTCACATTATACTCATACACAGTGCAAAGAATAAAAATTTTCCAGGAGGGTATAAATACAGACATACAGCTTTTATAGCTGGTATATAGTACAGGCGAGAACTGGACTACAAACTATACAAGTCAGATTGGTAGTAAATGTGATACAGATAGCGCAAAGACTACTTGCATAAATATTGTAAAGATAAGTCACTGTATATACAGAGATTATGTGGATATTTTGTTGAAAGTATACTGTATGTATAGTATACAGTCTGCTTAGATATAACAATGTGTATATTACATTATAACACACTTGTCAGGAACCGTACAAGGTGTCATAAAATAAGACTGGGGGTTTGCCAGATTCAAACCTTCATTCATACAGGGTAGGCCATTGAGAGCAAGCTCTCTTTTTCAAGGAAATCCTGATTACAATACAAATTTAACATAATAAGCAATAATCAGTATGTATAAAAAGCCAATTTAAACAGATAAGCAATATAAAATATAAGAAACAATAAAAGAATATATAAAAGCAATAAAACACATAATATAAAACATTATGGCAATAAAGGCAACATATGCACAAAAAGTTAAAGCCAAATTAAAACACGCATTCACACTGCCCTGTGTCAGCTGAAAGAGACTTAAATGAAAGACGGATTAGCTCGTCAAACTTTACTATCTTCTGCAAGTTGTTCCACTTGTGTGGAGCATAATATTTAAAAGCCAATTTCCCAGTGCCAGTGCTAACACGTTGATTTTCAAGGACCAAATAGTCTTGGGACCTAGTGCAGTGTTAAATTGGACTGAAATTACTAAGACATGTCAGGTTCCCAGGAAGTTTGCCAAGGAGAGCTTTATATATAAATAGAAAACAGTACTGTTCTCTTCTCACTGCCAACAACTGCCACCCAACTTTCTGATATAGAATACAATGACGAGTTGTAAAGCATCCCCATTTATAAACTTTAGGGCAGAATGATAGATGCATATAAATTACATCACCATAGTCCATAATGGACAAAAAGGTTAACTGAACAATGTGCTTTCTATAATTCTTGGTAATATATGCCTTATTTCTATTTTAAAATGCCAGTTTTGCTCTTTAAGAGTACAGCTTCTCATCTATTCAGAAACAAAGGTATTTATAAAAGGATATACATAAACAATCACCAAATGAGCAAAGCAGAAAAATCCTAGTTCTGCAAAAGAAAGTATCTATTTTCTTGCAAATATTGGATCATTTATATCTTCAGGATTCTAAAAAAATCTAATTAAACAAGGAAAAATATTTGATTGAAATGGCCACAACATATGAAACTGGTGACAGACGGTTGCTGTAAGATTTGTCTCAAGAAACCATATTTGAAAGGGTTATTTTGAGTAATTTTCATTTTGTAAAATTTTGCAAAAAAATGTTTCTTACTATAAAAGCTGCAATTAATTAAGTAGAAATGTTCTACTACATTTTCTCTTTGTGCTGACTCTTAAAGAAGTTGCTCTGCGGGCTCCTTGGTGACCCTTATTCCCATTATATGAGAACTTCAGATCTTGAATGAATACTCATCTACTGCATTATATCTTCTGATATGAAAATGTTGATGTAACACTGCTCATCGTCAGTAGGAAACGTTAGAGGGCAGCAGTGCGCCCTCATCTCTCAGCTTTACTGAACTGATCCCCCAAAGCCCAGGGGTGAAATGTGATGCTTTGCGCCTCAAAACCATCCGCGTCTCTCCATGACTGCGTTACCATCGTCAACGCTGCACGGCGCAACCACATTTTCCGGTTTCACCGTTCACAGTAAAACTCTCCGAGCTCAGTGAGCTGCAGCAGCCATCTCCACCAACACTGCTGCTTTTATTTTGAGCATAACTTGTTGTAGTTTCTGTTACATCCCGGATAGCTCATGTTAACTTGCCGCAGCTGACCGCATTTATCTTCACGACAGGGAGCCTGCGAGCAACAACTTTCTCAGATTGACACAGAATGGAGAGAAGCTGACGCACCGTTATTTACCGGACCGTTAACTTTCCTCCTCAAGCTTTTCCTCATGCTATTACAGCCTACCTGCTGTACTAGACCAGGACAATTTACTGAAATATAGTTTTTTTTAACTGTTTGACCACTGAAGATCTGACAAATCCTGCGTATTGTCTTTTTTCCCCTTCTTTTTGGACACTTTAACCGCGTTATTACGCATGATGCGCAAAGGGATGGCTCCTCTTCGCAGACAAAAAACGGGAGTACAACATGTTTTTTATGTCTATCTCTCCATTTCAGTGGCTTATTCTTACAATATAGACTTAGAACATCCTTTGGTGTTCCGCGGACCAAATTCTAGTTTTTTTGGCTACTCTGTGCTGGAGCATTATCATGACAACACACGCTGGTGAGTCTCATGTTTTACTGTTCCTGGAAATGCTGCTGTTTGCTTGTCAATGATGCAGTGGATTAGTACTTTTAAACAAATGTTTAAGTGTTTCTAGAGCTCAGGCTGCATCCACACCCAATACAAACTTAAAAATGAATGCGTAATATGTTCTATTTGTGCTGTAACTTTTTCTGATGGCAGCAGATTCTGATTTTTCATGTAAATGCTGTAGACAGATTAGAGATACTGTAAGGTGTTTGGAGGGTGAAAACACCCGCTATGTCCCATCCTCTCCCTTCTCTTCATGTCTGCAGGGTAATAGTGGGGGCTCCTAAGGCAAACTCTACCTACAGTAGCTCAGTGCACTCTCCTGGAGCTGTGTATAAGTGTCGAGTTCACAGCAACCCAGACCGCCGCTGCACAGAGATGGACCTGGGAAGAGGTCAGTCACTGCCTGCTGCATCAACAAAAGAGCCTGTAATGACATCCAGCTAACTGTAGCCTCAGGACAACACATGCACCCACACAAAAGATGTAGAAATTAACACTCACCTCACAGGAAAGTTCACAATCTGGTGATTCAGTCCACACACACACATACTCACACACACACACAGACATGTAACTTTTTCTTGTCCGTGCTCTGCATGAACTCCCCCAAGCATCTGTTTTGTTTTATGAGAATAATACAGCCTTATACTAGTCTTAGTGGAAGAGTTGTTATACTAGAGTAGCACAGAACCTGGTAGGCTATATGGAGACATGCACAAGACAACAGGGTTCTGTGTGCAGAGGTCCATAAATATTTTGATACATATGATTTATGCTTCTGCTAATATTTTCCAAGCACACGAGCCAAAAAGTAGAGCTTCCACCCCCACGAACCGGGCTCTGTTCTTGTGGTCAAGAAAGCCGGGGTGCACGCATGGCTTTAATATTAACCCTGTGCTCAGTCAATGTGTCACCAAAAAAAAAAAAAAACCCAGACATTATCAAAGCGAGCGTGTGCTGCGCTCAGTGAAGCACATGGGCCGGAGGAGCTGGACTCTGATGGGCCTCAGGGAACCCAAACACACTGACACAGAGAAACACTCTCAGCTACATGCCATTGTGCTGAATCAATTGTCTTGAGGGAGAAGTAGAATAAAACTTGGAGAAGTGAACAACTTAGTGAAATAATGTTCTGTTATTTAAGATTTGCACTCTGAAAAGAAAAAAAATGTCCCACAGATCTTATTCTTTTTCATTTTCTTTATTTTCCCAATGATGTAGATTTATGTTACAACAGTAATGTGCTACTACATACACTAGTAGAGTAAAGCTACACTCAATTTGTAGTTAACACTTTTAATATGAAGCTGTGTAGATTTGTGACTATATTGCATATTGCAAAGATGGATATCTCTGTAGCTGTGCTTTCAATCTTCCTCTTCCTCAAAGTATGATATCCTGTTTTCTGTTTGTTCCTCTTTAGAATAGGTGTGATAACTTAATGAGAGTAGATATAAACATGCTTGTGTAAGAAATTGCTGTTCAGAATGTCGAAAATAGAATAGTTATTTAGAAACAATGTTTCCATGACGTAGTTTGTCCAACAAAGAGCACTGATAAGTTTATTTTTAAAATGTCCCTCTAAGTACATATCTTGGTCACATTGCCCCAAAAAAGCATTTTGAAGAGATCTATGCTGAAATTGTGTGTTTTTGTTATATGCTTATGTAGAAGAAAAATTATTGTTAAATTAATATTGGTCTCCCTCTGTAAAGGTTGCTCACGGCATTGACAGCAGCTGTACAGTTACCCATAAATAGTTGTTGTGCAATACTTGAGATAAGTACAAAATGTAGACAAACAGTTCCCTATTTTTAGTTTTAAGGTTTCTGTTTGCCAAATGGTCAACTAAGTAAATATCACTTGCACATTCAGCAGAAATAATATAATAAAACCCAGAGTCCAAAAAGCTGACAATGGCAAACAAGTAACAAGTTACTTACTCCAAGACATCCTCTGTCCTGATGACTCAACGTCTGCAAACTGCTCTCATTGTCTTTCAGGAAACAAGCAGAGAGAGTCGTGTGGGAAGACCTGCCAAGGCGATAGAGATGATGAGTGGATGGGGGTCAGCCTGGCCCGCCAGGACAGAGCTGACGGCAAAATACTGGTGAGTTCAGGGACACAACGCCGCAGTCACTTCAGCAAATTGTTTAATGCGAACCATGTACTCTCGTAAAAACAGACCTGATTATACCAACATCATTGTTACAAATGTCTTACCATGAACCACACAGTTAAACCGCAGCTGGTCTCAACGTTACAGCCAAGCTTGTCCTTCCTTTCTGTGTTTCATGCTTACATTCTAGTGAAACCAGGCTTTGAATTGCTTTAGTAAAAAATGAACTTAAAATTGTGATTTTGAATTATTATTTTTTGCATAGTCAAAGCTGGAGTAGCTACTAAAGTGAGACAGATTTGGAAACTGCTGCGTGGTTACATAATACTGTGACATTTACCTCGTGTCTGAAGCTGGAAGAGTCAGTGGAACAGGGTTTGTCAAAAGTAGATTGTTGTTTATGAAAAATGAGAGAAGGGTTGAGAGAAATCAGAACTTGTGGTGCTAATCCCAGAGGTGCTCACCTGGGTGTTTGCACAGAGATCATAGGGCATCTGGCAGAGTTTGTTTAGGCTTCAGCCCCTCTGTGGTGGTCCCGTCCAAGGGCAGCCTTTCATTAAACGTTAACCTCCGTCTCCTGCGGGTTACCAGCCAGCTTGCAGGACAGTCTGAAAGCAACCCGTGTACTCTTAAACTCCTTCTCAGCCATACATATATACTTAAAACACTCATGACAGGTGTGAATGTGCTTGAGTACCTGTCGCTGATTGACCTCCTCCTCTGGGAGTTAGAAAAATCACAAGAATTCCTCCCTCCGAAGATGTCCTGATAAGTTTTTGGCCTGTTAAACCTCTATTCCTCTCAATGTATTTGTCTTTGGTCCATTTTTTTTATATCTTCGTGGAATGTATTGGCATGATTTTCAAACCATTATCCTTGGCTTTACTCGTTAGCCCGTCAAAATTTGAGGACTTCTTGGAGTTGTCAGCCTTGGGGAATTTGAGCGAGGGGTTGTATAACAACAAGCTTTTAACTGCAGACTCTTTGGCCGTCCAGACAGGAGTACGATAAAAGAAAGGTGACTTTCAAGAGCCACGTGTTGCTGTGCCTCTCCAAAGATGCTTTTTTTTTTCTTCTTCTTTTTTGTATCTCATCTGAATGGACTCACGTTTCTGTGCAACAGAAGGGAAACGGCTGTTTGGCAGATGTGTACAGTGGTGATTTCATCTGTACTTTCAGTGAAGGCCTTGTTTGTGACCAGCGGACTCTTTAACTGAACAGGAACATGACAACAGCACAGACTCCAACCATAAAGTCCTCCTTTGCTGCTTCGACAGACCTTGTCAGCCGCTGCAAGAGCTCCTTTTTCTCTTTTTCTACATTTTGTCAGCTGATTGATCTTTTTCTTTTTTTAAGAATCTGTTTCTAGTCAAGGAGGAGAGTTCATGCTGGTATTGCTACTACTGTTGGCCAAGCTTTCCTTTGGAACACAAGTGTTTCTCAACTAGCATCTTGCTTCCAGACAGTCATCTGACGCTCTGTGTGCGCCCACAATGTGTCGAGCACTTATATTCATTTAGATTGGCTGTGTGTGTGTGTGTTGGGGGGGGGGGGGGGGGGGGGGGGGGGGGGGGGGGGTGCTGCAGGAGTTAAACAGTGTGAGGGGAAATTAACTGAATTTTGTCTTCAGAGAAGCGACAGCAACTGTCCCCAGAGCCACAGAAGCCCCACCACCACCCCCCTACTAAATTATTACCACATTCATGATTTGTGCAGGGTCTGAAATCTACTCTATAGTTCCTTGTTTGCTTACTGATCTGTGGAATGGCAAAATGTTGTTTTGACTGTTACTGTCAGTTTTAGAAATGTACTCCGTGTTTTAGCAGCAACATAATAAAGAAGCAGTTTGTTTATTTGTCTTTTGATCCATGTCTCCCTAATGGTTGCTAAATCTTGGGTGCTGTGTGAACTTTTGACTTCTCCCATTGCCTGTAAAGCCTTGAAGAACTGTTTTGAAATGTTAAAAACACAAAATGAAGGTGCTGATAATGTGAGCACTCTCTTCTCACTGCAATATTTAATGCTGTTTGGGAAAACGCGAATCTCAAGCTGCATCTGAGATATTCACACCACAGACCATAGCTGGTCAGGAAGGGTTATGGATGGGCTTTAATTCCCCCTCTCATTGACTATCGTTTGACAGCCATAGAGACGCGCTGACTCCAGCCCAGCGAGAGAGGGGCTTAAACAACCAGTGTGGTGGAGGAACGCCTGCAGACTGAAGTGTCTGAATTTGTTTGCTGCTTTTCTTGCAGGCCTGTGCTCACCGCTGGAAAAACGTCTACTACAACTCAGAACATATCCTTCCACATGGATACTGCTCCATCATCCCTCCAACTCTGCAGGGCAGGACGCAGCCGCTCATCCCTTGTTATGAAGGTACAGTAGAGGCACCGTGGTGGACAAGCACAGGGCAAACTTCATTTAACCCTTTCCCTCAGTTTAACCCATATTAACCCTTTATTTTACCAGTAAACACTAGGAAATATGCAGTGTTAAGGGTGAGAGGGCCTCTTGGCTTAGTCCAGAGATTGCCAACCTTTTTTGGCGTGTGACCTTATGTAGAGAACTTTAACTTAAACTAACTGTCTCCAGGCTATAGCTTCAAATTTATCATACAGACATGACATAATATTGTGAACCTGAAATTTTTTTTTTTTTTCTTTTTTTTCCCCGTGTGTATCATCTTGTGAACCCTTAGAGTTCACAGGATATCTCCTCATGCTTTTCTGTGGTTATATTTTGTCATGGCACGTGATTTCTGCACCATCAGTCACGGAGGCCCAAAACTGCTCCCAGCCTCTACTTGGTGTTCTGGCACTGAAGACAAGTAGCAGGAGGGCCTTGAAGTGTGATCTCCCTGTTTCAGTCCAACACAAGTACTTTGGCAAGACCCCACACCTACTTTTTTGAAGGACTCAGAAGTTTGTTATTCTAAAAGTTAAATATGTGACGCACTGAACATTTGGCCAATGGAGAAGGAGCGTTTGTATTCCCCGTCCACCTTTTAGCAAAGGAAAACATTCTTATAAAGGTATAATTATGAGGGCAGCTGATGTTGCAACACAGATTTTGGCGTGATTATCCAAAAATCAGGAAAGATTTTCTTGCAAGGTAGAGAAATTGTTTGATTCTGTTTCTGATTGTAGTAAATCAAATCCATTCATACTGCAGGTTGTTTTCCTTTGTGCACCCTTTACGGCACTAAAAATCAAATTCCATTTGAAAAATAATGTACTGTGTAATATTTCAAGCTGACTCATGCAAATGTGTTCTTCGTGTGTTTTGATATGTGACTCAGAGCTATTTATCAAAGGCTGTTTTACACCTTAATTGTGCTCCCAGGTCAGGATTTCACTTCCTTCCGTAACTCTTGTTTCCAGCGGTTGTAGAGAAGCCAGACTTGACTTTGCATTGGACCATATTTACAGTGCATTTTGTGCCGATCCAAGCTCAATATTTTTGTAACCTGAGAGCACTGTGTCCCCCTTAAAGTAAGAGGTTGAATGTGGTGTTTGCGCCCCTTTTCTCAATCTGCTTTCTGCCCCCAGATTCCTCTTGGATGGGACTGGGACTTTGACTAGCTCCATATGGAATGCAGGAAAAACTCCAGTAAATGCTGGCTCAAGCACATAGTGAAATCATTTGTGGTTTGTTTTTTCTTACAGACTATAAGCAGAAGTATGGGGAAGAGCACGGCTCGTGCCAAGCTGGGATAGCGGGAGTTTTTACGGAGGTCAGTAACAGCGCTTGTTTGTCTTCTTAATCCATGTAATACTCTGTTTCTGATAGTAGTTTGTTGTCATCCGAACTCTGTTGTCTTGACGCTCACGCAGCTTTTCAACAGCACCTTCAGCCAAACATCTATCAGTTCACTGTTTGGTAAACTGAGCAGTTGAATCACTTCTTCACCACATCTCATCGTAAAAAAATGTGTTCTTCTAGTTTTCATGTTGCCTACTGAAGACATTATTAGTCATTCTTTGTTCCTGTTTCTTTTTTCTTGGAGGACTTATTCAACTTTTTGTTGACTTTGACTCTCCGGGATTCTGAGGACAGTTAGCAGAAACTTTATATATTTGGAGTCATGGGGGATTTTTCCCCCCCAAGTTTTTTAAGATGTCAAATGATGTGGAAAATCTAGATTCTACAGTAAGAAATACACAACTATTTGTATGGAAGCAACTAGCACTCTGCTGACTAACTCCTGATAACTGTAAGCTTATGTTTCCATAGCAGATAGGAAAAGCTGCAGTGGCCTCACTTGACCTCTGGTGTGGTTCAACAAGATAAAGCATTAAAGAAAACACACTTTTCCCTTCCTCTATATAGCTAGGGATGCTGTCTGTATCCATAGATGACATCAGCCTTGGTTGCACAATACTTTTTTGTATCTCACAAAACCTCATTGACTCTCACATGTATTTGTAAGTGTATGTAAGTAGTCATAAGTGGTGAGAGGAAGGTCAAATAGATTTAACTTTTAAATGCATTTTTATGAAGATATGGTTTGACAGGGAAAAATGTGCATATGAGGAATAAATTACAAATTTAAAACTGACTAGTTTAGACATTTTGTTTTCTATACATTAGCAATATAATTCTTTCCTGATGTTGCCCACCAGCGACATGTTCAGCAAAGGTCCTTTTCAAGTCTCAAATTACAGTCACGCTCAATTTGGGACATACAGTAAAGTACAGTAGACTGTAGAATAACTTAAAATGTGTCCTCAGTGTACAGCTAGGCCCTTAGGTAGGCTCACTCTAGATTTGAGGAGAAAGATCCTGATGGAAAGAGCATTTTCTCTTTACTTTAACTCTGCTAAATAACATTTTTTAGCCTTCCTGCTGCAGGACAGACTCACAAGCACACTCAGTAACAAACACAGAGCATGCATAATTGTTCACACATGCTGCTTTGGTTTTAAAATAAGGTTGTCCTTTACTAAAATGGGATAATTTCACATGATCTGCTTGCTAACGTGTTAAATATGTTACTACACATTCTTTGATGTGAATATTTCCACACAGTGTGAAAGTGCCTTTAAAAATCTCAGTCATGGCTGTCATAAACACTCAGGCTTACAGCAGTGTATGACATCATGTGTAGTTTCATAACTTTATTACATAAAACATCATCAAAAAACACAAAATATATACAGAAAAGAAAAGCTCAGGTGAGGAGCTTTCAAGTGGAACCTCACCTAATGTTATTGTGCTTAATAGGTTTTTCTCCTCATCATGTGAAACCTGTGACTATAAAAACAACAAAAGCTGAGAGGGAAGACTTTTGGCTTCAGGAAAAGCTCTGATAAAGCTGAATTCCACAATAAACCCACTGTTACAAAACCAAAGAGAAATCATCAAACACACTTTCGTTCGGACTCAGTGTTGATCTGTTAAAGCATTTGAATGACCCCCCCCTCTGAAAGAATGTGAGGAATTTAAAGAAAAGATGTCCAACTGTTAAACCTTATCCTTGTCTGAACCAGGGTCCATATGCCTGGTGGTGCCCAGATGTGTGAAAGATCTGTGAGGTGCTCATTGTGTTGTTCAGTTTGTTTGTATGAAGGAAGTGGAGAAACAGATTTGCATCATGTCAGATTTGAATTAGATGACAGATTGGACTTAGATGATGAGAAAGGATACAGTGCTTGTTTGGGGAGGTATGTGTAGTAGAAACAGAACATATTTGTACTTAACTGTGTTGCTCTGGTCCCTGTAATAGCTGTGGACCATCACAACAAAAAGCTGTGAACAACTCATTTTACAGCTGTCAATTTCACTTGGGCTCTGGATTCCTCATCACATCAAAGGGGTCAACTTGAGCTGGCATGCCATCTGGCTGTGTGGTTAACAGCAGATAGCACACAACACTCTGTGGCCTTTGGTTAACCAGAAGTTCACCCAGCAGCTCTTTTTTTCCCCTTTTTTTCCCTCAGCAGGCTATGATAGTGCAGATAGAAGGTGAATCACAATCCCAGTTGTGTGAATTATCTGAATGAATGCGGGGGGTGTATTTTTCAGGAGCTGGTGGTGATGGGGGCACCGGGGTCATACTACTGGACTGGGACAATCAAGGTGTACAACCTGACTTCTGAAGCCTTCTACAGCCCAAACAAAGAAGACGTCGACTCCCACAGATACAGCTATCTTGGTGAGAGCCAGTTAATGAGTATCATTGTGTCAAGTAAGAATGTTAAACACAAAAAGGGGAGTTGTAACTAACCGTGTCTGCGTCTCCAGGCTATGCTGTGACTGCTGGACACTTCTCCGCTCCTAATGTAATAGACATTGTTGCAGGGGCACCTCAGCACAGCGGCAGTGGAAAAGTAGGAACTTCACTTCATCTTTTGTCTTATTCCAGCTGTTGAATTGAAGGCCTCTGTGTTGTTTGCTACAGTGATTTTGTTTTTCTCCTGCACAGGTTTACATTTTCAAAATCGATGGTGTGTCTTTGGTGAAGACTTTTCAAGCCTCAGGGAAAATGGTATGAGCTCGGATGTGGTCTCTGACAGTCCTGTTTGTAATCATCATATAGCGCATATTTTACATTAAGGCTATTGTCATTCTGTACTCCATCAGAAACAATACAACTGTATTTTTAGTCTGCCTCAGGGATCAAGTAGTTGATTTTGCACGGTGTGTTGTAGACTCTAATTGCTTTGTTGTCAGAACTGCACTGTTTATGTCTACGTAAGTGTTTGGACAGAAACAGTGATTCAGAGGAGAAACCAGAGCCAGGAAGGTAGCTAATGCTTTCCATTCAGAGTAAATAAAAGGAAGTCAGGGCAGCTTTAAGATATCAGTTGTGTAAATATTCTTTTAATATTGGTATAGATATGAAAAGGAACATAAATCCAGTCTAAGCGTGTATATGAACTATGAACTGAAGAGAAGTGTCTGTGATCTGACCCAATACTCTGTGGCTCGGCTTGGTTCCAGATGGGCTCTTACTTTGGCTCCTCATTGTGTGCAGTTGATCTGAACCAGGACGGCCTGTCGGACCTGCTGGTGGGGGCACCCATGCACAGCCAGCTCCGGGATGAGGGCCAGGTGTCTGTGTACCTCAGCAAGGGCAATGTGAGTGGGATCTGTGGGTCAGCAGGAACATGATACCATAACCTGCAGAGTTAATGCAGTATATATGGCACAGACTCTCTCTATAAAGTTATTATTCTCTGTAAGGTTGATTTTTAGCTTTGCTGTAGTTTGATTTATTTCTGACCATATTAATTATCATGTTATTAAAATGAAATAGTGAAGAATAGTGTGATTTAGCAGTGAGATTATTTAACCTACTAAGATTAGAGCTTCTGTATGTACATTTTATATTTATGAGTTACTGTGAGGATCAGTTATTGTGGTATCTGTTTGGTTGTTAAACTTATGGGATAAAAACCTACTAACTGAAAGTGCAAGTAACTTCACTGCAGCAGTATAGGACTTTTTTTCTTCTTCTTTTTTTTAAGTTTCCAGCTCAGTGCGTAAACTGTTATCTGCCTGCTGCTGTTTTCAGGGGGTGATGGAGGAGGAGGCCGTTTTGACCGGCGACAATGCTTACAATGCACACTTCGGAGAGTGCATTGCCTCAATTGGAGACATAGATGATGACGGTTATCAAGGTCAGTGCAAACATATTATTAGCTGTCAGCTTGACTTCATAAATTCATAAAAAATAAATTTTATATGATGACAATAAATTACTCACTTCTGTTCTGGAGCTTTCGGCTTTATCACACGCTCATCAGCAGATAAAGTTTGCTCACTTGTCATAGAACTGTAGTTGTTAAAATGTTTCTGAGCACTTTTAGGACTTCTTGTTCATGATGGCTTTTATCATATTAATATATTTTTGTAAGTTTTTATATTTCTAATTTATACTGTATGTTATTATGTTAGTATGTTATGTTATAAGTTTGCTCCTTCTGTATTTTGACAATGGGAAGATCATCATGAGAGAGACCACTGTGTTGCTTTTACATGTTTTAGCCCTTCAACCATAAATCACCTGTATTTTACTTTGGTGCTGACTATTTCTCAAGCATACCAACACTGTCTTTAATTTCTTTCACTATGTAGCACCTCAAAACTTGCCAAAAAAGAGAGAGTACATAAACGATCACAGAGAATGTCGGTCTTACTTGTTATCATTGTGCACTAATACATTTGTGGGAGGGAGAGTTTTTAAAAATTCTCATAGCGGTTCAGCATGAGAAAAGCGTTACATTTACCAGCTGTGTTGTGTAAAGTCAAGCCCAGAGGACAGTGAACAAACATGAACATAGTAAAAAAAAAACAAAAGCCAGAGTGTCCTTGAATGCACCAACAAAGAGAGATTTCAAAACCTTACATGCAAAACTAAACTATCACAGGCCATGTGAACTGTTAGTAAAACATTGAGCCACTGGTGAGAGGTCAGAACTAAGTTGGGGGTTGTGTTTTATGTGTAGATTTATAATTTCCTTCCAGTGGTGTATGAAGCAATAATCCAGCAATAATCATTGTATCCAGTGCAATTAGGGTGACATTGTCCTGTAGTCAAGCAACAAAGCTATTTCCTCTGTCAAGTAATAAAGTCATACAGTCTATATTCTTCACATCAGCCCACAAGCAAATGTTGGCTTGTTGAGATATTCAGTAGGTGCAAGAAAACCCGTCATTTCCACAGACATTTTGTTTCGATTACACTGCGGCGAGGGGGATCTGTAGAAAATATTGCCCTCTCTCACCCTTGTGTGCACAGACCCATCCAGACGCAAACCAACTTATCCACACACAGAGACGTACATTTACGCTGTCTGTTTTCCTGGCACTCACTTGGCTTGGCTCTAAAGGACTTGACTTGGCGTCCGTCTCACACTTGAGGCTGGAAGCTGTTGCCCGGTTTCATCTCCGTGTGAGATACGCCTCGAGGCCTGCAGCCTGGCACAGTGCATATGTGGAGAGAGATGGCAGCTGGGAATTATAACTCATCTTGTAACTCTTCACTGTTGGAGTGTCGAAAGAGCCAGACTCGCACGCTGACTGACAGTCTATTATTTACAACTTAGCTGCTACCATTTAATTTGGAAGAACTGTAGAAATTAGAATACCCATTTGGTTTCACTGAAAAGAAATTACTTGTTTAACTCCCTCCTCTACTTAATAAGTTAACGATGGTATGATATTTAATAAAAAAAGTACCATTCTTTTACCATTTCTGCTTTGGTATGCTACACTACATGGTATGGAAGTGTTTTGGTTTATAAAAAGA
Organism: Thunnus thynnus; assembly: GCF_963924715.1. Lineage (NCBI taxonomy): Eukaryota > Metazoa > Chordata > Actinopteri > Scombriformes > Scombridae > Thunnus > Thunnus thynnus. The sequence continues at coordinate 11,322,541 of NC_089530.1, read as the reverse complement.
AAGTTTATATGTGGGTCTTTCTGTGGAAATTGGGATAAGGGGACGTTGTTTCAGTGCTCTTGCCAGCACTTTATAGTCTTGTTTCCACTCTCTCAGAGGTCACACAAGTTTTATGGCCACTAACAACACTTAATTGTCTATTAAGAGTCTTACAGTAACAGCTTGTTTCCCAGACACTGGCCAGCAGTCAGTAAACACAGGGTTAATGAAAGCTTTGGGGCACATTCACAAATACATGATGTAATTTCTGTACTCATTCATTTTTATGCTGCTTTTTCACACAAACACTTTTTGTCCTCTATCTGTCTCTTCAGATGTGGCCATAGGAGCACCTAAAGAGGATGAATATGGAGGAGCTGTTTATATCTACCATGGAGATGCCACAGGAATCATCAAAAAATACTCCATGGTAAGAACACTTCCTTTTGCCAGACATTGTGCCATTTTTGTTGTTCTTACTGTTAAACAAAGGAGTGTCATGATGCGATCCTCTTTCCCTAATTTCTAGATTTATTAGTTTCTTTGTGGATTGACCAACATTTGCTAAATTTTGATGAAAACTATGCGGTCACCTTGCATGTGTGTTGATGTAGTGACTGTTGAGGTAGGTGAGTAATGTGTGAAAGAAACACAGGTGGCAATGTAGCCTTGGGAAAACATATTATGCCCACAAAGCTGAATGAGGTTGCTCCTTGTGGGTTTCTTTTTAAATTATGGCCTAAAAAGCATTTTGTTATTGTCATTATGGGCCTGTCTACTGAATTCACTTCATGTTACATTAAAGGAATAGTTTGGCATTTTGAGATATACGCTCATTTGCTTTCTTCCCAAGAGTTAGATGAAAAGATCAGTGCCATTCTCATATCTGTGCTATGGAGCTAGAGCCAGGAAGTGATTAGCTTAGCATAGCATTAAGACTGGAAGCAAGTGAAAACAATTAGTCAAGACCAAAAATACACCTACCAACGCCTTTAAAGCCTACTAATTAACACGTCGTATCTGGTTTGTTACAAAAACAAAATCTAAAAATGACAAGTTGTGGTTTCTCAAGGATTTATATGTGGTAATGTCATAGTGATTAGTTGTCTAGCAAGTAGTTACAAGAAATAGTAACAGCACTTGACTCTTTCCAAAAACCCCAACTGGTTGTTTTTACATTTCTGTATGGAAAGAAAAAAAAAAACAAGATAAAACATGACAGATTTTTAAAAAACTTTAGACAGACCCAGGCTAGCAGTTTCCCTCGCTTTAAGTTTTTATACTAAGCTAAGCTAACTACCTCCGGCTCTAGAACCATAGCTAAAACACAGGCAAGAAAGCAAATAAGTATGTTTTGTGACTATGGGGGGAAAATATTTAATATGATTAAAAACAATATCAAAGTTATCAGTCATAATGAAAGCAAAATAATTGATGGAAATTTACTCTTTAAATCTGAAAAGCAAACATCATTTATCTATAACAAACAAAACAACACCAAATACCAGGCAAACCACACAATGTTCTCTCTTTTCCATGTTGGCTCACATGTGTTATTTGAAGGCTGGTATCATCTGTTACAGAAACTATCTGGGCGCAGTGTGAACCCTGGTCTACAGATGTTTGGCCAGTCAATCTCTGGCAATGTTGACATGGATGGCAACGGATACACAGGTAGGGTCATACCAGACTGGATGGATGCTTGAAAGATTTTCCGAACCACATCAGCAGGAAAATAGAATAAAAACATCAAATAGAAAAAGAGGAGAAAACTATTTGTTTTTTTTAATCTCATGTGTTTTGACCCTCGTTCTCTCGCAATAGCAGTGCTAAACACTCGTGATTGAGGCATCTTGTTTACTGCATTCCACAGCTGATATTCAGGCTTAGCCAGCATGACACTTAAGGACCTCTGTGCATTGTTTTGGATTTGCAGGTGTAAAAAGCGATGCCAGACACAGTTGGAGTCCTTTCTGCTGATGTTGCATTAATATTATATTTTCTTGTGTACATGTTTTTGTTGCAGATATCACCATCGGAGCATTCATGTCAGATAGTGTGGTGCTGCTGAGGTGAGTAACTGTGACACTGTGAGTGAGAGGCAAAACAGTATTTGTTTCTACTCTCAGAGTCGTTTTAATGCCCTGTCTCTCCCACACTGCGTTCCTGTCTGGGTTGATGTGGTTATAGGTCCCGGCCTGTCATTACGGTGGATGTCTCAATCTTCCTGCCTGTCTCCATCAACATTTCGGTGCCTCAGTGCCACGAGGGCCACCAGAACCTAAACTGCTTCAACGTCACCGTCTGCATGCGCTTCCGTGGAAAACAGCTGCCTGGACAGATAGGTGAGGACAAATCTTGACAAGTGAAACCTTACAAAAGGCATCCATCTGATATGAAAGTGCCATTAAACTATATTTGATTGCAAAAGCATCGATAGGTTTCTTGCACACCCCACCTTTCTATCATATTCCCACAACAAGTAAGCTAGCTCAATAGACGGACAGATATGAACAGAGAAAAAAAAACATCTACAGATGAGTTACTACATCTTGTTGCAGAATACTTGAGTCATTGTGAGAGAGTTTTTGTGGCTCATGAGCAAAATATTTTGTTACAGTTGAAGAGTTTTTGCAGAGTATGTCTCAAAGTGCTTGCAGGCAGGAGGCTTTTGTTCTCAAACAGAGCACATGATGGAATTTTTATAGCCAAAAATCTCAGTAGGCATTTGCCATTGGTATTGCTCAACAACAAAATGAAATTCTTACTTCTCGACCTTTTAGTGGACATTTCAACGAGGGAAATTTGTAAACATGATCATGCTGAGTGTTTCTCCACGAGTTTGTAGACAGTCAGCATGGTTGGCCTTTGGCCTGTGGCTGAAGGTCAGTGCGTATGGCCATTGGTTTACCCTTCAGTCTTTGCTAACTGGCTCTTGGGTACAGTGCCTCTTGAGTAATGAGGCGTAGTCCTGTTCTAGTGTTTGGGTGTGGTCGCTCACAGGCCCCCAGGAGAGCAGGAACACTGTTGTTACGTAATGAGTACGTCCTGGCTCGTAGGAATAAAGCCTCTCTGTTTAACCCGTCTGGCGAACGCCATGGAAAGTGCAGCACCATGTGTTTGGTGACTCCCATAATGAAACCTTCCTTTGCCTCCTCTGGAGTGAGCTCATGGCGTTCCCTCTATTGGACGGAAGAAACAGTGAGCTTTGGTGCGACTGGGGTGTGTTTGCCACCCCTCCCACTGTTTTACCAGTATGACGCCCTCTTGAAGCAATTACTACAAACTGAGGTTGATTCATTCAGAGGAATGGATTTTAAATGGCCGAAGGCCCATATATGGCTTTCTCGGAAACATTGGTAACATCTGACTTCATGCTTATGATTACTCAATTCAAAATAAGTTTGAAGTTGGTCAGTGTGTTTACATCACCAAAGCCAGGGGTGGAACCAGAACCACCAGGAATGTTGTTATTGCAATGTTTTCTTTCACATTAATACTAGTTCTGCTCCACCTGATGGAAAATTAATTTCCTTTCTTTGTTAATTCTTGTCTGCTCACCTTAAGCTGTATAAATATCTGCACAAAAAGTAATCTTTTCAGCATGAGTACTGAGCACTGAACTGAACCAGGATTGCTCAAAGGCAATGCTGAATCAAAGTTGATCACAGTAGCACACCTATGGGCAAAGGACCTGAAATTTACTGAAATTAGCGCTGTTTTCTTCCTTGCGCAACATGAAACAAAGAACTCCTGTTATGTCAGATGATTTGACCAAGAAACCATCTTCCCTCTGACTGCAATAAGCGATCATTTATTTTTTCCTCATGTTTTGATGGCAATTACCAGAAAACCAAATCCTGCATACTTAAAGTGTTTCTCAAGATTATCTTTGCTCTACGAACTGTCGCTGTCGGTTTAAATTATGTGTAACAGTGTTTCTGTCTCTGCTCAGAGCTGCTGTATAACCTGACGGCTGATGTGGATAAGAGACAAAAGAGCCAGCCTTCCCGGGTTTACTTCACCCAGAGCGGATCTCAGATCAGCCAGATGAGCCAGCAGCTCAGCCTGGACATCAACAGGGAGGAGTGCCAGCGCTACACTGCCTACGTGAAGGTAAGTTTAGTTTGTCTGGTCTTTCTGCTGGCAGTGTTTGTAATGGTTTGTCCATGTGCTGCTCATGTCCTCAGCTATTCTATGAGTTGCTTTCTCATGACCCTGAGCACTCTCATTCTGCAATGTTGATGTGTGATATGAATTATTTGCTTATGCGGTCAGATTTTCTTTTTTGTTTGTTTGTGTCATTTTTGGTCGGAGCATCAAAGTGCACAGTTTTCCAGCTAAAATGTTTAGACAGCTCAAAGACAAGATAAAAATTTAAAACTGAAGAAAAGGGAAGAACCATCACAGCTGAAGGCTACAGATCAACAGGCATCTGCTGGGAAGCTATTTGTGTCACCCTGCTGGGTTAGATTAAAGGTAACAGTCAGGCGCTTGATGGTTCGTGAAACCATGCTGTACTGGGAGTGCGTGTTACTAGCCTCAAGTGTGCATCTGCAGAAACTGACAGAAACAGGAAACAGAGTCTCCTTTGTCATCACATAGTCCCTCTATTGTGTTCCTGGATGATTTAGCCGTGTAGCGACAGAGAGGGTCCTCGTCCTGAGGGCACCATCCATGTTTCACCTCCTCTAATACGGAGGCCCACTGCAGGCCTGTAAATTTCACTGGCATTTTTAACTGAGTACTCCAGGCGCTTTCACTGTGGGAGGCTGAGCTTCTGACTGAGGGGGGCTGTCATTACTGCGCCTGCCCCTCTTCCTTCAGCCATTCAGACTATAATGAGCGTATATCACACTGAGCAATTGTAGCAATAAGCTCCTTTATTCATCACGACATACACATCACAGTTATCAAGGTTTATTCAGTGAAGTTTGGCATGTTTATCCAGACTTCTCAGTAAACCTGGATAGTTTAGCAGAGCTCAACTCATGGGAGAATCTAACATGTAAAATTTAATTTTCATTATTCTGCATCTAACTTTCAACACACAGGACATTAACAGGAGGGTTAGTCATGTAAAGTATTGTTTCTGCCCAAAGTAAATCTGATATTTCAACACTTGAACCAAACATCCTTAGAATTGTGGGTGGGCGAGTGAATTATCACTCAGTCGTAGCTCCTTGTCGCCACATATCTGTGGCATCTCTCTAGCTGTGAGATAAACACTCTTATACTTTAAGTGCTATCCATCAGCACAGATGTTACATTAAAGACGAGTGGTATTTTGCAGTTCTTTTAGTCTGTTGAGTCACTAATGTTGCTGGGTGAAATTACACTTTGATGTTGTTAAGGGAATAGTTCAACATTTTGGGAAATACGCTGCTGTAAAAACATTACACTGTGGACTCCGGGAAGTCGCTGCTCCCAGCCAAGAAATAATCCTGCATACAGCACCCTGTAAAACTGTAACTTGTCATACTTAAACTCTGGTACTTGAACGCATTAAATAAACTAGATATAACATATTAATTATTGAGCTTTAGAGGAGCTGGTAGATGGATTTTGTTACCTTCAGACAGAACCTAAGCTAGCTGTATCCCCCTGTCTTTATGTTAAGCTAAGCCAGCCAGCTCCTGGCTCTAGCTTCATATTTAACGGACAGATATGAGTATAGACCTCTTTTAACTCTCGGAAAGAAAGTGAATACTCATATTTACCCAAAATGTTGAACTATTCCTTAACTACTCAGTAGATGTTTCAGTTTACAGTAAAACAGAGTGTTTTTTGGAGTGACTTTATGTGCGTAACATTACATCATTTGTCTGTTTTTGGTTTGGCTTGACTGAAGTGTGAAGTGCAGCATGGTTGCCACTGTAGCTGTTAAATTCCAAAGTTCGTCTTGTGTATATTTTTATTCTACCTCTGTAAGAGGTCACAAAATCCACCTGCTTAGCAGCAAAAACCTGACATGAGATTCCCAGAGTGACCAAATTCTGCAAAATCACAAAGGACGTTAAGGTGTGGTCCCCAAATTGCAGACTGTTTACAGGCTGAATGACCTTAGATATGTATGGCAGTGAAAAAGTAAAGGAGACAAAGTAAAGGGGACAAAGATTGTGACCTAGCATGATAACTGTCTACTATGAGTCTTCATCATCATACATCATCATAGTGTTTATCCTAAACTTTATAGAAGAACAGAAAAATCACAATAATCAGAGGTGATCTGGCTCCGCTCTGAGAGAGGGTCTAGTCTGCTTGACCAATCGCATCATTTATCTTCCTCATGTGTCTGCCCACATGAGCCAGTCCTCCCATTCCCCAGAAGAGGTATGGTAATGGAAACCAGCTGGTTGCCCGACTGCATCCTTAAGGGAGGGGGCATTGTGCACCCCCGCCCCACCCGTCTCCCAGCTGAAACATACAGTGAAAACATAGGACTGAGGCTAGCATCACAGCAGGGTGCAGGGCTGCTGTTGTGTCAACTGGACCTGCACGCTGGCGCTGCTGATGGAAAACCTGCATGTCAGGGTTGATTGCTCAAGCCCTGATGCATGAGGGCTGGTGGAAGCAGGCCATGAGCTATTTTGAGCCCCTCTCACGTTTGTAACTACTCTGACCATCTGTCGACCCCCATTTGTTCACTGTATGAATTAAATACTTTTAAAAGACCTTAGTTAACAGCAAAACTTAAAAATGTTCTGTTAAAGTTGAATTTGTTCAGCATAATGTACATGCAGCAACAGGACTGGAACAGACACTCAATTTTCACCATCTGAAATCAAATACAAAGCCGGATTGGCCTCCTCAGTAAATCATGTAGTGCTGAGAACACAAGGGCATAACTGCAGTTATTCAGAGAGCAAAGAGTACAGTGCTGGAGTAATTTCTTTTAAAATTATGCAAGTCTTTCATGTTGATCATTTTAAACATGTTTTTATTGGCATCAGCTAACAGCATACCAGACCTCCAGATGGACTTTGGTTATTTTTAGGTAAATAAACTCCACGCAGGCTTTTTACTTCAGTTGTACCTCACATTTAGGGAGGGAAAACAGTGATGACTGATGAATGATTACGGTTCAGATGACTAGAGGTGCTGTGCGTGAGATGGTAATGAGTCATTTTGTCAAGAGAACCACCAACTTACTGCAGAAATTTTTGAGCTGGATGTGTTGCATTAAGTGATTTTGTACAATTGGCATGTCAACCTTTTGTGGTGTGGTATTATGCCAAACAGTGTAGTGAAATAGCTTGAAGGTTTGGAGTATTATTCATGTACTGCTGGACGCCAATCAGACATTACTATTGCTGCATCAAGGACAGAAAACTGAAACAGGCCAAATACCGTACTTATGAGACAGGTAACTGACTTCATATGCAGTCATACTTCATTACTGTAGCTTATGTAGGATATGATAAGGAGCACACCATAGTAGTTGGAAGAACGGCAAGTAAAAGAGTCACCAGAGCTTTCACAAAGACCTTTTACTTTTCAACAAAACTACTTAGATTCTACAGCAACGCTAGCGGCTCTGTGAGGCTGTACTAAATGCTAATGTCAGCATGCTAATGTGCTCACACTGACAATCCTAACATGCTGATGTTTATCAGGTAGATAAATGGATCACGGAAGTTATTTCAATTCATCTTGAGGGGGATTTGAATGTCTGCACCCAATTTCATGACATCCATCCAGTAGTTGGAGAAACATTTGACTTAAAACCATAAATGTGAATGTCATGGTGGTGCTAGAGAAACAGTCTGGGAATCAAAAAATTCATTAGGATTCATCACCAGTGAACCATGCATGTCTGAACAAAATATGGAGCCAGTCTTCTGAGTAGATATTGAAATATTTCACTGGATAAATTAAAACCTAGTGGCGCTAGAGGAAACGTCACAGGATCACCAAAGTCTTAAGGATTCATTGTCTTTGAACCATGGGTATATTTACCAAATTTTACAGTAATTGGCCATCATATCCAATAGTATTTGAGATATTTCAGTTTGTACCATTGTGGTGGACCAACTGAATGGCATTGCCATCCACAGAACTACGCTGCTTGTATGGCTAAAAACAAAACAGATCATGTTGTGTGCTTTGTAGTTTAGCTTTGTATGGACGGCTGCTGTATGTTCAGTGGAGGACATTAGCGTCCACAGATCTTAAATGCAACAGGTGTAATGTTAACATTACATTGTGATATTTATACTTACTAACTACAGTGAATACATTATTCAGTATTATTTGGCTGTAGACTGTCTTTTGGCTTTGATTTATTGCTTGTCTTGTAAAGACGCCGTTTTAAATACTACTTTGTTAAATGATCTGCACTTCTTCCAAACTCTCTCTGTGATCACATCTTGAGGTATGGCATGTTTATATCTTTGGCAATTCATCTATCATTGGAGCGCCATGGTAGCCGAAAGGTTACAGCACGCGTGACTGCAACGTCCCTGGTTCAAATCCGCATAGGGACCTACATGTCATACCCCTCTCTCCCCCTTGTTTCCTGTCTGCTTTTCCACAGTCAACTGTCAAATAAATGCAAAAAAAACATATCTGTTAAAAAAAAAAATGTATCCATCGTCATGTATATGTTTCTGTTCCAGCAGACCCATCACAGTGGAGTGCACATGCACCTTGAAATCGTGCCAAGAGCCAATGCCATTTGTGGTCATGAATGGTATTGTGTAGCTCAGTATATGCATCGTAGTCTCCAAGGAAGAGCTAAAATAGGCAGCCAAAGCCCTGCCTGTAACAGTTGTCTGTTTAATTTAGCTCGTAAAGTATCCCACTCACAACCCTCCCCTCCCCCCATCACTTTCCTCTGGCCTATATTCCACTCAGTATGTGCCCTATATCTCATGTCCCCCTAACATTTGCTTGGCACCACCACAGCATTTAAGAGTCCATCAAACCCTGTTCTCATGACTACTTCTGTTATTGAGGCATCTACAGAACACCCATCTGTCAAGTTAAATGCACTGAGGCCATCTCCACTCTCATATGACTGAATGGAAAAACTAGACCATACGAATTGGGTAGATGGGCTGATGATGGTCTACAGTGTTATAGAAGGAACAAAGTTATCTGCATCATAACCTCTGCAAATTAAATTGAAAGGGGGTGTCTGCTTGTTGTTATCACCGTTGGCAACGTGCCTCATTCATATCTCATTTGGCTAATTTCAATGGGCAGGTCCGTCTTTTACATCCTATATTTTGTTACAAATCAAAGCCCGGAAGACAAATGATAAACAAACATTAAGTTCAGCTTTACAAATTAGAGAATAAATCCATGTTGTTGGAAATTTGTGTTCTGGTGTGTCAGGGTCATTAATGTAGATCCAGCTGTATTTATTTAATTGTACTGCATGACATGCCGTGTAAATCTGTTGTTTAAAGCTCCAACCAATATTTTTATATTAACAATGGAGCATTTTAGTGTCTAGTGTAATTCATTTTGGGTTTGTTTTGGTTTTACGGCCCACAACTTTACCATTTTGGTGCCCTATCAGCAGCACGCAGCTGTTCTGAACTAAAAAAATTCTGATGATCCCACTGTACACTTTCTACCCATCACCAAACTGCAAACAGACAAAATTAGTGAGTAGCTGGTGAACATAGTAGAGCATTCAGCTGCTAAAGAGCTAGATATTTTACTTAGGAGTTGCTGTAGACCAAAACGGAGCTAAAAGGAGAGTGAATGTTGGCCAGAAACATGATTCTAAATTGATAATGTTGCTTCACATTTGCTAGATTTACTAACTTTAGAAGGAGATAATATGTCCATGTTTTATTTCCATTTGTCCTTAAGTGGCCAAAAAATAATTAAATGCAGGTTTTAGTTATTTTTATAAGCAGAAATGCCAAAAAATGACTTGTTGCAGTTCTTATACATTAATATAGGTAATTTTCTAAATTAAAGTCTTTTGAGTTTTGTTTTGTTGGTCGGACAAAAGAAGCTATATTAATTTGTCAACGTGGGGTTAGGAAACTTGTGAAGAGCATTTTTCACAATTTTCTGACATTTTTAGACCAAATGAGTCAATAGGGATTCTGACTGATGAACAGTAGAATTTATAGGTAGCTTTACCTTACTGTATGTGGTGCCAGACAGTGAAATATGGCTTATAGGATGGGATTCTCCATCCCAAAAATTCCAGGCAATCACACATGGTTTGGCAGAGAGTGTACAACTTTTCTTTGATTGACAACTTACCTGATCGTATTTTAAAAGTGTGATGCAGTAAAATCATCCACTAATCTGGTCCCGCAAGTAAGTCAGAAAAAAATGTCAAAAATCTATACCTGACAGTTTGACCTAAGTTTGCCCTCCACAGACAAACAGGAAACCCTGGAGAGTAAAGCAATGTATGAGTTCCTGTTGCTGCATCCCAAAGAGTCCACAGCAGGACAAAGTCCCAGAGCCTCAACACTGTCTAACACATGGAAACCCAGAGTCGGGCCGCTGCCACACTGCCTGCTTTGTTTGCCTCTTTACAGTTCGACAGAAATGTGCAGTTCCCTTGATGCTGTTCCCCCGGTTTCATTTACCTCAGGCCAAGAGAGCTGATACAATGAAAGTATATAGCAGGAAGGTAATCATATCCAGCTGTCTTCTATTACATTGGCTGAAAGTCAAGCACCTATTTATAAAGAATATAATGAAAAAAATGTAAAATATACTAGAGCAGTGTGCTGCAACAATAAATGGAATGGAAAATGTCACAGACACTTTCATATAAATAAGTTTAGCTGAATACTTTGTCCTCAAGTATTAGTGTTAATAGCATTTACTGGATACTATCGGAAGAGGTATTCAGGTTAATTTTAGCACAGAGTAATATTTTGGTCAGGATTTCCCTACATGGTTGTGCCAGAGTGAACATTAGACAGTTCTTCTCAGGGCTTGTTTTGGGAGTGCACAGCCAACAGACTTTTGTTACAGTAAAACAAGTCAAACTTCTCATGAATGTGCATCAAAGATTGTAGCAAGGTATTATTTTTGGTGTGGCTGCTCATTAGACTTACTCTATGTTGTTGCCATAGTAAATCTATCGTTGTTAGTCATATCAAGAGCGACCAAAGGTTGCGCTGATTTGATGATTTGTTGATTTTGGCAGCTGAGCATACAGGGCAAAATGTTTCAGCAGTCTTTTGGCTGCGTTGCTGCCACACGATGCCACCGCACGGCAACGTAATGGGTGGCCAAGTCTGACCACAATGAAAGAGTTTTTCTTGCCATGTTTCCCACTTCCACTGCAGAGGAAACATATGTGTATGGGTGCACAGTGTGTGTGTGTGTGTGCTGAATCAGAAGCAAAAGCTCCATCACATGGAGCGTTTGCTTCCCCACAGCGGCATAAGACAAAAGACTTTGATTACTTCATCACTTGGCGTCTTCATGATGCTTCCCTGAGAACCTGGTGATGACCCCGTTATCATTTCCCCCTGTCTGACCTATTTGTAAATGGCAGTGTATATTCCTGATGTGCTGGCGTCAACATCATCGTCTACTTCCTGTATAAATGGGTGAGATCCGCTACAAAGGAAGTGGAATAAATACATACATGCATGTCCGGGAGAGACTGTAACCTATCTTCACAAGGTGGATTTGATAAATTTGTGTTTGTGTGCTGCAGTTCCATCAGGCTTTGTCCAAAAACAATGGCTCCAACAATAACACCCATGTAAAAGTGGCCCAGATTTGGTGCTTACTGATGAAATCAGCTGCAGGAAGCATCTGGAGACCTCCTCTATCACCAGGATGGAACAGACTCAAACACAAACACATTGAACTCCATTTAAAAAGGGCACATTTTGAACTGCTCCTCCCTGCTGGTATCTCATCCATCAGCGGGTTGTTCTCTCCTGAGATTGAAATAACCATTTTTAACACAAGCTTGTAATGAAAGTATTGTTTAACCCATTGCAGGGAATCAGCAACTGGGAATTTGAACTCAGCAGTTGAACTTTCTTAAAGAATCATCAGTCTCTGAGAAAATTTGTATCTACAAGTAATTGCACAAGTGTGCAGATAATGAGCTTCCTTATGCATGTAGAATACTTATCTTGTAGAAGACTTATCTTTTAGGATGTTGCAGGAAGTTAAGCTGTCAAAGAGAGGAAGTCTTCAGATAGTTGTTTTTCTAAACAACAACCAAATTCTGATGCTTTAAGTGAGATTATTTTAACAGTAAAATCCAATTTTAAAACTTTTTTTGTTGGCTAGAAGCATGAAAAAGTAAAATTGCTGGCATTCATTCAGATACAATTTCTTTGACTCCTTTTTCTTTATTATTCCAAGTATTGATAAAAAAAGAAGATATAGGCTAAAGTGGTGCCCTGCTTTCTATTGCCAAGATCCCAAACTGCTTCCTTAAAAGGATCTCATCTGGATTCTACTTTTTTTTCAGCACTTGGTTTGTTTAGCTTCCTAGCAGAGCCGTGCATGTGTCCTTATGGTGACTCCACACTTGTCAGCCAGGTTACAATAGAGATCAGCTGTGGGGTTAAAGGTAGATAGACATGATGATGATGATGATGATAATGATGGGAGCCCCAGGTCAAGAATTTGGGGAATGAAGAAGCAGTAAGACAAGACCTTTGGTGCTAATTTCCCCTCAGTTCTGCTCCTGTGCTGCAGAATTTAAAGAGCTCAACTCTGCAACACTTTAGGATCATTTCTAGAGAGTCAATCCTTGTAATGTTCCCAAATGAGATGTAGTAATGCCACCGAAAATAGCACAGAAACAAATAATGTGTTGAGAATATCACAATGTGGGGGAGTTGAGTGAGGAGGAAGCAGACGTGTATGAGGGACCACATCTGTGTGTTTATTAGTGGCTGGCTGGATTTCAGATCTAGATATTACACTAATACAGCTATAGTTAGCACTGGCATGAAATCAAGTTGTTGTTGATAGAATGTAGTAAAAAATAACACGCTGATGATTTTGGTATGTTTGAGTAGTAAACCAACTCCATCTGCCAATTTCCACTGGGGAAGTGAGGCACCTTTTCTCTCCTCCTTTATAAATCCCAGCTGTGGATTTAACTGTCCAAGGGTCAAATGTTGAATGCCTTCTTCATGATGCATGTGAGACCATAAAAGTTTCCTGTAATTTGTGTTTACGTGAACGTTGTTTTAAAAAGCAATAAATTCAATACACCTAAAGTCTCAAAGGCGTAAGAGATGTATATCTCCTTATCTGCACCCTCGGGATCTTTATTTGAGTGGAGTCATTTTGCTGAAGCTAAGAGGTGTGTGTTTCAGAAGAAGCTTGTAGTGTGAGACGAAGATTCTCAATAGCATGTCGTATGTATTTCTGCAAAAGAATATTTTGCATGCTGTGTTAAGAGCAACATGATATTCATTGGTGTTTAATTGTGAAGCGACCTCATGCGTGACAGTACAGATGGTATACGTTTCCTGTCAGTTAGGTGATGGTCCTCCTCTGTTTAAGCCAGGAGGAAATATGTGTTTGCTCATGGGAGGCATTACAACACACTGCCGATTCTAGCAGCACTTAGTCTTGCTAAAGGTTAGGATTTGGTTGATTTATGTTTTCACAGAAAACAGCGGCACAAATTGTACTCAGTTCTGTCTTCACAATGAACCGCAGTAATAGCTAAACTATTGCTTTTGGTAGTTTTCAGGCATATTCTATTTCTGTTTTTGTATTGTGAAGGTGTAGGAGGGATGGAAATAAAGGGAAATTAAACTGACTGATCAAACAGACTGGACATGAATCAGAGAAGAAGTGAGAGGATGAGACAGTGATGATTTAAAATGGAGGGAGGGAAAATACTCAGTAAGTAGAGAGTTAGAAATGAGGGAGGAAATATTCTTATGGATTCAGACTCAGAAGCTCCTACAACAACACACAGAGATGCACCTGCACATTGTTTCATGAGTGAAATTTGACAGACTCACACTTAAATTACACTAACAATTCAGCAATGAAAATATACTCCTGTCTTTCCTCCTTTTTCAAAGGCTGCAGTGAGGTTTTGATTTATTTGTACAAAAGTTCATTGTAAGTGAAACCACTCCGATGTTTACTGGATGGACTATTTCCTCCTAATTACCATGAGTGTACAGCCCTATAAATCAAAAAAATTGTTTTCATCTTTAACTAAATTAGCTTAATAAGAAAAAATATCCCTGGCGTAGCTCTCAGTAATAACAACATATTTACCTTTTGCACTGGACGCAATGTGCAATAACCTCTGAACCTCACTGTACCCTCTTCTGAAATGTTCTGTCAGTCCGATTTGTTTCTGAGCACGGTGTGTTTTGATGGACAACAGGTTGTGAGGTTGAAGTGTGTGATTTATTAGGTTGACGCCTGATGTTGGACAAACATCTGAAAATCTTTGCCTCTACTAACATCAGACAGACTGAAATATTTTCCAGTGGTTGGAGTAAACATGGTTCATGTTGAATGGGAACAGTTTTCAAAGACATGCTGCATACATTTGGTATGAGTGGTAGTCTGGCATTTTCAGATTAGTCAGAATAATTTGGTTTTGGACACGCAGAAGGTATCAAAGTCCAAGCGCATTTTTTTGTTGACTTGTAACTTTTTCTCTTTTTTTGTAACCAGATAGGCCATGAAGAATATGAGTACTTTTACTGGTTCATGTCATTGTTTCAGACAACATATTTTCCTTAAAGCTGTAATAACATATTTTTATATTAACAATGGGTCAGATAACTCTGTGTAATGTTAAAAGTGTTGCTTGTAGTGATGAACCCACTGAGAATTATCACCCGACTCTGTAGTTTTAGCATCTTTTAGCTCGTTGTTTTGATTGTGGCTCACAAATTTACTGTTTTGATTCATTCTCACTGCTCTCATCAGCATCATTTGCAGAGCAGGCAGATGTTTTCATAAACTTGCTGTATGCTACCTGCTCAACACCAAACAACAGACAAACAACGTTAGCGTTAACTATATGAACTTTAAATTGTGATAAAAAGTCAATATTGTTTTCACAGATTGTTCTTCTGCCCCCAAGTGAACAATTCCTTCTGCCTTAAAGAACACACCAGAAATATGAGGACAAGACATGAAAATTAGCAATAACAAAGTTTGAAAAATTACAAGAGGAAGAGCAACACCTCATTTGAAACGACAAGCCAGTAAGGGCACAATAGAGGCATAAATACATGAGTACCGGATCTGAGCTATTAAGCGACAGTTAGAGTAACACAACAACAAGAGGAAAAGAACATGATAAATATGCAGTAACAAAACAATCACCAGCTTTTGAGGCGGCTGCACTCCTTCTCTCTAAGCAAAGTCCTTCACAAAGTCCTTGAAGGAAGTTATGTAGATTTTTGAAAATATCCTGTCACTGGCAACAGCAATCTGAACTGAGGAGCTGTTCTTTGAGGATGTTAGCAGGATGTGAAGGGAGGTACTGTGTATGGATATGAGATAAGTTCATGGCAGATACATCAACTAAAAGGGGATCAAACCAAAAGGAACTCCGTAAAATATAATCACATGCCACTGGATTTGTCAATATGTATGTGTGACCACTTTTGGTTTGAAAATAGAGATTGCAGGGGTGTTGTTTTGAGAAACTGTGGTACTAAACAGGTATAGACTCAGACAGATTTAGGAGGACAAGGAATCATTTTCACAGACAGAATGAAGCTGCTTCTAGTTGACTTGTCCAAAAACGTTTCTAACAAAATTAATTGGACAAAAGTCTTTCCTACTCCTACACAGTTTGTCATTCTAGGCCTCTCAACATCTGCTAACCTATTCTAATTGGTTTTTTTGGGGAAAGCAGCTGCTATAGTTTGACCTGTCTCACTTCTATACTTTTTTTCAAGAACAAGGCTAAGATAAGCTGTTCAAGTGCATGTCTGCCATATGCTGGAGACATTACTGTAAATACTTTAAATTTCAAGTTGTCTCCTTGTATCTCAGTATACACTCATAACCCTAACCTTTGACAGGCTGAATCCATTCATCACTCAACTAAAAAGCTTTTTCCATTTAAACTAAGATTCCCTGGCATGTAGCCCTTGAATGAAATGGCCTCAACCTGCAAGTCATCCAAACTTACATTGTCCTAAAAAGGAGGGCTGTGTGTGCATTTCTCTCACAAGTTAATAAAGACTTCCCATGACCAGGCTTAAGCTTATATGCTTTTGAGGGAATGGTTTGGCTGAGAGAACAGCTCTTGTGCATTTCAGCCAAGCATGAGGCGTTTAAACGGAGGATCAGAGCCTTTTTCAGCCTTTTGCAGCACGTCATCCTCTCCGCACTCACCGTGGTAGAGCTGGTCTGTGAGCATAAAGGGGCAGCTTGGTGCGTTGCCATCTTGTTGATCAGATTAACATGTGAGAATCAGAGCTTGCACAAGTAGAGTAAAACTGGAGCACAGCTCCAATCGAGTTCATGGTGAAATCTATAAATTATGTTGAAGTAAGTCAGATTCATTCATAAAGTAGGAGGATTTATGTTCCAAAACACAGACACACACAATATGGATATGTGGATGTGTGTAGGAAAGAATCATACTAGCAACAGAGAGGGAAATGAAGGGGAAAGAATGGTTGGTGAGGGGGAGTGTGCTCAGCATACTAAATAAATGAGTCCTGAGTTGTGAACATAAACACTGAGATAGTATATTTGGCAGAAACCTTGTTCCAGAGTGAGTTGGTGTTGTAGGTGAAGGTTTGCTTCCCAGTTGTTTTCTTTCAAAACACGCAGAATGGTAAGCTGTCCTCCATCCTGTGAGTTGACTGTATGAATATACATACAGAGAGGAAGAGATTGCATCAAGTGTGTCGTAAAAAATCGCAGCTCCAGATTTTTCGTCCTATACCGTAGTTGAGAATTTACAGTTTCCAGAGTATGGTGGGAACTGTTGGAAAACAGTTGCTTCCTGCTGTGTCTGCTGGCATCTCTACAGTATGACTGGAACCATTAATAAGTAATTTTGGCCTTGGGATGATGAGAGGGTTCAGACTATTTCTAAGTTACCATGCAGCAAATTTACCTTTTTTATTGACAGTATTTTCCACTTTAAGGATACTGTCAAAAAGTCCTTTAGTTTGTTTAAAGCCACTATGTGTAAGATTGAAAAATTTCTGACTTTGGCACCCCCAGTGGTAGTATAAAAACAGAATGAGTGACCTATCCAGCTTGCTGACATCATTTTCAGTCATTTTTCAATTTTTCATGAGTCAGTTGCTTTAAGAACGTCATCAATGGGCAACCTGACTGAGAGTGGGTGGAATGAAGACTAAAAGCAGGAAAAAAACAAGCATGTCTCCATTACGGAGTGTTTACTTCTTGTTTTACTTTTGTAATAAATGTTTACCTGTGACATTCTTCAAAGCAGTGTAATTGACCACAAGTACACAAGAGTCATAAAGCTGACTGACTGACTTAGAGAACTACACAGGAATATTTATTTTAAGTTTACTAACAGCGAAAATTAGGCACCATAAGCTGCTGGTCATTCCAGACCAAGTAAGGCTGTAGCGGCAAAACTCTTGAGCATATTGAATTGAGTAAGGATGCATTTTATTGCTTATGAGTTAAACTTTTCATTTGTAAGAGGAAGAATGTGTTACTTCTTTTTCCAAATGTTACATAGTCTTGCTTTAAAACTGGCTAAAACTGATATAAACCTGTTTATTATGCCCACTTTCATGGTAATGGCTTTTGAATAACATGTATTAAATCCCTAGAAATACTCGATCTGATCTCAGATCAGAGACCCACCCTAAAGCTTCTGTGGTTAAATGAGGATTAACAGTGGAAGCCTTTGAGTAGAGAATAACCTGTCACAAGCTTTCTCTTGTGAACCTCTCCAGCATGTAAGGAACAGTTGTTGGGTTTCTTTCCATAAAATTATAGGTAGCAGGCAGTTAACACTAGCCGGTGTCCTTCTCAGCTGGAGCGCAAGAATTCCTCTGTTTCATGTGTACAGGCATTACTAGCAGGATCAGGAGGGAGTAGGTGACTGGGCCAGGGGTGGAGACTCGGGTGGGGCAACTGGCAGCATTGATCAAGGAATAATAAAGTCTTAGGCCAAGTGTTACTGAACAGCCTCCGGCAATTCTAATTTGAGCTTGCTGTGAGTCTTGGGTGCTCTCCAGTTAGTTAGCAGTGTTTCGAGAAGAAAGTGATCCTGTATCTGCACAATAATAGATGCTCTGTTAAAAAAAAGACACGGAAATCCCTCCACAGCACACTAGTTTAATGGAGAGACTAAGCCCATTTACTTGTACATAAAAGTCATTCTTAAAGCATGAGATTGTTCAAAAGTCCACATTGGATGTAATTATGTCCCCTAGGTCTCATGTGGCTTGTGAATATGTGAGATAAGCGGTGGGAGTTTGGGGCCGGAGACCCGAGCATGGAACTCCCAGGGGGTCAGTTCACTCAGAGGCCAACGGACAGGGGCCATTTGAAGCATTCTGCTTTAATGGCCACTGAGGCCGAGGGCTTTGCCAATGCCTTACATAGTACAACACCACTTGTCATGCATTGACCACAACATTGTTCATGTCACCACCCAGCTGAGCAGACATGCTACCAGAACAACACTGTCTCTATAAGTCCAACAAGGCATGAACTGCAGTCCGGTGATTAATGGGAGGTTGACCTCTTAAGTGTTTGCCCGTCAGCCTTATCATTGACCAGTTTTACTGTGGGAATGGAGACTTTTATATTGTCTTTTTTAATTAGAGCTGAAATGATTAGTCGACTGATTGATAAGTCGATTGACAGAAAATTAATCTGGAACCATTTTGATAATTTAAATGATTTTTAAGAAAAAATGCAAACAATTAACTGTCTCTAGCTTTTCAAATGTGAATATTTGCTTCTTTTATTTGTCTTATATGATAGTAAATGGGTGTGTCTTTTACTATTTTCTTACATTTTGTTGACTTAATACACCCTATGTGTCAGCAAATGGATCTGTACTGAAAATATCATTAGTTGCAGCCTTATTTTAAATTAGAAACCTCTGAAACTCTCTGATATCACCATCAAGGCCACAGTTTTATCTACAGCAGCGCCATTTCCCACATGAGCCCCAAATCTTCAGTTTCTGTCTATTCATGTCCTGTACTAACGTTTGCTCTTTCCTGCTATAACTCTCTCACTGTTTATGGGTTGGGTGGGTTCTGGTGATGCCTAATGTGTTCAAAGCCCATTCTGGCTCTGTGCCTGCCTGAGGAAAGAGGATGGGTGGGTGGACACTGGAAAACGTTGTGATAATGGGCAAAAGAGGGAAAGTGCAAAACAACAAGTGGCCCAAATGACCACCGGAAAATACAGGGAAACCATTATGTTTACATTGTGGGTTTGGCTCCGTGTTGGTAGACATCAGTTGGGCAAAAGGCCACAGGTTGCCTATGGAGCTTGTGTGTGTTTTTGCTGTGGCTTTGAGACACTAAGACCAGCGCCAGACCCACCAAGCAGCCTTCAAAGAGCTGAGTGTAGCTGTAATGGACAGAAGAGATGAAAAAGCAACATCAGTATCTGCTTTTCCCATGTTCGTCTTTCAGCGCTGTCATCTAATGAAGATATGGGATTTGATCACATTTAGCTCTCTGTTTTCATTCTGTCTGCGTTGTTTCCAGACCTGATGCCAAATCAAACACTTCTTTTGTGGTCTCAGATCGAGCCGCCAGAAACACAAGGATATCTCTCAGAGGCAGTGCCAGCAGGTTATAAAAAAAAAAAAGATCCATATGTTCACATTACTGAGAGCTTTCATTGATTGCCCCGTTTTTATTACTTTCAACAAATAAAATGACAAGAAAGTAATTTCCGATGATGAGAGAGTTGTGTCAGTCATCCATTAAAAGCAATTCAGATGATTTTGTGGTACACTAGTATACTTACGTCTGTATTCAGCCCTGTGGATCTTTGGCTCAGTGATTACAGTGATAATATCATATCCAGACTGATGTTCTCATAATCTGCAATGTAATCAGTCTTTGTGCCAGGCGTGAATTGGAGAAAGATGTTAAATTACCATAATCATGCAGGCTGTTTATATGACACTTATTTCTTTGAGGTTAAGATTTATTTTTTATATTTCTGTGTCTATGGTGATGCTGAATTCATCGCAATGGCGGTTGTCATTTGTGCTCTCTGCAGAAGGACGTGAAGGACGTGTTTAAAGCCATCACATTCGAGGTGGCTTACAGCCTGGGGAAGCATGTTCTGTCAGGACATCAGGAGCGAGACATGCCCGCGCTCACTCCGGTGCTGCGATGGAGGAAAGGAAACAGGGTCGCAGTGAGGAATGAGGTAAAACATTGTGAAGAACACAATGTGATGGAATTATGCGGTCCTCGCCAAATTTTGGTGGGGCTTTCCAATGTCTGATTTCATGTGGTGAAAGTAAATTACCAGGAAAGGAACAAACAAGTGTGTGGAGAAGTATTATAATTCAAAACGTGCCCTGGCCACTCATATTTTTACTATCTGCAAATTTTGTTAAAATCTAACACAGTGGTCATGTAGGGAATTGCTGTCAGTTGTTGGATCTCAGGGATAAGGAAACACCTATGATGCACATAAATGTAAGAATGTTTTTTACCATTTCCAGTTATATTGTTGAATGTATTTGCCACAGTGTAAATGATTTTATTGGACATTCATTTTCCTGCAGTTGGATGATTTGTCACAGATTTAGTGTCACAGATCACAAGATTATGATGATTCACACTCTCAAATTAAAGCCTCTTTCAATCTCATTCTTGATTTATTTTTTATAAATTGATCAGATACCATATAATCCTGCACTTTGGTAAGGAAATAGTTCAGTCCAGTTAAGACATACTGTACTGCAGCGATTTTCTTTTATGTTAATCTTGCTCTTGTAGTGAGAGGATAGTAGCTAAAACATGCTAGTTATTTACAATTCATTCAAATTCTGATATACTTAATTTCCTCAGCTGATTGGAATAAAAATGAAACCTACCCAACACCTGATATAAGGAAGCAGTGTTGTATCTTCCGTTCCACAGAAGGAATGAAGGAAATTGCTCAAATTGAGGTTATAATGATTTGGTGTTAGTTACCAGCTTGTTATTGTCTGTGTTAGCTTTTCTTGAGTGGGATCCAAGAGACTGATTCATTTATTTTCTTTGCAACCACCTCTAACCTGCCCCACATGTGTTTGCCCAGTGTCTGCACTTCTTGAAAAACTGAGGGATTTGTGTCTTTCAGCACCTATAGAACCCTTTTATCTGAACTTCATCAACGTAACATCGACGTTTCCTGTCACGATTTAGCCTTAAACCAAAGACCATCCTTAGACTGATTAAAATAGAGAAGAGATAAAGAATCAAGCCTTCCTGGATAAAATGTGGATTCAGTCCTAAGTTCCAACAACAACACAACACTGCCCCCTAGTCTGAACATTAAGTCGGTGTGTTGAGGGCATTGACAGCATGAGGTCATAATGAACTGTGTACTTTACTGTTTCCTCTTCAGACTTGGTTTGAGAAGAACTGCCTGTCAGATGACTGCGCTGCAGACCTGAGGCTTCATGGGAAACTGTTGCTTTCGGGGTAAAAACCTTCTACTTCTACAAAGTTTAGATTACGATTCATTCTCTATCTTGGCCATTGCATCCAGGACTGAGGAGGAAGGCTGAAGTCATAGGCCATGTGGGTGTGGGTAGTGAAACCATGACGCATGCTTGGAAGATATCCATATGTTTTTCCATGCTTAGGGAGTTCCCTCTCTTTCTTATTGTGTATCTTTTGCTTTCTGTACATTTAGTGACAGTTTATGTGTTTGGTAAAAAGTAGCAAAGTATCCTGTACTGTAGAAAAAGCACACTCAGTTTTCCAGATTATAAGGTACGCCTAGCTCAACTAATGCAGTCTAATATAACAGCCTTGTAATTATACAATACCCTTATAGAAGGTATAATGTTGAGCTTTTTGCTATGGATGTATTCCTATATACAGACAGATGTTTCTGATCATTCATCTACCCCAATATAACCATTAAGTTGAATCAACACTTCTGTAAAACTGGTTCAACAAAATTTAGACATATAATCTTGATGAAGCTAGGTGTATATTCTTTTCTGTACTTCAAAAATAAGTAAATAATCTTTGAAATGGGAACTTTCCTTTGAATAGAATTTTAAAATAAAATAAACTTACATCCCTCTTAAAAATAAATCTGCTTCATTGATTACTGCTTCATCCCACAGATGTCCCAAGAAATCTGTTTATTTGCTGAGATGCATCGTTTACTTTGTGTTCCCATCAGGTTGCACAGCAAACCCCATCTGGCCCTCGGAGGAGTGAAGAATGTCTCTTTGAACCTGACTATCTCTAATGCTGGAGACGATGCCTACGACACCAACATCTACTTCAACTTCTCCAGAGAGGTTTTCTATATCAACTTCTGGCAGAAGGTCTGTTGCTCTTGTGGCTGTTGAAGTGTTTATTTAATCTGGTGCACATGTTTATTTCTGACATCTGGTTGGTTGTTGCTGCAGTAAAGATGTGGATCAAGTGGGAATAAGTCACTGAAATGATACATAAAGTCAGATTTTACACATACATATCAACTGAATATCCTCAGATGTACACTTTTCTCAACGATAGTTTATTTGAAAGACTGATTAAATGTCAGAAGCACAGTATAAACAGTGAAGCATACAAAAAGACAGACCTGCGAATGGAGGGATAAACTTTGCCTGAGATGTGTAGGCAGCACTGCAGAAGAAAAGATGAAGAGGAGGGGAGCCCCAGCAGCAGCAACAGCTGTCCTCTCTCAGAGGGCAGCTTCTCTGGCTGACCTGTCATACGCCTCTTTGACTCGTTCAAGAAAGAGCCACCATGTCAGCAACGTATGAGCTATGTGCTTGAGAACAAATCCGAACATACATACTTCATATTCCCACACTGCTTGAGTTATGTACCGTTCAAATCACATCATTCATGTTAAAAAAAAACCTCATGGGGACATATTTAATCCGGCAAATACAGTGAGTGTCATGACTGACATTCACAGGAATATTGATTAGATCTGCATCTCACAATCTTTGACCTGTGGTGGAAAACGAGTTCAGCATGCTGTCACTGTTAAAGAAATATCTACATGCTGACATCCCACGTTAAACCTGAGAGATTTTCCTTGAGACCACGCTGTACGTGGATGGATTTCACAGTGGCGAGCTCGGAATAAGACATCAGGAGATCCTCTCGCAGCTGAGATAGACTCCACATCAGATCAAGCGCTCTGCCACAGGCCTGCACGGGCTCAGCAGCTTTTCAGATGCTAGAGGGGACAACATCCATCAGGAAGGCTTTTCCCCTCATAATGGACCATATGTTTACCCTCTTGCAGGTTTTGCACCCCTGTGATGGATAAGACCATCTCTGTAAAGCACACAACCTGTGACATGATTTAAAACCCCCCGAAGAAGGTGAAATTGAATTTAAATAGAATATGTGCTGTGGGCCAATATTAGAAAAACAGTCTTTCAGTTTCAGTTTCATAGCTAATCTAATGAACTAGGCTGAAATATAGTATCATGTTACCGGCAGCCACAGAGCCTCATTTTGTTCAGGAACCTGATAAGTCAGGGTGGCCTGCTCCACAAAGGGAACAGGAAGCAAACAGTAGAAGAGATGACAAAGAGGACACTGAGCAGATTTACTCCCGTATGCTCTTTGAGACATTTCTAATTACTACGACAGAAGTCCGAGGTGATGATATGACCCCCTTTTGCAAAGTTGAGGTCAGCTCATAATCCTCCCCTGAGGCTTTTTCTCCAGTGAGTGCAGTGTGAACTTGTACTCCCCTCATATTTAAGAGTGGTGTGTGTTATCTCTCTGTTGTTCTTGCAACACAAGCTGTCAGAAAAGCTGTGGAGGTGAATTGGTTTCAAGAGCGCTGCTTTGACTCCCGTGGGACTTGGAGACTGCTGCACCGGCTTCTGTGTTTTCTTTTTTTATCTCTGAAATGTTTGAGTTGTCAGTTCTATTTTTTTTTTTTCTAAAAGGACAGAGCTGTTGGATAATGGCAGAAAAGCAACAGATGTTGCTTTGGGCCATTGTGATTCCGGAGATAAAACAAATGGATTGTATTTTGGAACAAATCGGAATAAGTGAGCATTGTAGTAAAAAGTCCAGAAATCAGAGAAACGTGTCTAGTTGTAAATTCCTATAATTCTTCAAACCAAAGAGTCTATGAATCACCATGATTTTTATGGCTGTGAAATGTAGCTTTGCTCATGCAATTTCATCTTCATACCTGTGCAGATGGTAGAAACCAGACAATGACACTGGTTTGGAAACAGTGGACCAGTAAAGTAAAGCCAAATGTACAAACAGTGAAGTGAAGGAGACATGCAGAACATGCAGAAAATGGCCCTCCTGCGTATTGTCATCCCCACTTGCATACTAGGCTTCAGATGACACTAAAGTAGAGTAAACAATCCTGATGATATTTAATGGGCCTGCCATTTGTGAAAATCCCAGCGTGTTTGTTCCTGACAGAGAAAGACCAGAGAAAGTAAGCACGAGAACGAGAGCGAAGAAGTGCTGAACAAACAGACTTAGGTCGCTCTTCCCCATGGAAGCCCAACATGCCATATGTCTGAGTGCTCTGCTCTCTCTCAAGCGCTGCCAGGTGGGTGATGGGTAAACAGGCTGACTTCCCCAATCCTGCCCAGCCTCATGGGACAGGCGGTGTTTGCACAGCAGCACGGAGGAATACAGGAAATAGAGGAAATTCCATCACTGCCAGTTGTGCAGGGGTCCCCACTCCCCCTGCAGGGCTCGCTGTAGTCTCTGTGCAGAGGGCAGCGCTGCTTATTTAAGCTGACTTAATGAAGATGGAGGGCACGGCCACACCCTGGGCTGAGGCTGGGAATCTGCTGAATAACGGGAATGGATGATACCGTGGATGTCTACCTTTTAAATATGTCAGCAGCAGAGTCCACCTTCACAGCTCTTCTTCTTTGTCACTTTTGTAAACATGTTATAAACAGGTGTTAAAACTGGCCAGCAGCCCGTGCATGTGCAGACGTTTTGTATCTGCAGTCTGTCTCTTTTTTTTTTTTTTTTTTTAATCGTTGAAGTTGTGCATCTCTGTCCTCTTTCATGCTCCCAGCACACAAGCTCAGCCACCAGCCTCTCAGTGAACTTCACTAAAAGAATTCTTACTCCTCGCAGGGTCGGGGCCTGAGTGTTTACACAGCGCAGCCGGTGAAGCTCCATATTGTTTAGACAAGCTTCCAAACACACAGCCTGGAGGTTGTCCAATTACCCACCCGCTAAGATGTGTGTGTGCCATCACTGCTTTGTACATTCTTCGTTTAACCTAATTTAGAACTTCAAGAAGATACAAGAACCTATTCTTTTACGCGTAAAAACCTGTTTCTAACAATAAACTTTGATTTTACTGTAAGTGTTGGCAGGTGTGTGTGTGAGTTTTAAAAACTATAGAACTTGTCGTACACCAGAAAGTATGTAAGTTTTTGCGGTGCCTATGCCGTCAATACACGATTTCTGATATTTGCATTTATTTTATCATCCAAAGCCGCTGCAAATAGTTTTTGCCTGTTAACTTATCAAAACCAATTGTTCTCTGTTGCAATCTGCTGCCACAGTCTTGTCTACTGTGTCTTCCTCTTTGTGTCTTCTGTCTCCATGGCTGTCACCCACTCTGTCTCCAGTCTGTCTATAGCAGCCCCTCTTACTCTCTGTCTGTCTGTCTTTTTTCAGGAAGAGAAGGGTATTTCCTGTGGACTTGTTGACTTGGACTTCCTCAAATGTAGCGTGGGATTTCCCTTCATGAGAGCACAGACTAAGGTAGCTCAACCCAAAGTACAACTAAATTCACAATGTCATAGACTGCATGCATTGTACATACTGTAGCAGATTTATAAGTGTGAAATCTTGGTAAAACATGAAAAGAACTGATGTGCAGAAGCCTCATAGGAGCTTACAGGAAAGAATTTTTTTTTAAAAAGATATTGCATTTTGACAGAACTCTGCATGACACCCTGCTTTAACCTTTCTTTTTCTCTCCAGTATCATTTTGCAGTGATTTTTGACACCAGTCAGCTCTCTGGGGAAAATGACACATTGCAGTTTTTGGTGCAAGCAAAAAGGTACTTTACCACTGATATTGTAGTGCAAAGCAAACAGCTATTGTTTTATAACAAAGGAATTCCTGTGAATGCATCTAAATTAAAATGCTAATTTACCTGGAAAAATTGCCCCTAACTTGCCCAATAAAGCAAAGAACTTTTTTTAAAAAAAAAGATCCTTCCTTGTAATGGGTGTTTATTTGATTTATTATTGTATCCAGCGTTGATTTGACCAAATTGTTCTTCATTTGTTTTAGTGCTAATCCCGAACACAAACTCTCTGACAACACTTTGGATCTGTCCATCCCGCTTGTTCATGAGACGGACACAACTATTACTGGGTAAGAACAAAACAAACATAAACACACATATTTAACAATGTGCTTTTACTTATATACTAATACTATACTGCTTATGTGAGTTCATATGCCTCAGAGACGTGGATTTAGTTGCCTATCTGTTGGCTCTTGGGAGAAGAGGGAGTATGATAACGCATTCAGAGATAAGGCTTTTCAAGTTGATATGCTCCATACTGACATAGCGCTGCTTCAGAGAGAAGGGAGAAAGATGTAAAACAGCCCGAATCCGCCAGAACTCTGACATCTGATAAGGATGCAGTGTCTGCTGTCTAACGGGAAGGGGAGGCTTCAGAGCAAAGCTGGGCACATCTGACTCATATCTCAACGACTAAAGAAAAACTCTGCTGCATGGCTAATAACACAACTTAAGTCCGAGATATGTATGAAGCTGTTTTCAATATTATTTCTGTTGGCATTAAAGTAAATACATTTCAATGCCTCAACTACATCTGCTGTCATTCTCCTGAATGCTGCTACTGTTGTCTGCAGTGTGGTGACGCCCAGCTCCTTTGTGTACGGAAACTCCATTGATGCTTCACGCTTCGTCCAGTTGGAAGACATGGAGTGCAACTTTCAGCCTCTCAATGTCACTTTCCAGGTACCACAAGCACAGATTATACAGGATGTTCAGTATTTTTACATGTTTTCTTATATGCTCACCTCTCTGTTCTTTCTCTCCCTCTTTCCCTGTCTGTGTGTGATGTCGTTCCAGGCAATAAACAACGGGCCCAGCAGGCTGCCTGGCTCCACTGTGGACATCAGGATACCCAACCGGCTGGCTGGCAATGGAGCTGACATGTTCCACATCATTGAAACACAGGTGGATGCCAACAGCAGTCTATCTACATTATTTATTTAGCCCAAATCACTATTTATTAGTTTATTCACCTGCAGGCAGCCACATTTTACCTCATTTATTCAGCCCACGTCTGTCTGCCTTGCTTCTCTTCATGGCACAGCTGCCTGTATCCACTTCAGAGGACGCTTTTATGCACAGAAAACTATTAAAACTGCTGCTGAAACTCTTTTTGTCATGGCGTGGGCAATTTGCTTAGTGTGAGGCACCGCTGGGCCAGTGAAAATCTTAAGTGAAAGTGTTGACGTTGCTACTGAAGCTAGCCGACCATTTTGTCTCACAACATTTTGCATTTAGATAAAGAAACGCAATACTCCCGCTGGGTTTAAATGTTTTCTTAACCCTTGCATTGCTCCTTTCATATAGGTAGATCATGGGGGAGCTCAAGCTGTTAATTGTATTTACTGTGAATGAGTAGACAGGGTTGACTGTATCCCACCCTCCTAGAGCCCATCTGGAATCACTTTCAGGGGATCAGACAGCTTGCACGAAATGGGAAAGGGACACCTGCAGAGCTGGCTACTGCCCTGTACCATCCCCAGCCTGGAACCACCCATTATAAATGCTGTTAACGCTGTTTTGAGCCTATGGCACATCGGACAGTTGCACACTTATATTTTATAGCCAGATATTCTTACATTTTATACAGACCTCCATTTGTTCAGACGTGATATACAAGTTCCTGGCTGTTGCTCCATATGTTCTAGTTTTTCTGCACAAAATCACTCAATCTTCCTTATTTACTGTATAAATTCTGTTCTCGTGGGGGATTTCACCATGTTTAAGTTATGCGCGCCCTATTAATCTTCACACCAGCAATGGCAGCAGAAACACAGGACATGAGAAAGCGTGGCAGTAAAAGCTCTGTGCAGCCAGACATGCTGGGTGGTAGTAGCAGGAGCAGACAATGAGGAAGGCCAGAGGAGATTTCCACCTCCAGAGCTTCAGGTCGGACTGAAGAGAGGGGAAAGGGGAAGTGTTCCCTGGGGGCTGGGTAGTAAACCAGCCACCTCTAAATCACTCCATATGGGACATCTGTCTGGGAGGGGTACCAGCTTCTTGTTGGGGAGAACTTCCTGCCACCTCTGAAGACTCATAACAATGGTGGGGTCGGGCCAGTTTAGGTGACAAAAGTGCTTGTGTTCACATTTTCCATTGTCAAACCCAACCCTGTTTTTGCAACATAAACAGGACAAAACTCCTGCTGTCCTCCACATACCCCCATTTTAACTCAACACTGTTATATGTATGACTTCATTTATGTTCATTAGCTTTGATTTTACCTAAAATCAGAGTCAACACAACTCAGTATGACAAGTTTTTCTCCACCGCTGTCCTGTTTCAGGTGACCGACGGCAGAGGGAACTGCACACCTCACAGGAACCCGACACCGTGCACTATCCCCCAGGACAGAGAGAGCATCTTTCACTCCATATTTGCCTTCTTCACCAAATCAGGACGTAAAGTCTTGGTAAATACGCAGCTCTCACTTTGCACTTTGACATTTCAGAGGTCACTGAAAGTCACCCCCTGTGAGGATTCTTGTTTTATTTTTTTAGTC
This sequence comes from Thunnus thynnus, assembly GCF_963924715.1. Lineage (NCBI taxonomy): Eukaryota > Metazoa > Chordata > Actinopteri > Scombriformes > Scombridae > Thunnus > Thunnus thynnus. The sequence goes on along the minus strand of NC_089530.1, from coordinate 11,293,652 downwards.
AGGGCAACATCTGTTTATCACACATCCTTTTTCTCTCACACACTTTCTTTCCCACTCTATCTATCTCTCCTTGTCTATTTTAACAGGACTGCGACCGGCCAGGAAGAGCATGTATGACGATCTCCTGCAGTCTGGGTCCACAGTTAAAAGAGGAAGCTTTGAGCATAGATATAAAACTTCTTCTCAACACTGAAATTCTGAAGAGGGTGAGAGACATTGATGCCTTGATAACTTCAGTCAGTTACAGGTTATTGTGATGCCATGACTAACAGCAATCTATTCTCTCTGTTGTCCTGCAGGATAGCTCCTCTGTGATCCAGTTTGTGACAAGAGGCAATGTGCAAGTAAATGACAGAGCTGTGGAAGTGCCAAAAGGCCTGCCAGAGGATATTTCTGTGAGTACATCACAAATAGTTAATACACCATGTTCCCACAGTGATTGGAATTATTTAGAGACCTTAAACAGAAGTTAGGAAGTTCTTGTCCCTTCTTAACTGTGGATAGATATTCCAAAAATGAATTAAAACACACAAAATAACTGCATTGAACATCACAAACTGGTTATGTCTAGCAGCATAAGAGTAACAGAGGTTAGTTTTTTTTACTTTGAAATCAAATTAAAGGGTCAGGTCACCCACATTTCAATAAAACAGACTTCTCACTTTCCACCAGTGATATCTATCCATGCAAAAACAATGTGTTTTCTTTGCTCAGTCTTTGAGATATCTGTATCTGAGATTTCTGCTGCTAACCCAAAACAGAGGTGAAAGGAATTTATATGTGTCGCTCACAGCACTGAAAAAATATGTTTCAAAAGACTAGTGTCTGCATTCAGGATACTATTTGTTCAGCAAAATGGTTGCAATAAAAAGTTTTTACAGTGAGGTTAGTGGATTGTTTACAACAAGGAAATCTCAGGAATGCATATCTAAAAACCTCGCCAAATAAAACCAAATTATCTCCACTAAAGGAAAGTGAGAAATTATGTTTTTTGTAACTCGGGTGAAATGACCCTTCAAAGTATGGTTGCTTTGGCTCAGTCTGGATTCAAAATCTTGACACATTTTTTTCTTGCCAGGAGTCACAGGTGAGGTTGTAGAACACAAATCTTTGGCAGGGACAAAGCTTGTTGTGGCATGAAGGACATTCATCTTACTACATGGCTCTACTGGCAAAAATATATAAATGAGCATATATATTTTCATCTTTCGATGCACAGACCTTCATGCTGCAGTTAGACATTCTGATGTGCTCCACTGTGGAGCTTTTACAGGGATATGAGCCCAGGGAACAGCTGGGGCCAGTGGGTATATGGTGGCACTTATACTGGCTGTTTTTGGGGTTCTCAGCTGTGCTCAAGGACAGACCCTCCCCCACACTGTTGGTTGCTGAGTGATTGAATGGCCGAGCAGATCAGACGTGATGATTATACTGAGCGCTCAGCAACCCCACAGCAGGATCTCTCACGTGATTAGGGCGCCGACCAAGCTGAAGCCTTCCTGACCCTGTGCGCCAGACATGCTCGGAAAATTCAGAGCCGCCATGAATGCGTCCATACTGTGCCATTCTTTCAGCACTTAGTAAATGTGCTCATTCCAGCTACTATTACCCCCATAGGTTTTAGTAAACACAGTTACCTTTTCCCTCAGGAACCCGGCTAGCTAGAGTACACACTGCAAAGTATAATTTGTGGTCCCTGGTTGTATTGCTCACAGCAGGCCTAACGGTTGGCAGCTGAACGACAAGTTCAGTTTTTATCACCCGTGACATGTAAACAAACCAACATAAATCCATACAATTCTGCTGAAGGTATGAAAGTAAATCTAGTGACGCAGAGCTGAGTTGAATGAACTTCCCAGAATGATCTGATTGCACAAGTTAAACTGGGAAAGTCACAGTCAGAGAGCAACGACCAGTAGAGCTTTTATGTTTTCTGCACACGCAAGCACCTCGGCATGCATAACAACAGTTAGATTCCTGGGCTCAGAGTAGGGGGAGGTGTTAATGTGGGAAAGTATTCAACAGAGAGATTAATCTTCACTTGTCCACTTGGTTATGTCTTGGCTCGCAGTTGGCGTCTCATGCCACATTTGTGTTCAAAGCCCGTGCAAAACTGTGCAGTGAAACTGTTAAATTCTTCACTTGACTTTGAAATTGTCCCACTCTTGTTTGCAGTAACAAATTACAAAAGATTACATGACATCTGGGAGAATGCACATTATTTTCATTTGTTTAAAGTCATTAGTAAATACATAAACATCTATTTCATGATCCTAATGAATGTTTTGTTCTCCATTTGAGGCCTGGATGCTTACATGAAAGCAGGCCTAGTTGTGGTGCAAAGTAATGCAATATTTCACTGAAGTTAAGCCACTGTTAATTCACTGCCAATCAATTTACGCAACCAAAATAATTGTGTTGGAGATGACTCACGCGCAGAAGTATCAAATAACTTCAATGGAACTTTTTTTCAAAGAGAAACACAAACAGAAAGAAAATCAAATTAAAAGCAAGGCACTGGTACTAGAATACAGTTTAAAATAATTAATTACAATAAATGCAGCATTTGTCACCAGATAGCTCCTCCGTCCTTTGTGGTCAAGTGAACTGAGTTTACTGTCAGTGACAGATTATCCAGTATTCACTCATGTCATGGGAAACAGCCTAAATAGCTTTTATTTATTGTGGAAACAGGCTATTTTTTTAGAGTTGCCAAGCAAGATAACTCTGAGAATCAGCGTCATTGTGGGCTGCAAAAAATCTGCTTCAAGACATTTGGCTCTAAATTGAAAAAGGGAGTGGGTGATATATTGTTCTGAAATGTTCTGGCCTAATAAGACGAATACTTGTAGGCATAGACATATAAAGATTTAGAGAGGTACGTTACTGACCAGTGACAGTCAAGCTTACTTGGTATTAGAGGGTACTTGTTAGAGAGTTAGAGGCAATGATGACTAAAAACTCTGATTTAATTCATTACTGAAAACAAAATAAAGAGCAACAAGTTGTTTACAGTTTGCACTGCCAAGAGCTTTAGACGCCAGGCTTCTTTTTTTTTGCATGTTGAGCAAAGGTCAAACACTACCCTGTCCTGTCCTGGGTGTGTTCAAAACTCAGGGTGAAGAGAATATATATGGATATTGCTTACAATATAATGTATGTATGTATGTATGTATGTATGTATGTATGTATTGAATCTACATTGATTTTGACTGTTTGTGCATTTCTTGTTTGTATTATGAATGTGTTTTGTATAAAAGAGATTCCATTAGTGTCCACTTTCCTTTCGTACAACAGTATTTTCGGTTTACATGTAGCCCCTCTTAACTCAAATCATAAGCTCTGACAAGAGCTTAAGCTTTTTCCTGGTTGTTATTGTTGCACTACATTGCATCATTATGACTTAATGCGTATTCTTGTGTGTCCCTGCGTGTGTGGGTGCTGTATCTGAGTGTGACTCATGAGCTGACTGAAGTGCTGTTGTGTTTCAGCTGGTCTTCGAGGCTCTGCACAGTCAGGAGCCGAGGGGTTACGTAGTCGGCTGGATCATCGCCATCAGTCTGCTGGTGGGAATCCTCATCTTTTTGCTGTTAGCTGTGCTACTCTGGAAGGTAAAACGTCACATGAACACGTTTTGTGAACAGCACAGTCTCTTAAAAGTTGCCCAGCACACAGTGTCCGTTACAAAGATTACAAAACTGCTTGCGACAATATTTTTTTTGCCAGAAATGTTTTTATGCTGACGCTGTAATAGTAAACAAGAGGCAGATGTCATTGACGTGAGAGCCGAACTCTGGTTAGACATCAGAGACAGCTGGAGGTAGGGGAAGGGGAGTTAGGCTGCTTCTGGCCTTTAATAACCATGAAGAGGACAAATCACAGACTGGACAATAATTCACACCATACCCACTCACATGAAAGAAGAATCTAAAAGGGAAATGGCAATTACACTGACATCCAGAGGCCCTGTTAGCACAAAACTCCTTTTCTTTTTCACTGCTTCATTTTCCACCGGGAATGCCACAACTGAACCTTGGAATGTTGGTCCTGGGATACACCCCCCGACCCCCTTACCCCCCAACCCCCAACCCCCTAACCCCCCATTCCCCAGGTCCTTGGATCTTGCCAAAATAAACCCCTCTTACAAGAGCAGCACATGTCCTGTATTGCTCTTTTCAGGAAATGCCTGAGGAGAGCACAGGTCTGTATCAATAAACTTTCGTAGTCATATGCAGATAAATGAATGGAGTTGTAGTGAGAGAGGCAGCATCTCAGTGTGGCTGCTTTGTTACAGTGGTGTGCTTTTCTGTTTAGATACACACCAAGAATCTACTGTGGTCTCCATCTTTCATATTTTTTTACACTTGCTAAATGCTTGTTGTAGCTCAATGAAATGTAAATGTGAACACAATATTACATTCCTAAAGAAACAGCACATCTCTACAGGGGAAATGCTTGATTTGCTTCCTTCCATGCTGGTGGTTTTGCATAGTTTAGTCCATTGAATTGGAATTATGTATACTTATCTACTTACTTACTTAAGATTATTTTTAAAGCACACCATATGTTTTTTTAATTGATTTCCATTTGTTCAACTACAGAATAAATCTCAGTATGTATGTACAGTATATAATCCATCACAGTGAACTTCAGGTTATTAATGTGTGATGAGGGAGCTGAAAATGTGTCCTTGGTGGTGTGTTCAGTGACAATCCAACATCTAAAATTGTAGGAATCCGCAATGTAATGTTATTTAGCTGCTGAACTCTGTTGTCATAAAATCAAACCCCCTTGCAAAAGCAAGTGAATGTTGACGTTGTGAAAAGTATAGGGTTGCAATTAATGCCAATTTGCCAGTTGATTTATAAATTAATTATAAAAAAAATAGTGATTAAATGCCTATCATTGTCCAATTGATAGTTTTGTCTCATAATACTCACAATTTAGAAGCAGGAACCAATGAATATTTAGATTTTTTTGCTTGAAAATAAATAATTAATTGATTAAGTGATTATAGTATAATACAGTATGATACAATTCTTTTTCTTGCATGAAAATGTTGCTGTTCTGCAGCATATATGTGTGATAAGCTAATAATGGCTGATAATACCAGCAGAACAATTTATCCTACGTAAGTTTCATTTGAAAAGGGAAAAAAATCTATCTAAAGAGTTATGGTTTGCTCTGGAAAATGGTCAGCAGTAAGGTAAAGCGTGATCTGTAGTGAATGAGCTGAAACATGTAAAACCTCAGGTTTTTGACTCCTGCACTCAGATGTGACCACAGATACACGTTACTTACCACTCAAATTCTTGTTTCTCTCGTTCTTTGACAGATGGGTTTCTTCCGTCGGCGCTACAGAGAGATCATCGAGGCTGAAAAGAACAGGAAGGACAGTGATGAAAGCTGGGACTGGATGGAAAAGAACCACTGAGACTGGCAGTGGGGGTCCCAGAGGAGCCAATGAGATTAGGGATTGGGTCAGGAAGGATCCAATAGCAAGGGGTCTCGCTGCCCAGCCGCCCCAGTGGCACCAGGCCCTTCAGTCTTCCATATGTGGAAGAGAAGAATATTCTCCATATTTTTTGGAGACTTGATATTTTTTTGTGGGTGGGGGTCCAGGAAACAGGCTTCTGAGGTGACAGTGTGGCTTGCCAGAGGACACTTGCTGTGGAATTCAGCTAATCTCAAAGGAGGTATCTCCCAGCCAGTGGAGCGGAGCTGTTGATGGAGACTCACATCCGTACGGGGATGTGGAGACGGCATGAATACTGGTGGACAACAAAACCCTCAGGGCTGTGTTACATAGCAAATTTATTTTTATACATACACTTTAAGCCATATTGTATAAAACTGGGCTTCGAGAAGAGTTGGGGTTTTGAAGGCCATTATAAACATACTACAGTATGTTTTCCTAAAAGCACTGATGTTTGATAAGAATGAATGCCTTGGCTCCATAGCTTTACTCTCATGCCAAAGATATGTCCTGTATAGTATATGATTGGAGTCGTTTGTATATTCAGTTCTTCCTGGGAGTGAAAGATTGTATCTTTTCTGTTCTATTTCCGGCTTACAAATATCTGGACTACACATCTGACTGTCTCTCTCTCTCGTAGATAATCACCCAGAGCTAATACTGCGTTTAACACCCACACACATAATGATTAAAACGCTGTGTTCTCATGTCATCCGCTAGTGTTGTCAGAGATGTCCCAGAGGTGCTGAGTTCAAGCGCTCTCTGAGGTCATTAAGACCTACTTCAGGATGTGGTAATCTACAGCACTGTGGAGTTCTCTATTAACACTTTATTTGCCATGTCTCCTTTATTATCCACGCCTGAAATGCAGACGATGGGTAGTAAATTATACCATAAAAGCCATCATTCACATTTCAAGCTTTGTCACTTTTCACGAGCATTCCGTTTGTTATGGTCTGGCTTTTAACCGAGTTGTTAATAGGTGATGAAAGTGGATGTGATATCAGTGATTTTGCCAGATTTAATGTTAATCTTTCATTCTCTGCGATACTTTAAAAGTGCAATGTGCAGTAGAACAAATTATCTGAAGCTACTTTTGCAAGGAACTATTGCTCAGGTGACTTTAGATGGACTCCAAAAACCTTCCAGGTTCAAGTAAAGATATCATGGTGGATTCTGGTATAAATTCTCAATGAAATACAGTAGGAAATGATTTACTTTATGTCATGAAACAAGATCAGATTATGATTTATCTGCAAACCATTCCAGACTTCACCTTAGCAGGCCGTATTTAATTTTACTATTATGTTATTAGGCATTGGGTTTTCGTATGAAATATGAGATGCATTACTCTCCACGGCCAGATGAAAGTCTGCGATGGGAGTCCACCTATAGTCATTTACAGGGGCCCATGGCATGAGTAATGCCCTAAAAATAGGTGGGAATGTGCTGCACTCTATCACTACCCATAAATGAGCTCTTTTGGGCTCATGGGAAAAGCTGATTTTAAGTCAACAAGTAGGAATGTTAGTGCCCTGAAATTCTGCCACCATTAAAGTACATGGCTTCTCAGTGCTTAAGATTTTACCCCACACGAGTCTTTTACATGCTGGGCTTGATTGTGAGTGAGATTTTACAGAGTACAGTGAATGAAAATGTCCCCCATACATGCATTAAATTAAGCTCTAAAAAAAGTTTTGCTGCCAGATATACAACATGTTCGGATGAAACCCTGCAGCTGCATGAGTTTTGGGACTTTTTCACTGCACTTGAGTCAGATTTAAATGTGCAATGCCAAAGAATAAAAAAATATATATATTAATATGTTTCACACTTCCTCTAAGACTTCAGTGCTAAGACACTTTATGGCTCACTATGATCGCTTGGCTCTCTATTGTGCTGTGTGAATCTTTTATTGATCCGATACACTTTATTTTACCAATTAATTCCACTGGCATGACGGCATATACTGTACACATTCACGTCTTCACTCTGCATCTGTTAAATTGATGCTATACCTGAATGCAGAGAAACCGACACTTGACTTTTTTTTTTTTTTTGGTAAATTTTAACTGTGATGGTTATATTTTGTTTTGTATGTTTGTTGTTACCGTTAATCACGCCGTTTTTTGGGGTTTTGTTCTGGATATACTACTGTCACTGAATATCATTACCATTATAGTGTGCTGTATGTTTGATGTTTAAAATTGTGTTTGAACTGTATATTTATCTGTTGATAAATTTTGGAGTGAAATTTCATGGTGCTGTATGCTGTTTTTGTCAACATGATTCCAGTGTGGTTGTTGGTTGGTTCACTTTTTATGGTGTGTGGTGCTCTCTGCTGGCTGCTTTGCTTTAAATGTACAGGCACAAACTCAAGACCAGAAAAAAAACATACTACATGCTCAGAGATCCTGGAAAACAGTAATATTTGCTTAAAAGTTAAAGTCCCCTTCCACTCAAAAATGGGTTTGCTTATTGTTACTTACGGAATGATGTATGTGCAGAGTTTGGCGAAAGCTTCTCTGTTCTTATGTTAAATCTGAGTTTAAGACTTGTACATACAAGCAGGATTTTAGTTTGGAAGCCAGTCACAGTCCAATATGCAACTTACACAAGTAATGTGGAAACTTGAAGCCTTCAGTGCACATACTGTACACTGAGAATGGACCTTTTTTTGTGAAGTAAGAGACTTTTTGTATCTAGTGCAGTAGTTGAACATATAAAATGAAACATATTTGCATATCCATAAAGTCTGTATTTAGTAGTAGAGAAGAAGTAGATGTCATTTTAAGAATTTATAAGTTGACTGAAACTTTTTGTGGAAAAACCATATCAGACACAAATAATTATTCAAAGCAAATATATGGTTATATGTCTTAAAATATGTCTATTGGGATCTTTGAGTTATTTTGTGCAAAGAATTTTTTTATAAGGTTCTAATTTTAATTGCTTGTATACAGTATATACATATCATAGCTGAAATGATTAATTGATAGATCAATTAGTGGATTGATAGAAAATGTGTATGAAACAATTGTTTCATACACAGTCATTTACAATACAAAGTCATACAAAGTCATTTACAATAAGGATAATCAAGAAAAAATGCCAAAAAATGCTTTTCAAATGTGAAGATTGTTATAGTATTGGGGAAAAAAAAATCAGATGTTTTATAGACTTTTGTAGACTTAATGATTGATTCATTCATTTTAAAAAATAATTAATAGTATAAACAATGTTAAAAAAAAATCTTAAATTGCATCCCACAGTACACTCTGCTTGCAGGTCTACATACAAAACAATAAGTGAGGGAAAAAAGGCAACTAATCATTCTATAAACCTGGTGAGGTTATGTGTAGTTGGTCAGGTGACACCGGTTGCTATGAAACACTTGACATCAAGCACAAACTCCTCTGTTGAGTATAATGAATTATTAATTCAGCTACCATAGTGAATACAGCAGGAACACTGCAATACATGGAGCTGCTCACTTTCTTTTGAACAGAGAAAATTACTAACAATGTCATTATTGGATCACGGGTTGATAAGGACTGCAGCAGTGGAGCGGGTGGTCGCACCAATCGCATGTCATTTATGCCACTTGGTGCTGCTGTGTGACAGTGCAGAGGAGCCTGAACAGTTCAGCCAGCTGGAGGGGGCAGCTCAGGCTGTGGCTAAAGCTACTGGGAACATGGCAGCAGTGGCTTCCAGGTATGTACGATGTAGAGTTCACTGAGGGAAGGAATATATATTTAATGGACAAGATTACAGCTACAACTGCCTATAAATGTCACTGGTGTCAAATACCAACATGTGACTTTATGGATGTAATGCTGACACATGTAATAAATTACCAGATGAACACCTGACGTTTTTATTTCTAGGCGTATAAGTGAGACAGAGGATGAGGTTTTGCACATGGAGATGTCGTCCCTGTTGGAGTCGGTCACTGTGTCTGGACAACATGTGCTGCTGGCAGCCCAGAAACTCAGCATCCAGCCCAGTTTGACAGAGCACAGAGAGGAACTCATCACTGCTACACAGAACGTCTTCCTGGGAGTGGTCAAAGTAAAGTGTGATTATTCCTCCCTTGGTTATAAAGGTGGTTACAAGTATTTTTTTAGATGATGCTTGATTGTCCAAAAGGAGACAGTGACTGATTAAAAGCACTGATAGGTTCCAATAGAATCATCTTCCACAGCTGCGTCTGCTTTGTACTTTTACAGAGGTTTCCTTAAATGGGAATATTGCCTTACACTACAAAAGGTCAAACTGCTGTCTGTTTAACATTTTATACCTGAAATATTTCAACTATTCCACCATGATCTTTGGCCCAACTTTCTGGTGTTGCTAGAAATAACAGTTTAAATTATCCTGTGTTAATTTGGGAAGACAGTGAACTTTTCCCCCAGTGTTAGCTACTGAGTGAAATCTTAACATTAATGTCACAGCCTGTCTGCACAAAGGTATAAATAAAGAATAAATTACCTTATCCATCTCTCTGCTCTTAGGTTCTGTTCGTGAACGACAATGCTACTGTCAGGAAAGTTGTAGCTGCTGCTGAACAGGTGTTGGAGCGCCTCTCTGAGCTAGGCTTATCCCCAGACATCAAGTCCCTGCTCAAATCCTTTCAGTTGTTTTCTGACGGCCTGCTTCTTCTCAACAGTCTGACTGTGGAGAGAGCAAATTCCTTACAGGATCCCAGACAAACCAAACAGCTTTTTGACTCCTTGGAGACCCTGAGGAAGTGTATCTCCATGCTGCACACAGCCATGTGCACAACCATCAAACACCCTACAAGCAAGGAGGCCCAAGCAGCTAAGAGATACATACTTGACAAGGTGCAGAGTACAGTGAGTGACATTATTGCAACCCTGAGGAGTGAATGTCAAAGAGGATCTCTAGGTCCTTGTGGGTATTACACCGGAAGGAGGAACAGTCTGTTGCAGCTACTTGCTAGTTCCTCCACCTCCTCAGTCCAAGGCAGTGGCTTTGACAGCATGGTGAGAGATCTTGTGATTCATTGTATGGTTGTGGCAAACTCTTCCCGTAGAGAGTTTCAGCAAAGATTGGTGGCTCATTGTCGACACATCCTACAGTTCTGGTCCGACATAAAAAGGATTTTTAAGACCTCGGCAGATCCTGATGATTCTGAGCAGCATCTACAGAACTACTTCACCTTGTTGGTGCAACAAATACAGATGCTTGACAAAGCAATGATGACCACCATTCTTTATCAAGTCTTGGACACATTTCTGATAGCATCATCTACATTTGAAGAACTTTTAAGTGTGACAAGACAGGTCCTGGTTGCAGATTCCTCTACAAAGATTGATCTGAGCTTTATTCAGCCACTACTTGAAGATTTCATATCTTACACTGATAGAATAATCCAAGTTGCAAGTTTTATCTCAGCTGTGGCTGTTGATGCAAAGAGCCTGGAGAATGTGGAGAACTCTCGAGTCTGTCTCACAAGACTCAGGGCCCAAATTGCACCTCTTTCACTAGAGCTGGCAGACAAATCGATACAAACCCCTAAAAAGCTTCATGAGATTTGTCAAAAATGGGAGGAGGAGACTGGTCAGCTACAGGACACTCTGAGTGATGTGCTAGATGTCAGGGAGTTCACCAGTATTGCTATTACTGAGATGGTCAGTGACCGCCAAGGGTGTGACGCCGCATACAGAGAGCAGAGCTATAAACTGTTTAATGAACATGCAACAAACTTAATTTGTCATATGAAGCTGGTGACGCACTCAGTGAGGAGGTACTTGGACAGAAGTGATAACCCCATCTACAGGAATGGCCTCCTGGTCCTGTTGAAACAGGGTCAATTATCTCAAGCAAAAGTGGTCCAGTCAGTCAGAGACATGCTGTTTAGTTCCAGTCTAAATGTGGAGGTATATCCTACCTTTTCAGATGATGTTGCTGCTGCCATTAAGAACTTTAAAGTGCTCAGGGAGGGACTGGACGGCCAACAGCATCCACATCTCCTCAGCCCACTGCGAGAGAGGGCACGTCAGCCTGACGTCTCACAGTCACATTTACCGGTCAAGGACACCTGTGAACTGAACCTGGATCATATGGTGAGAAGCTCTCATTCTCCTGTTCTGGAGGTTACAGAGAGGGATTTCCTAACCAAACATGAGGAGGAGCACTCAGATGGGGAAACTGTAGAAGCGGAACTGACTCATAAAAATGACAGCAATGATTTAAAGATACCAGCTGTCTCAGATGAGCCCAAACTGATCCACAGGCCTCCTGAATTTGACCTTTTACCCCTCTTGTATGAAGTTGTGACTGTGACTAAAGGAAAAGATGTGACAGTACTCAACCAGGCCTGCACTGGTGTTCTCGAGCTGTCAAACTGTTACGCTCAAGCTGCAAAGGAAGCTTTAGCCATTGTTGATGCTGTTGATTGTCAGACGCTGGAAAGCTTTCGAGCTGAACTGGTGTCACTGACTCCACTGCTTGTCCAGACTGCTCAAGAGACAGCGATGAGCTCAGCGATGAGCACAGAGAGCATCTACAAGCACAGCACGCAGTTTTCTGACCTCATCAACAACATTCGCAAGGTTCTGCTACCAGTAACTGGAACCTGGTTTCATGCTGTTTACAATGAGCTGCAAGGAAATCTACCAACAGTGGCAGCCACTGTTACACAGCAGCTCAATGAAGTAATGAATTCATGTGCAGATGTTGTCCAGCTCTTGACATCATCTGATTTAGCTTCACAAAGTGACGGTCAAGAAACATTCACTGTCTTACACAACAAGCTGAACAAAGCCCAGAATAACACAAGATATCTGGTAGAGTTTTCCACCTCACCAGAAGGGAAAGTAGATCAGCTAGAGGGGCTATGTATCCTCTGGGGTCTGTCTGTTCAGATTTTGTTCAGTTCTTTGGATAAGATTTTGGGGACATCAACTGCAATGAGCCAACTGAGCCCTCAAAAGCAGCTATCAGCATTGTCCGAGAACTCGCTGAGAATCCAAGAGGCAGCGAGGCTCACCAGTCTAAACTGCAGAAGTGCTTACAAATCCAAACAGTTAACAGGATATCAGGATGAGCTAAAAACACTGACTGAAGCCTACCTTCAAGCTGCTGAGGACCTTGGCATGATGCCGAACGTAATGCAACTAGCAAAGTCAGAACTCTTTCGGAGAAAACTTTTGATTAAAATTAAAGTGCTTTCAGGTCACTTAAGCAAAGCAAATAAGGATTATGATACTGCTCTTCAAAATATTGTCAGCATTACTTACTTTGCAGCAGAAAACTTCAGGGAGAATAAGACAGAAAATGCAGAGCAAAAATTTGAAAATGCAGCACAGTTACTTTTTGAAAATGTAAAATCTGCTACCAAAAGAGTCAACGACTGCTTAAACTACATCCGGGACCCACGCTCCCGCTCTAACCTGAGGTCTATCAATGACCATCTGTCTTTTCAGATCTCAGACATAATCAGCAGGGCGAGGCTCATGGTGGAGACTCACTTTATCTGTGACACACTCAGTCTGGATGTGCAGATTCAGTGCTGGTCTGCCAAAGCTCACTATGTGGTGGAGGAGATCAGTAAGCAAGACAGGATTCACCAAGAGGCTAAAGAGTACATCAGGGCTGGCCTACAGGGCAGAGCGCCTGAGGATATCAAAGATGGCCGAACGACAACACCATCTAATGTCAAAGAAGTGGGATTTCAATCTGAAACAACTTCTTGGCTGGAAATTAATACAGAAAGTGTTGACGCTGCAGAACCAAGCATGAGCACATCAGCTGGTATCAAATATGGACCTGGAAATATGGAAAAGGAGGTATGTATCTCATGATTAACAAGACTGCAAAGTTTAGTGATTCAAGTGCTTCACAATAAATCCACATTTTTCCCTACAGGATGGAGTTAGTTTATACAAAGAAGCTTCATCCTTGACTTACACCTCCATTTACCTAAAGCAAGAAAGTGACAGCTGGGATCCCAAGGACAACAGAATTGTCCAGGTGACCAGGAAGATGGCTGACACAATATACTACATGACTCAGTACTTGAAGAAGAAAGGCCCAATACTGGTAATGACCACCAGAGGGCACTTTTTTCTGCCTTGATCTTGATACCTTTAGACACCCATTATCCACAATCATCTCTTTTTTTCTTTTTTCAGAACAAAGAGGCATTTGTCACAGCAGCCAAAGATGTGATCTCAAACTGTCAGTCAGTGACTCATTTCATCAGAGTTATTGCCAACCATTGCCTGGATAAACAGAGCACAGTTGAGCTCTCCCTCATAGTGGAGCAGATTCTCACCATCACAAACCAGCTAAACATCATCTCCAGGTCAGAGGAGCACAGACATCATCAGCAAAGTATAAACATATAGAAGTATATATAAAAGTGTAAAGAAATGTAACAGTAATATAATAGTTTTCCTACGGTTTACTTAGCGTCAATGCTGTAACACCCGGCTGTAAATCATCTGATGAGATCCTGGTGAAGAACACACAGAATCTACTCCAGACAGTCCTGCGTGGTGTCCATGCTGCAGAAACAGCCTGCATTACGGTAAATCTGTAATGCTATGAGATCTTCCTCATGTACTGTAGATAATAATAATAGATAAAGCTCAAACTATCCGTCATTTGATACTCTCCTGATACTCTCTCAATACCAGGGTTTAAAGCAGCCTGAGCCAAACTCAGATGGAGTGGAGGCTACAGCTTTGTGTTTCCAGTGGAAGAGGAAGCTGGAGATCCATCGAGCCCAGCAGACCTCTAACCCAGAGACTGATGAGCTGGGTTTGAGGAAGACCTCATCTCATCCTGTAGCACCAAGTCTTGCCCCACCACTGCAAGAGGGCACTGTGACCACGATCCCTTCAAAAGACAAGTATTTATCTCTTAAAAACAAGTAGCTGAACGCTGATTATATGTTTTCCATTTGATATAATGATAAAAATGTGAAACCCACTTAACTCTTGAGGGTAACTTCCACATTTTCTGTTGGATATGAACACTAAAATGAGACACAAACTTGATGTTTGATTCTGAAGTAAAATTGTTGATGTTTTATCTCTTTATTAAGATATTTATATTAAAACCACTGAAATGTTATGGGAATATGTGTTGGTAAAATATCATACATTATTTGACAACCATAACCACCATACAGACAAAAAATAAAGCATTATTCATTAAAACACTCAAAAACACACTGTACACATGATTTTTCTTTTTTTTAAAAAAAGCATTTACAATGTGAATTATGAAAACAATAAGGTACGTACGTGACTTAGCTTCAGCCCAACAAGGGAGGCTCACATTATCAAACACATAGCTATCAAATAAAACTAACTCAACCCACATTACTCTCACAACATTCACCCTTTGTAGCACACATTAGGCCAATATGAGTTCATTTACAGTCAACTCCAACAATGAAAAACTCCAGTCAACTCAACAATGAAAAAAAAACATAAAGGTTATATTTGTAAAACATACCTGCAATGTAACCAAGATTTTCAATCCCTCTTAATTTCTTATTTGGATGATCTAGTATGAAAACAAGTGGAGTATGTTAAAAGTGCTACTTACAAGCTGGTCAGTATTGAGTGTTTTGAGGAACGAGAAATCAAATGAAGTCACCAATATTAATTTACTCCATAAAGTGCCAGGTTAGCAAGTTGACATTACATCCTCAAAGCATTTAGGCCACTTAAGAGAATCGCACAAAGTACAAAAAGTACAAAAATCTTAATTGAGACACTGTAATGTTGCAAAAGGACACAATGTAGCTTCTCAGGTAGGAAAGGGACTATCTCATATTGCACAAAGAATTTTGCAAGCACACTGTAGGGACATTAAGTCATTAAGTATTGTGTGTATTTCAGGCAAGGAGCAGATGAACAAACTTCTCATGTACATAGTTGTCTTTTAGTTAGCAACACCTGTGGGGATTCTGTATTGATCATCTCACCTAATCATGTTGGAGGTTGAAACATCATTAACTCATATCAGGATATGTGTGGTAAAAATTGCAAATGTTCAAGAAAACATCTGTGAAAAAATCCCTTTTCATAAAAGTGAGCAGAAGCACTGATATAAAAGTGTCTTTAAATAAATATGTAAATACAAAAATTCTCAATGGATTCTTAAAATTGCTGTTCAATTGATTACTCACTATCATCTCTCTGTATGTCGAATTAATGAATAATCTATTCTACAGGGTGTAATGCCTGCAATTAAGGTTAGTAAACAACATTCAGTATGTGTCAGTCCATACTGAAAACTGTAACATGATAATTCATTGTTTTTGATTGTTTACAACGAACATGAAAATAAACCATTGACAAAAAAACCTTCACACACACACACTTTCAAAACACACATTTCAGCATTAATATGATTACGTTGAAAGAAACTATACATTGTGTCTGCGCACATATTCAGCATCATCTCTGTACTGCTAAATTTACAATGCGCTGGATAGTATGTGATTCTATTCATGATCATTTATAAACAGAATTTATATACAGAAATAAATAGATTCAGGTAAAGCTAAATAATGATTAATAGACATGTCTCATCAATGTACAAAACATATGCAGCTTTTCTACACACTGGAGTGTTTACTGACAGAAAGGGGAAGCAGTGGGATCAAAAGTCTTGAACACGTCCTTGAGTGTCCTGTCTTCTGCCTCCTCCTCTGGATCCTCCTGTTTTGGCTCCTCCACTGTGGTTTCCTCCTCTACCTGCTCCTGCTCCTGCTCCTTCTTTTCCTCTGCTTCTTCTTGTGCTCCTGTAGAGCCCTGTCCTGCTAGTTTGGCCTGCCTGGGGTCAGCGTACTGGGGTCGGATCAGCCCTGCCAGTGCCTGGATGGGAAGATTATGCACTGCAGGGGGTTTGACTGGTGATGCCGGAGGCACTGTGGGTGTAGTGGAAGGTGGAGGCTGATCTGAGGTGCTGTCTGTGCTTTTCGCCTCCTCGAAAGAGCCACTTCGTTGAGTTGGGGAGAGCGATGGTGGTGGAGTGTTGTCTTTCTTAACAGGATGTTTTAGAATCCCCACTTTTTTAGGAGGCTCTACCTGGTCCTGCTGAGCCTGCTCGGTTTGATTACGAGGATCGTACAGACTGATGCCTCCAAGGATTGTAGTGGGACTCTCCAGCCCTCCACCAGATGACGCCAGACGAGGCGCATATGGTGGCAGCCTCTCAGGCTCTGTCTTGGCTCGAGCAGTGTGAGGAGAGGAGCCAGCACTGGCCTTTTGTAACCTGGGGTCAGTTACTCCTCCCCCAGAAGAGGGCTCTTTCTGACCCAGCAGCTTGGAGTCCAGACTTCCTGTACGCTTGAGTCTGGGATCTAAAGTCTTTTGCTGGCGTGGATCTATAGGTCTCTCTGTGGAGGATCGAGACTCCAGAGATACAGATGGCAGTCGACCCTTCAAACGTGCAGCTGCCAGTCTGGGGTCAGTCGGTGGAGGGCTGGAGACGGGGGGAAGGTCAGGCAGACTTGTTCGGTTCATCTGAGCATCAGCAATCAGGGGTGGGAGGGGCAAGTTGATGGAGTGTTCCTGTTTGGGCACCAAAGAAGGGATGAGGTCCTCAGGAGCCCATACCACTGTCTGAGCAAAGGAAGGCCGCTGCAGCAGAATGTCCACCCGGATGTGGCTAAACTGCTTTAACTGGCAACGTGGATCCCGCAGCACCACACCAGGGCTGGCATCTAGAGGGATGAGGGCAGCTCTGTCCCTGAGTTCCCTCTCTCCTTCCTCATCCTCTTCTCCAGTAGGTGGCTTTTGAGGAACCGGGTGGCTCTGCTGGCGATAGGAGCCCGGCTCCATGGGTCTCAACTTCCTGGGGTCCCTGGAGAGACGTGGATCCGTGCCTCCATCTGACTCCTTTTTCATATCAGGGGGCCGCTGCCGGGGGTCTGTCTTCACACGCGGGTCACTTGGTGTAGCCCTCTCCTTCACAAGCCGAGGGTCAACCAGTGCTGCGGCCACAGGGGCAGGCGGGGGGGTCTTACTCTGCATCTCACTCTGTTTCTTCAGAGATTTGAGGATGGAGGATACACAGCTCCCATCCTCCTCATCACTGGAGTACCAGTTTGTAGTTTCATCTGGAAAGGAAAGATTATATTTAAATGTTTGATCTGTCAGAGCGCTTTGTAAATCATGTCACACCTGAGTCTTGTTGCCAGAAATAGGTATAAGGATAATTTTTCCTGGGTAATACAGATCTTCAGTTTGAGCTTCATTTCTGATGGGGTTCTGGGTTTCATTGGGTTTCATTTTATCTTAATTGACTGAGTAAACCAGCTTCTTGGATCAGGCCACTGGACACCCACCTCTGTTTGCACTGTTATCATCCTGGCCCTCTGCTCTCTGTGGCTCATTCCCCTGTGGCTGTGACTCTTGTTGCTGTTGGGTCAGGTGTAAAAAGATGGCTTTCTGCACTGCTGGTGGTAAAGACTGCAACTGTGACTCTGCACCCATCTGCTGCTGGAGGTTCTGTATGAAGGCCACACCAGGGTCCACTACATCAAAAAGAGAAAAGACACAACATCATATTAAACACTTTTAATAAAAAGGAATCCTCAAGTAATAAGCTTATTGAATATTGGTATTTTTAAAATTACTGATGTGACACAAACCTCCTTGCTGGCCTATGGTCTGGTTTCGGAGAAAGTTGCTGAAGAACTCTACCGGGTTCTGACCCATTGATGGAAATGGGAAGAGGCTTTGTAGCATCTGTAGATCTGGTATTGGGGGAAACGGAGGCCTCTGCATATTCATCTGAGGGCTGATGTTAGGTCGGTTTCCATGAAAAGGCGGCGGTTGACCAGGTGGGATTGGCGGTGGCATTGGAAAGCCGTGTGGTGGGTGCTGTCCCGGGGGGCTCTGTGGCATTGGTGGCCCTGTGGGGAGACCCATAGGACCAGGGGACCCAGATGGAGGAATAGGAGGAGCGGTGGGGCCTGAAGGCACCATACCTCCACTCTGTGTTTCCTCTGACCCTCCACTAAACTGATTGGTACCTTCACCTTGATTCTGGGTGAAGTTGGATCCACTGAAAAATAAAGCTCACAATTAGGTTGAGGCTAAGATCCAAACACTTTTCAGGGAATGATTACAGTTTATTTTAATTACCTCAGACCAATTTTGTGTGCCAAGTCTACAGTAGGTTGAACCTTGATTTCAAAGAGAGAGGGGATCTTCTTTCCTGCTTGAGCAGCAGCTCCATCTGTAGGACTGCTCTGACCAGGCGTGGGGAGCAACCCTACCCCAGGAGGCGGCTTTGGAAGTGGGGCGATACCTTGCTTCCTCAGATCCTCCAGCTCCAACTCATCCTCACGGGCGTTCTCCTCTTCAGTGTTAATGATCTGATGACGGGTCAGAAAACAGAAGCTAAAGCTGAGGACTTGTTGGTATAGAAGCATTAGAGATCAAAATCACTTTAATTATTCTTTCTTACCTTATCAAGCAACTCTTTGGTCACATCGGTCAAAGCCTCATGGGAGAATTTGCAGTTGTCCCCTTGATAACACTTGGCTCCAGTATGAAAGAACTTGCATGGATATTCATGTGCAATTGCAGGTTAAGGACCATAATAAATTAAAAGATGTAATGAGATTCCAGTTAATCATGATTTAAAAGTCCCATGTTTTACACTCCAGTGTTTCATTTAAAGTCTTGATATCCATAAGAAGACATTTTTGTTGTTTTAAGTACCAAAAACCCTCTAAAGGGGCTCTACCTAGAACAGGCTGTTTTGTGTCTGCTCAACGCCCCTCTATTGTGACTGGCTGACTGTTTCCTGAGTGACAAATGCCCAGGCCAACCACAGGTAATGGATTGTAGCCTATCCTGTAGCTCGGTAAAACCAGGGCTCTGGGTAAAACTCACTGGTAAATTGAGATGGCCACTGCTGAGAATGTTATCTGACCTTTGGAAGGCTGTGCAATGACAAATTTGCTTCCTGACATCCAACAACTGCGCAGCATTTCGTCTGCGACTGTCTCTCCTCTGCTCTGCTCCATGTGTGTGTGTGTGAAAAGGTGCAGTTTCTGAATACAGGCTGTGTGCATTTCTGTGTGGACTGAGCGTTTTGATACTTTCACAGTATTTATATAGCACCTAGAACTGTTTTATAATCAAAAAAGAAATGGAAATCTCCCTTTGTACAATATGGGACCTTTAGTTATGCAATGCAATTACACAAATGTAATTAAAAACATTGTTAGTAAAGGATATTGTGCATGTAAATGCAATTATCTCCTTTACTGCAATACCCTTGGAGGTAGAATTTACAGAGTTCCTTTTTCTTATCTGGGACAACAAGCTCATGTTCGAACTTGCACTGTTCCCCCTGTATGAAGACAAAATGATTTTTATGGATTTTATTTTAAGAGAGATTATTTTTGCATAAATAGGTTTGAATTATTAAAACAAGTTCATGAACATTAGTGGTACTCTACCTTGATGCATCGACCTTCCAGGAAATACTTGCAAATGTATCTACCATTGTGTTCAACTGTGTGCTGATTGATAAACTCCTTGCTCATAATTGGCCGTTTCTTCTGAAAACTGGAGGGATTTTTCCCTTCCTGTGAAAACAACAGGCGTGTGTTCTCTAATTGTGTCCCTTTTAACTCATCAGTTAATGTATGATACAATTTCAAGCTTAAGCTTTGTTGAATTTCGAGAGACATGCAGTACATACCAGTGTCATGTCTTCCATGCCCTGGTCTCCTCCTCGACCTCGTCCACGTCCTCCCCAGGGTTTGCCCTTCAGCTTCTTGTTCTTGTTGAGCATCCCTCGTCCTCTACCTGGTCCACTCCCTCTGCCTCTTCCCCTCTGCCCAACTGAAGATGACATTTAGTCAGAAGTCATTAAACTCTTGATTAAGTCTTGTGATAAAAAACATTACATTTACTATTTATTTCAACTTTTTAGTAATGGTCTTGAAAAATGTATTCTTACATTGCTGTTGTTTCATGCCCCTCATGCCTCCCCTCTTCATCTGGTCTTTAGCATGGCGTCCCTTTCCCTGACTTGGAGAATCTTTTGACTGCGGGTACTCAGACATGTCATCTTCATAATCATCCTCCTCATCTTCGTAGTCATACTTGTCATCGCTGTAATCGCTGTACTTGTCAAAATCACTACTCTTGTGCGGCGGGGACTTCTGTGAATTGCCGTGGCCCCCCTTTGAATCCCGTCCATGCTGGCAAGTCAAACCAGAGAGAGAATTATGTCACACAATAACTCCCATATGAAGATTAAGCTTTTGATGTGCCATGTGGTGAAGAACTCACCTGAGAAGACTGGCCATCGGATCCCTGGCTCTTTCTGTTTTTGGGCCTTTCGGGTCGGTCATAGTCTGAGTCGTAGCTGTCAGAGCTGGAGCTGCTGGAGGGGGAGTGGTGCTGAGGAGAAAATAAAAGAAGTGTAAAACATGAAAGTGAATTATAAATTAGTCTAAGTACTTTACATTGCAGAATCAGGAGGCCATCTTTTGTTGTAATAAACACGTTTATAACCAGCTTACTTACTTTCTGTCTGTCACGTCTCCTCCTTTTGGACCTCCTCTTCTCTCTGGTCTTTTTATATCTTTTCCTTGAGTGCCTGTGAGTCTTTTCTTCTTTCTCTTTAGCTTTTTCCTTTTCTTTCTCCTTTTCCCTCTCTTTCTCTTCATTCACCTCTGCAGCCTCTTTGTTTTCCTCTTCAATTCCGATCCCCTCATCATCTATTTCTCCATCTTCCAATTCTCCGTCCTCTCTGAAAAGAAAAAAAGCTGTCAGCACAGTGAGTATAACTGTAGGAGGTTATATATTTTGTCTGCTTTTCAAATCAAGAATTGTCTGTTATAACAATTTAATAAAAAAAAAAAAATTACATTACATTCATTTCTTTCAGACAGTTTCCATTATGCCTCTAGCCTTTCCTGTGCTAAAAACATCCTGTCAATAGTTCAAGGATAAGGTTTTATGTCCTGTGAACCAATGCAGTTATTTTATGAAAACCAAATTAGATTCATGCTCAGATTGAATAAAAACTATGAGAACCTCTTGCAAAATAAATATATTTTCAGCATTAAGGCTATTCAGTTACTTCATATAATAGCATAAATATAATATAAATAAAAGATAAAAACAAAAGTAGAAAAATGGCATAAGTTTGATGACATTCCAACAAAAATGGTGTATTTTGGCTCACTTTTGACATTGACGAAAAGCTATCTGGACTGTCAAATACTCTGGGCTGGAATAAAATGGTATTACTGTAAAGAGACACTAACATCTGTTGCTGGTATGATCGCTATTTAATCGTAATTTTGGAAGAAGGTTTTCTTTCTAACATTTTGCTGCAGCAGCCATGATCGTTGTATATCGGAGGAGGAGTGGTAACTGAAATGACTGAGCCTGAATGAACTTCACAAGCAAGGTGCTCTCTAATCTGTTATGTTTAAGACCAGGATGGTGGTGTTACATTAATGAAATGAAGTGGCAGGTTTTAATGCAAAAGCTTCTGTAAAACTTGGTCCAAGTTTCAAATAAATTAGATTATTATTGGCTGTGATTCAAATATTTGAAACTGGAATCAATGCTAATCATACTAAAAGACCAATTCAGAAAAGCCTTGAGAGAAATTCATATAATTGACTACTTTAAAAATGTTGTTAAAAGAAAATAGTCCATGTGAAACCATTTCCTATCAACATATGACCCTGGAATAAATTAACATTTTATAACATGTAATGTCAGCTGCTTTAAAAATATACTGCAGGTAGGAAAGTAAAACAAAAACACCATAAAATGGGAAAGTATGTCTACCCACTGACCAAGGTCTGTTTTTACAGACACTATAGCTGCTGCAGCTCTTCCTCTGACAGCAGCACAGATCAGGCTTCAATGTGAGACCCTCCACATCCAAAGATACCTTGACAACTAAACTTCAAATTTAGTCCAGCTAAAGCAACACAGACCTCGAAATTCAATATGAAACATTTGCCAACTTAATGGGAAAATTGGCATAAAACAGGCCTTGCCTATTGATAATCATGGACCAAATTTGAGATTGATTAGAAATGAAGGAAAATGTGTAATACTATAACTGTTAGACTACTGCTTATTAGGATGATATTGTCTATTCAAGATTTGTACTGAAGATAATTTTCCAGGAATATCATAGTGCAATTACAATAACAACACAAGTTGTGATAAAGCCACAATCTCCTTACTCATCAATACAATCACACATAATGATTTCATTGGAGATGTCTGAAGGATTTTTCTGCCGCATTTTAAAAACAAGCCTTTGTAAGAGGTGAGACAGATGCCAGAGACAGATGTGAGGCATGGAAGGTGTAACACAGGCTATTAACAGCTGAGACTCTGCAAGCTTTTGTTCCAAACAAACACCACATTGGTTGCTTCTCCTTCCTTGGCTGAGGTCAGTGAAATCACCTGGTGTAGTGTTTAATGGAAAACCACCAAATTCTTAGCCCGATTTGTTCACATGCTCTTGCAGCCCTGTTGTGGAGCTGTAGGCCAGTCTAAAGGACACAGGGCATCCCAACCCTGCCTCCGCAGTACTGGCAGGTGACCGGTAGGGGGAGTCCAGTACAAGGATGGGCGTGGCATTTACATCATAGTCATTTGCATAGTCTCCTGCAGATGGCAACAATGAAGCCATCCCAGTAGCACAACAACACGAACGATGATGTCTGCTATATTGCATGGAAATGATTATGAATGAGTCTTAATCGACACGGTGATGGGAAATCTCAGCTATTTGGACAGTTACTCTATTGCACCAAAAAGGCATGCAAAGATTTTTGAGAGGGGGGGAAACCGTGGAAAATGTCTCTAAACCCTGCAATTCATGGTTAAAAAAAAAAGAAAGAAAGAAAAGAAAGAAAACAGCAACACAAGCATGTAGACCCACAGCACTGAAACGCACAGATGAGCGTATTAAGAATTGCATAAGATTGTTACTCGACCTTTCATCCCCTGCAAGCTCAGAGTCTGTCATGTTTTTGTCAAGAACAGGGGCTGGGGGACTGGAAACAAGGCTCACAGAAGCCATTGGCAAAACGGATCTGCCTCCCTTCTCTCTCCCGGTACAAGAGTGAATTAACTCAAATCAGTCAATGAGACGTTGGGTTGTGAGAGATGCTGGAAGATTTCAGTCTGGAAAAAACTCACGGTGTTACATGTCTGGACAGAGACAGTAAACAAGACACTCTCCTCTTTCATATCAATGACGTTTTAACTCTGTGAGCGCAGCTTGATACCCCCGCTTTGCTAATGTCCCGTCGGTTGACAGCTGCCATGGTGAAATAGAGGAGACGGAGGGAGAAACAGACAGTGTTGTAACCATGTTCGTTGATTTCAGCATCTTCATAGGCTTTCTCAACAGGGACATCATCTCAAAATGGCTTCTGAGGTCTGCAGCACATTCCCCTCGATTATGTATTCGTCCACGTATTTATAGTCCCAGCTGGATCTACCTACCTTGGATACCACGAATCCTTGTCAGCGATTGGTCAAACATCGCACGGGGAAAGACAAGCGTGATTCTTATTGGTTCAAAGCGTTGTCAGTTATTGTCAACATCTGAAACAATGAAGCATGTGCGACGCTCAAGTTTTATCGTAAATCAACGTTTTAATTTATGACTGCGTGTGTTGCGCAGTTATAACGACCCAGGTTGACAATATTTAAAAAGGTAAAACGTCGCTTAATTTCCAGTTACGTTTCTCTGTTGTGTTTTATACACAGTCCTGCACTTCACCACTAGGTGTCGCTCTGACTCTGCAAATCAAACCCCTTAAGGACATGTAATATTTTGCTTTTCACCGAGTCAAGAAACATATTGCTGTCCAGCAGCTCGAAGAGTGATGTGGTTGTTTCGTTAAAGCTCTTCCCAATAATAAAAAATATCATGTGTTGCATTTTAATGTATAAAAATTTGGCCTATTCTTTAACAGTCATAGGTCATAACCTCTTAATTAACTGTGTATCCCTTACAGGTGTGAATTTAGACAATTTATCCAATCAGAGATAACGAACCATTTCATAACGTGCATTTAACCTTCTGCATATCTTATTCTAAACACCCAGTCATTGTAGGTTAAGAAATACAAGTGAATGGGACAGTGGTGTCAGACTTTTGGACCCTACTGTACATTTAATAGCTATATGAACAAACACAAATGTTATAGGCATATACTCGCGTCATTTGCCATAGATAGATAGATAGATAGATAGATAGAGAGATAGATATATATATAGATAGATAGATAGATAGATGCTTTATTGTCATTGCATGTTAACATAACGAAACTTGGATTGGCAGCAATCCACTTACCAGAATATATAAATATATCAAAATACATATATAATAATAGTCATAATCATATATAGGCATACAGAATTAAGGCAGTAAACAAAACATAAAGTGCAATATGTACAGCATATATGCAGCTACTTTGATACTGTGAGAAACTATGTCAGCAGCAGAGAGATGCAGTGGAAACTTGTGTTTGGGAGTATCTCGGTGGGAGGGATTCTTGCTGCAGGAAACCTAGGTGGCGTGCAGAGCTCACAGAGGCTAAACTTTCCAAGAGCGCAGATCCAGAGACAGGAGCGCATCTCTGTCTCAGACACCTGACGAGCATCCTCCAAACTTCTAAAGCCGAAGGACGGACCGTCACATGAGATAACTGCTCTTTTGGATTTTTTATCGAAGCAAACTAAATCTTGGGGAACATTAACAGGGGACAGTATTGCATTATTGTTACTGGACTTACAGAGATGGCACTGTCTTTTCGACGCAGGTGTTTGCTTTTGCTGTGGTTGACTGCTATTCAGAGTAGCCATGCTGCCGTTCAGGTAAGAGCTTATGTATCTTATATCAGTTAAAGCAACTGACTTGTGTAAGAGAAGAAATCTGGGCAAACTGGCTCAATAGAGTGTGTTATTAAAGCAGATCTCAAGATCTGACTAAACCACACTTTAGAAAATTTTCATATAGGCTACAACTATTTGGTGAAAAGTGATTGATTTTCATGTAGAATGTTAACCCAACAAACAAAAAATGTGATTGTTTTTATTCTGCATTAGCACTTTATTTAGCTTTTATCTATTGTGGCTGTGTGCTCGCTCTCTGTATCACTTTAAGTTTTGCAAAGTTTGTCAGTCATCTATAGTTTCCACTGGAGAAATTACTTCATACTTTTTGCATGTGCAAAAAAAAAGAAGTTTCATTGTAGCATCTGGATATGAGTCCTCTCATGTCTTGTCAGCTGGTGGCATTTCCCCTTTGCCTGGGGCATGTAAAAGGAGGAGACCACTGTCTAACAACTGCACAGGTCCAAACTATGCGCACAATGAATTTTAATGTCTTGAAGCTAGTTGTTATTGTACAAAGACCTCCAAATGCCAGTGCAGGAATTTAAGGTATGCTGCACCGGAGAAATTGTTACAATGAGCATGTGATTAATAAACCCCTCTGAAAGGATTAGAGGCACTTTCTCTGAGGAACTTTGTAATGGCTTGACAACCCCTCTCGCTCAAGTAACTGCTTGTGGCACCCATGCTATTTTGAGTCTGCCCATTCAGGATTATCCAATGAGCATGTGCCTTCCTACCGCCATGCAAAATATACAGAGGAACAGCATTTTGGACTTATGTCCCACTGACATCTGCCAGACAGCTTTTGTCCATCTGTGTCTGCCACTGGAGTTGTGGTAGTAAGTGAAAAGGGGTGAGTGAGGGAGAGAAGAAGAGAGATAGAATATCTCACATGTGAGTGCTATGAGGACTAATGGAAAAATGTGGAGAGCAAAAATTGTGTAGTGTATTGAAAAAATATGGTGAGTTATGCATGTAGAGTAAAAAAGCATCTCATTAATACATCTTGTCAAAGTCATAAAGAGTATTTTAATATCAAGGAACCCATAAGAATGACATATTTGTAACCATAAAGACCATGTGCCCACCAATAAGATTCAGTTTCAATTACATCATACTCCACAGCTGCAGATTAATGTTTATTCCCTGCTCATGTTTCATATTTTATGACTTTAAACTGAAGTAACCTTTACCCCTGCTCCCATTTTCATGAAAGTCGTTGCATTTTGAAATGGTTTGCCAGGACCCTTAATAGTTCTTAATTCTGCTCATCGTGCTCATGCTTTATTCACAGACATGCATGGATAAGCACCAGGTGGTTGGGGTGCTCCGTCAAATGGAGAAATTTCTGAAAGGCCAGGAGATACGGTTTACAGAAGGCCTCCGGATCATGAAGTCAAAACTGGCAACGCTTCAGAACTCTGTCTCTAAGTTGCCCCAAGCAGATCAGTCATCTGGTGAGTAATAAATTGATAATATCAATCACCATTCACCACTGCTCTCATTATTGTCCTCAATCACTGTCTTCAATCAATCAATGTCTTATTACTGTAAATGCAGTAGTTAATAAATATTCAATTTAGCTTCTTTTTTTTTTTTTTACAATGAAATAAATAAAATATAAAATATATATAAAAGTGACATTTAGCCTATTCTCACCAAACTACGGAGTGAAATTAATGAAAGAAGAGTACATTTATAGAAATGGTAGGATTAGATTGCATTAGCTTTAGCTAAGAGGACCTAATAAACTGGTAAATGAGTATATATTAGTTTCATTGCAAAACATTGCAACACTGAAATGATGACAATGACAATTAAATATGTAATAAAAGTAGGTTAGGAAAAGTATGGAATTCGGTTTTCAGAAACAAGAAAAAAGTGTAGATTGGACTTTTATTTTTGGAAATGATAAATTGAAATAGTTTCATAATATAGCAGAAGTTTTCAGAAATGTTGAACTGTGCTCAGTTTATTAAGATAGAAATAATAATATTATTTTACAACATCATGATGTATGCATGCAGTGTTTGTACGTCTTTCAACAGATGGCTAAGATGTATGAAAGTGTTCAAGTCTGCGACAGAAATACAATTGTTGATTAAAATTATTTGGTCCATTTTATTCTGCTATTTTGTAGTAACACTGACAAACCTGCAAAATGTGTGTACAAAATATAAAAATGTCTAAAAGGGATGTTTTAGGCATATTTAATACACATTCATCTGACTATCCTGGTTCAAAAATGAGCATACTGGATGAATAGGATACTGAAAATACAGAATATACTGTATGTCTGTATCTGGTGTGCTGATCATATAAATAAATGGTTGGCTGTGCACCAATGAGCAGGACATTATTTAATCTGTGATGGCTGTTTTCTGTTTGGATCATTCAAAGAAATTCAAAGAAATAGCAAAAAAGTAGTCCTTTAATTTGGAATCCTCAAGATCCACATTGTATAAACTTGCACATGCAAGTATGATGCGAATGAGGCTTTGCTCAATAATACAATGAATGACTAATCAGAGAAGGATTATGAAACATCAAATTTACAACATTTCAGGAACATTCAGTTGTTTTAGGTTGATCATCAAACAATGTTTTTCGAAACCAGTGACAACAGAAATCCAGAGATGGCTCCTTTTATTATGGTATTATATATTCATCCAACAGTGCAAGGCCATCTCAGTTACAGAGCTGGGAACTTGACAGGGGAAGTGGATTTGTGGAATTGTGTTGTTTGGCAGGAGATGCTGAGGCCAATTTGTTGGTGATGGACCAGTGCAGTCCATAACTCTGTGGAGAGTTCTTGGCAGGACAGGAAGAAGCTGATATTTTACATTTACAGCAATAAAGGCTCAACGAAATGAAAGGACAAAAGTGAAATTATTCACCACCTGCTTTTAATGATCAAGATCAAATCCAAAAACCCACATATGAAAATATATTTTTTGAATTAGATATAGTTATAATTAATTAATTAGGAAAATAATATGGATAATAATTTGATCTGTAATGTTTTCCTTCCCTTCTTACAACACACACAAAAACATATTGCACACAGTGTTTTCTCCTGACCTCTGTCAAGCTCATGTTGGTCTGGAAAACATCTGATATAAAAACCGGCTTTCATTATACTACAAACCTGAGCTGGACATGACTGAGTTCTGGCCATGCTAGACTTATTATACAGTGTCTGATCAGTATCTGTGCCTTTTTCTCTTGAGATTGAAAGAATAGCAATAGGAATAAGAATTGGAATAGCAGGAACATTTTCTCACAATCCTCCTGGTTGGAGGAAGCATCAACATCTCATAAAAGTCAAAAATTTAATCCATTCACAATGTTATGTAATGTAATTACATTATATATTATACAAGCGTTATACAAGCATTAAACTTTCCAGAGCCAGAAACATAGCATAACATTTGGCTGCTGGTATTATTCTGACTCATAGAAATGGCCGCTCCTCTGCTGGTTGACTGTAAATGAGGCATTTGAACCGTCCTTTCCCATGAAGGCTCTGAACTGCCCAGTGACACGTGTATATCCCCAGGCAGAGAATGCCAGAGGATGTTGGGAGGCTTACTCCACATGTGACCAGCCTTCCTCTCGTGCTCTCTTTCTCTCTCCCACAGCTCCCACCACCTGCCCCTCCCTGGAAGCCCCTGCTCACGGAACGAAGTTTGGCTCAAAGTATTTTGTCGGACATGAGGTCCATTTCACTTGTTCCCAGGGCTACCATCTCGTCGGTTCGGCCACACGTGTTTGCCGGGACAACGGCACCTGGACGGGCATCAGTGCCGTCTGTAAAGGTGAGACATATTGTGATTCCCCTTACTTGAAAGTTTGTAGAGTAAAATAAATCAAAGCCAAGCTTATTAACCTGTCGTAGATCCATATATTTACCCATGTGTGTGACAAAGGTTAGTTACATTTGAGTCAAGAGGCTGAAAGAGACATCAGCCCAGAAGCCAAACGGAGCTCCGCACACACACAGATAACAGGCAAAGAAAAGAGCCATTCTTTATGATGTCTGGAGTTCCTCGGCATACTGAATGAAGCCCTCGTTAGAATGGCATTAAATGTCTCTGAACACAGGAAAACACCTGTACTGCATTCCACTGTGGGGTGCTTTCCCCACCAGGTTTCTACTCCTCATGAACAGCAGCGGTGGGGCTACTGTAAGATAACCCTCCCCTCTCTCTTGCTCATGTTTCCCTGCCTCTTTGACAGCAGTCCCACTGGACGAGGTTTGGTCCAGACATTATATCCACACCATGGTCTGATAGCACTGAAGTATGCTAAGCATGCTATCGATAGCCCCTTCAGCCTGCAGTGGTGGCACTCTTCCAAAAATTCCAAGTGGCACACACAAACATATGTTTATTGACATTCATGGTTAAAGCAACACGAGAGGACTTGACTCTGCACAGTATTATCTCTGTTCATGTTTTTTCAGCCCAGCACAAGAAGTCTAAATTTAGTCATGCTTAAAGAGCAGTATTGACAGAGTGTGAAAATCTTTTAAGTTAAAAAGAGTTTAAAAATATCTAGCAGGTTGAAGTGGGTCTTTTCATGTTTTGGCCATGTGGTGGCCCCTGGGGAAGCCAAATAAACATTAAAGGGGTTGGTTGTCATCCAGTATACTGTAGCCTCAGCGCTGAAGAGCAGAGGCTGCTTCATCATTTGAACATCTGCAGAGACCACAGAAACAGAGATCATAGGGCATGATGTGATATTCATCCACTTGTTTTGTACCTTTGACAGACAGTACCAAACCTGTGTCATCCTATTTACTGTTGTTGTGAACAGTTTGCTGTGACTTCATACAAGGTTACTATCTTCTAGGCCACTGAATAATGAACTAATAATGATATATTTTATGCTTTGAAATATAATAAAAAACTAAATGTTGGTAGATGAATTAATGGATCTGTGCTTTGAATAGACTTATGTATTCAATGCATACACATATCACAGTCACAGTGAATGTGTTGCTCACTGCCAAAGGCACTGACAGTAGTAGTGAAGTGAAGCCCAAAACATCTCATGTAAAGAAGTATGAATGAGGATTGCATGAAAACATTAGTCCATTTGCTATAAGTTGAGAAATTGTTGTGAGGAGGTGTTGACAGCAAAGTACCTCACAACTGTTTGTACCAGTAAAAGAAAAAGCCTTCAAAACTGTCTTTCAATGAAGATGTTCACGCCTTGTTGAAAGTGTTCACATATGAGTAAAACATGGTATATAGTACATCCATATAGTGTAACAACACTGCTTTTGCATTTCATCTAACTTCCAAAAGGCAGATGATTTAAAAAGAATATATAAGTATAGTTAAATAAAAATCTCAATTCGATACCATCCAGATACTTTTCTACAAATGGAAAAAATAAAAGGGCAACACTGGTTTACTGTTGACATCATGTGTCCATAATAATTGTCCAGTCTCTCAATCTTACATATAAGTTATCAAACTAGGCGGACACCCATTGCCGCCCCATGAATGGATAGAAGATAGGATAGGCTCACAGAGGCTCTTTCATTTTCTCTGTATTTCATTACAAGGGACTCTTCTCTTTTCTAGGAAAAGTAAAGCCTAAACCTAAAGTCAGTAGTAATAGTTTACTGGGAAGAGCAGAATCATAGACTTTCATATATGTTTCATACAGAAACCTTTCTTCCCATTATATTGCCTTTATAAAGTTCTATTCTGAACAGATTTCATCAAGTGCTTCACTAAAGCGACTTCATGTGTCGGGTGTCTGGACTCACTGTTCTCCAGTACAGACCCAAAAATCAACCCCAGCAGCAACCACAGCATGTGGTGTTTCCTCTAAGACCAGACAACCTTCCCCAGTTAACAATTTCTTTTATTTAGTTGAATTAAAAATCTATATCCACGAAAAGAGAGAACACAACCGCACTCTTAAATCTGCATTTTATACTGAATCCTGATCTCTCTATAAATATTTTTAGCACTTTACACAGCAGTGCATCTAGACAAAAAGACCTTAAGACATAAGCAAAGATTACGTCAGAAGGTGTTAAAGCAGCAGGAAAGGAAGCAACAAAACTGAAGGGAGATGTTTTTTATTTCCAAGACAGTAAGACAGTAGCTGTAATGTGACTGACTGAAATTGCAACTGCTGCTCCTTTGTTCAGTATCCATTCGTATAATGAGAAAAAAAACCTTAACAAGGTCCAGATTGAAATTACTTGAGATGGCTAAAAGGACTTTAAATTCCTCAACAGTTTGACCAGAGTGATAATTCTCTCCTGCACCCACAGACATCAGTGAGTGTGCAAGTAACCCCTGCCAAAATGGAGGTACCTGTGTGGAGGGTGTTAACCAGTACAAATGTACCTGCCCTCAGAACTGGAGTGGCTCACACTGCCAGCACCAAACCCAGACAGGTCAGTACAACTAGATTAATGTCAAAAATGCAGTTCAGGTGAAGAGTCCTAAGCTTTTGTCCTTTTTAATGCAGCACCGCCTGAGTGGAGCGTCATGAATGATCCAGCATTCAGCCGGAGGCCTCGCTGTGCCCAAGTGAACCGAGCCCAACACTGCAGCTGTGATGCGGGCTTTCACATGAGTGGCACCTCTGACAACAGTATCTGCCAGGGTGAGCTGTAATTATGTGTAACTTAATTGATTCCTGTGGGGAAACTCTCATTTTGCCCCATCCCTTCACTGTGAGGACGAGGTCAGCTACAGAGCAGTTCCCTCAAGCCGGTGTCTTGCTTGACGATATCTCAGCGGGATAGGAAACAGCTGTTATACTTTACCAGGGCTTTCTGGCTGATGTGCAACTCCGCACACCATCTACTGGTGAAAAGAACAGGCCCCAAATACCTGAATCTTTCACTCCTCTAATGAATAATAAGGTTACAAATGAGAATAATCTGTGGAGCCAGTCTGTGACAAACAAAATAATCCTCTCGAGAGGTCACAAGCTGATTAGCATCCATTTAGGTCACAGTTCAGTTGCTTTTAAGATGTAAATGGTTGAGTAACATTTTGAAATCACAATTTTCATGTAGTTGCTTTAAATGTTTTAATGTCCAAGATGTTTGAGAGGCAAAGACAACCTGGGAGACAGAAACAGTATCTCCATTTCCGACATTTCTTCCCTCCAGTACACACAGTGCCCCTGCCTGGTCATGAGATGTGTGTTTTAGGCAGACATACATTTCCTTCTCTGTTTCTTAACAGATGTGAATGAGTGTGAAGTTTACCGGCTGGACCAAGGAGGGAAGCTCTGTGTCCACGAGTGTGTCAATGTCCCAGGCTCGTACCACTGCTCTTGCCCCAGCGGCTACAAGTTGCTCCCAGATGGGCGGAGCTGTGAGGGTGAGTAACAAGAGGGAACAGAGGACAAAGGCTCATTCAGAAGGCCCCAACTGCAGATCTGGCCGAGTATGTAGCTCCAGAGAGGAATACCTGCGATTTAGAAGGACGAGAAGCCTTCAACAACAGAGCTCTTAGTTTCTGCAGAGGTGTCTGTCAGTCCCAAACCTCGCTACCACTTCCATTTGCACCCCTGAAGCTTACAATGCTTGCCAGTGGAATGAATGACCTCACCCTTTCCCAGCAGAAAGGATCTTTAGGACATGAAGCGTTTGTGGGAGACTAAACTAAAAAACCAAATAAACAACCAGAGCACTGCACC
Source organism: Thunnus thynnus (assembly GCF_963924715.1). Taxonomy (NCBI): domain Eukaryota; kingdom Metazoa; phylum Chordata; class Actinopteri; order Scombriformes; family Scombridae; genus Thunnus; species Thunnus thynnus. Next base: position 11,260,583 of record NC_089530.1, on the reverse strand, counting down.
CCCTGCTCAGACTGTGGTAACCAGGAAGCAGGGAGTCAGTCTGGCAAGTCTCTCTCCCTGCTTCTCATTCTTACATGCCTCTGCTGTTTTGTCTTCCAGATGTGGACGAATGTTTAAGCCAGCAGCACAACTGTAGTCAAGGCACAACTTGTATCAACATGGGGGGAGGCTTTCAGTGCGTCAACCCAGTGTGTCCCCGTTCCCATGGAAACATCAGCTATGTCAAGACGTCTCCGTTGTAAGTGGATACAACACAATTTGACCTGTTTGATTGCAACTTTTTGTCTGAAAAAAGTGAAATGGGATTTCATCTTTCATGTTTTGGCAGCTTCAACTTTCCAGTGACCCACTTCATACAGTACTAAATCAGATCCAACTGTGAGACGCAGTGGGAGTGTAATGGGCTCCTGGGGGACATTATGACTTGTAAATAGCAGGAAAAGCAGTAATAAAAGTAATGATTGCTGTGTTCCATTCAGGTGTGTCAATAATGATCCATGCCAGTGAACCAGCATACTGAGTGAGTCAGGATCTAAGGCGCCCTTGAGGAAGGCGTTACATTTACAGGGTTCACCAGCTAAACTACTTCAAGAGAAATTCAGATTTCAAACAATTTGGGTCTTAATTTGGTAGTTTTGGGCACCATTACCATTGGTAGAAATAACATTGTACTCAACAAGTTAACTGCTGTGATCTGGGAACACAGTGACATCACTAAAAGGAAGTCAGAAGCATGAGGAGCCAGACCATTATACAGAATTTAGACAAACTTCCAGGTTAGCCACATTTATTTGGAAGAGAAACAAAGGCTAATAGAAAACATATGAATAATAATTAGTAATGAACTATCGCAGTTTTCAAACCAACTCTCTGGTTCACCATTGACACCATACTTAGTAGTTGTGCTCATGATTTTCCAGTGCAATGATGGATTATCACCAACATTTCAGATGCTCTTACTTTCATTTTACCTTCCTTAATTAACTGGATGAAATAATCTGGTCAAACCGTTGATTTGTTTTGTTGACTGAGTGCTCATGCTCCTTGCCCCTTTGTTGTATGGTTGTCACTATGTTCCCAGATCTAATATGGGACAGTGTAAACATAACCAATATACTTACACTATAACACCAACACTATACAAATAAGATTTGTTTTTATAGCTGCATTGTAGTGACGCAAACCATTTCTGACAAAGAGCATGCATGCTCAGCAGAACTTCAATTGATGACGTAATTTTTTTCTTAAAAACCACCTAGAACTTTTGTGTTCTGGCCAAATGCTGAGAGACATTACAACTTCCAGCTCCCTATTTGCTAGTCATCATCAAGTTGCCTCATTTAAGGGAATGAAACATAGCTCTGTCTGCTCCTACTGAACCATCAATGTGGTGAAATACTGCTCCACTGCCGGCAAAGGGGATGGATAAATATTTTGGCAAACACATGTAACAAGGGAGAAAGCAAAGAATCAAGTAAGACAGTAGCTTAGTCCCAATTACAGTAAATACTATATACTAATGCTAATACTAATGCATTTAGACTGGAAAAGACACTAAGTTAAGAATACGTAACAATGCCAGTGTTATAAATCAACTTGAGATTTGAGTGTACTTTATTTTATCATTTTTCCAGCATGGACACACTACATACAGTACTGAAAACCTGCCCAGAATTAGTAAGTAGTATGAATTTGGGACACAGATAATGCTTAAAGGAAATGGAACAAATTGCAGATAATGCACATTTCCAGTAATATTTCAGAAAACAAACCAAAAAAAATGTATTGGAAAAATATTTTGCTTCCTCTTTTTAAAGCTTTGATTGACATCTTGATTAATTTCCTTTTAGTACAAAGTGGAAAAGTTCATTAATTTCTTGTATACTCACTGACAGAACAGTTACATGAATTTTAGTATGTAGTACACATTAGTATTTGAATTGGGACACAGTTAGTGTTTGTGAGAGGGAAAGCATGGTGGTGATATGCAGGATCTGAGAGTACACAGAGATGGAAGTTTATACTCTCTCTCCTGTTGTTCCTACATGTAAGAATTAAGTTCACTTGACCTCTTATGTATTGTTTGTGCGTCACTTCTCTAAGTCACAAGAAAAGAGTTTGGCTCTGTATATACTTTCCCACGGGGATAGATTGATTATATAACCATTTAGCCCATTTATGTGACAACAGTCAAATGCACAGAGAATGTAAAACATTTTATTACTCTGTTCTGTGTTTTCCCCCTGCAGTCAGTGTGAGAGAAACCCCTGCCCCATGGACAGCCGCTCCTGCCACCTGGCTCCTAAGACTGTCTCCTTCCACTACCTGTCCCTTCCCTCCAACCTGCAGACTCCCGCCACTCTTTTCCGTATGGCCACCGCTGCTGCCCCCGGGCGCACCGGGCCCGACAGCCTGCGCTTCGGCATAGTTGGGGGAAACTCCCGGGCCATCTTTGCTATGCAGCGTTCAGACAGACAGACTGGTGAGCTGATACTGGTCCAGCAGCTGCGTGGGCCGCAGGAGATCAGCGTCGACGTGGACATGTCTGAATACACTGACCGCACCTTTCAGGCCAAGCATGTGGCCAGGGTCCAAGTTCTGGTTTCACCTTACAACTTCTGAGAGCGCTCTTCCAAAGGAGGAAGGCTAGAGACAGAAAGGTAAAGAGGAGCGAGGAAGAGTGCATAATGGGCATTGAGTTTACTGATCACCTTCATCCCCTTGTAGCCAGTCGCTGGCCAGCCTTTGCTCAGTGGCCAAATATGCTTTGAGGTTTGACAATAGTAAAAATAACCAAACAAGAGTGACAAGCCATTATTATAGTTATGTTATGAATATAATAATATATGGCAGAAAACATAATAGAATCTTCATTAAGTTGGTTCAGTATGAGCTACATCTCATGTTTGAGTGAGCTTGAATGCATTAATTAGATTTACTTGCGAAACAAAAGCTAAATTAAAAGGTTGGGACAGAAGGATAACTTCTTTTGTTATTGCTGTTTGTATTTTTATGTCCATCATAGATCATCTCTGTGTAGCTCAGGGTTGGCCCTGGGGCTGATGCACTGCTCCCGCTGTACTGATGATAAATCCCTATAAGACATTAGTGCTCCTGCGGCTCTAATTTATTGGAAATATTGTTGCTGGTTTTTACATTGTAACATACTGAATGCCACATGTTTATCTTCCATCATATACTGTATATTTGTTCTTTTGTACTGGCTTACATTGTTATAGCGCCATTCATTCTACTAAGGGAGTTTTTCTTTTATAAACAGTAGATGCAGTACTGTACATTACCTGGGCATATTTCCTCTATTATTCATATTCTGCACATGTATGTATGTTATCCAGAAATAATCTTATTATAAATCAAAGATGATTTTTGGCAAGCTTGCCAATGCACTATGCAGTTTATCTGGAATTTTAATTGTCTCTACATAACTGAAATAAAATCAGTCCAACATTTCAGCGTTTGTTAGAACTACCTCACTTGATGCTGAACAGTGTGCTATTAAATGTCCCTGTGGCTGTGCTTGTTTTCTTTCTACATCCATTACAAGTGAATTTTAACGAGCGAAATTCAAACCAAAGCATCGCTGATAAATGAACCCTGGATGGCTATAAAAATTTCTTTGAATGGATGAAAGGGTAGAAAGGAAGAGTGTGTGTTTTAGACTGTAACCCTCGAGGCAACAGACAGGACAGGTCAAAACAGCATCCCACTTGAAACAAAGGAAGTATTTTTATTTGACTTTTATGCGAAGAACAGTAACTGTCAGGTTTTAAAATCAAATCTCACTGTGCCTATTTGTTAGAGAAAGAAGAGACTAATGTTCAACACATGTGGTCTCTTAACTTCCTTCCATCTGTCCTCTCACGTCTCCATCCAGGGGTTTACATTGCAATAAAAGAGGCCAGAAGAACTGCATGCTTCCAGGAGGGAGTGGAGGGCGAGAATCAAAACACATGTCCTGACAGCACACACACACTGCTCTGAAAATGACAACGTGCCTTAATGGCAGGCGTAATTTCCTTCAGTAACCGTACCACAAGTGCTCACATTGCAGTCTTTGTTTCAGGCTTGTGCTCGGGCCGTTTGATGTTCACATGTTTCATCCATTCTGAGGCGGAAGGATATTGCCAGAGACAATTGGAGAGCACTGAGCTTCATAACACAAGCCATTTGCTGGCAAGTAATGATAAAAATATACAGCGAGGGCCTTGAGGCAAAGCCAGCGAAGAGTGTGGTTTGTACTCATATTACGTCAGAGTCACAGAACCTCGGTGAAACTCTGACTGAATGCTCAGTCCCAATTTCATGAAGTTCTTAATGTGCTGTTAAAGCTTTTAGAGGCATTTCTTTAATGTAGTGTGCAGTGTTATGCAAGCATTTCAACCCTGTCAGTGAGTGTTGGTGAACACCTACATGTGATCACTGGTGTTTAATCAAATTATCACAAACTAACTAATATGCAGCATACCTGAGGTACTGTAGGGTCATATTTTAGTGTATGAATACTGTTCAGTTTCTGGTCCTGCCAAAGAGAGACACAGTGGTCACAAGCACTAAATTATACATAATATATGCTGAACAACACCACAAACTACAGCCTCAAAACAAGCTTCAGTAAACTGCTATTTAACTTCAGGGCAATTGTGTGTTTTTATTATTTTGTCCACCCCCTGTGGTTCGACATGTATAGGCTCCTGGTTATTTGCCATCTTCAAAAAGCACATTCACTTTTTCACAAAAAAGGGGGGGAAACAATCTCCACATCACAAATTCTTGAAATTCCAGGAGCAGTAAAAACTTGAACTTCAGTATAAACGTTATCCTCCTAAAACAACATGTCTTATTTTATAAGTCATTTTGAAGTGAAGCGGCAGAAAACCCTTCAATCTATGGATCTCCATCAAAACAGAAAATGGGCATGTGTTACTGGTGGGTTAGTTCAGAATGAAAGGCATTGTGGAGGAATTCTGCTCTACTTTTATTATGCAGGAAAAGGGGAGAGGTCGCCTTTGGATCATCTTTCATGTGGGATAAATGTTTGGAAAAAATCCAGAAATACGCTCTCACATAAGGGAAGCTGGATGGAGGTCCCGACACTTCAGTGTCTGACTTTGAAGTGGCCTATAATCTGCAATTACAGGCCATAATAATGACACTTTTGTGCCCGATATAAATGTCATATACTGTATGATGCAGGCTTATTATCGGCTACAGCAGACAAGAAAACATGGCAGTAAAAAATGCATGTAGTAAGTTGCTCAGATGTAAAACTGTCAGTTAAGAGGAACCAGGGCTCCCTCGCTCTCCTGGGCCCTGCAGGGCTTTTTTCTTAAAGGACATGTTTTCCTGTTTGTCTTGTTCATTTTATTGGTGATTTCATAACTGTATATTTGCAGTTGTTGAAACCTAAATACTGTAGTTGAAGCCTAAAGCAGGTTCCTTTAAAGGAAAATGAGGTTTCAAACTCTGAAGCTCCTGTATTTTATCCAAACACCTATGAAGTGACACTTTCACTTCAGAGGAAGGCTTAATCAGTTTGGTCTCCAACAACTTGTAATGTCGACATGACAAACACATTGGCTTGTTTGTGGATTTTATGTTTTCATAGCCCTCTTAGTCACAAGCCTATTAATAACTAATGACTTGAGAGAAACCTCAAGGTTTGTATTTTCAACAACTGTGCTTCTTTCAAACTCTCCTTTCAGTATTTCAGTCTGTGTTTCATTATCATTCATCATCATTTTCCTCACAATAGCCCATTCAGTGTACAGTCTCTTAACCTACTCCCTCTAGAAACTGCAAGACAGCTCTAAAGAGAAACAGATTTTAACTGATGTAATAAAATCATAACATGTGCATTTTTATTGCCAAATTAAGACTTAAAATGAGAGATCAGGAAACAAACATTCTGCTGTATTCAATTAATATTTAATCTGAGTGAACACGCTTCCTGAGAAGGAAGAGAGAAGAAAACTGTTGGTATGAAAAGTTCAAGCTCAGTTCTTCGTGACACCCTTGAAAGAAAGACGAAAAAAAAAAAGACGAGTCATATTATCCAGACACCACTCCACCTGCGGAATTATGAAATAACAGGAATCAGCCAAAACCCATCTGTACAAATAATCAAGGTCCACTGCAGGTGTCTGCAGTTTTATATAACAGAAGGACAGCTTGCCATCATAAGCACAATTATTCCAGGTTTCCAACCAACACACACAAAAAAAAAAGAAATAGAAAAATGGAGGGAAGTTTTAACAGTGACATTATAAACTGCTAGAAGTGATCAACTTGTGCTTGTGCTAACCACATAACTTATCTAGTGTGTCATAGTGTTGGGCTAGCCTGGACAGACAAGATCCTGTCATTACATTTACTCAAGTCAACACACATTAAGACAACAACAATGTCCCAACTCCAGACAACATTGAAAAAAAAAAAACACCAGGTCGGCCGTTTTCAAAGATAATAATGAAAAAACATACTAAGATATTAAGACTTTTTTTTTAAAAGAACATGAATATTAAGGTGTCTGTGAAACCAACACAATGACTTTATCAGCAAAGAAAACAAACAAAGAAATAAGATGTTTAGCTAGGTACACTGTGAGATTGTTCGGGGTCCAAGTCAAGCGTATGTTGTAAACACACTTAGAGTAAACACGGGTGAACACACAACTTATAAGTACACTTTAGACACAAATAAATAATACAGTTTTAAAACTCCATATCAACATACAGTATATTGCTCCTTATTTCAAAAGACACCCCTCGACACACATACAGTAGATTCATAATAGACTGCCTACACTGACTACAAACCCCAACGCTTTACTGCTTCATTGAATTCAAATTGTACAAATCACTTATTTATGCATCGCCCCTCTCACACTCATTCACACACCAATACTGAGATTATTGGAATACCAGATTAGGCCTCATACAAGAACTACATGTAGGCACAACTTTGATCTTGAAAGTGCATAGGAGCAAATGTTCTATTCAAAAATCTTAGTATTTTCATTTCTGTATTTTAATGCTTTGAACATGATTTTAATGCTGGTAACAAAAAAAAAAAAAAAAAAAGTTTTCTTCGGACGGTCAAAATCATTTGAAAAATACATAGTGTATCCTGAATTCCATAACTTTTGTATTATTCTTTAGGAACTTCACATATATATAGATATATAAATAGATAGATAGAGAGATACGAAAAGAAAGATCCTGTTTGAAATTAATCAATAAACACTCTCTTTCTTCCCTGGAGATCTCCCCCGCAAAAAAAGCTTGAATCATTCCTGGTGTTAATTACTGCAGAAAAAAAACCCTTTAAATTATTTTCCTGTTCATAAATAAGCATCCTATTTCATTATCTCGTATCAAAAAGACACTTAACGTATATTTAAGAGTAGGTTCATGCATGAGACCCTCTGTTCTTAATTCTCTGATAAAATAAATTCAAGTGAACATAACAGAAATAAATATAGCACTTAATATAAAATGAAACATTCTCTTTGGAAAGAAAGGCTCAAAACTGATCAGATCGAGGAAACAGTGAACCGACGGCAGTTTTCCTCTAGTAGAATCTTTTTTTCTTGAGAAGTTGAGGAAATGAGCAGAGGTCCCCTTCAACTGTGGCCTGCACCACCCTGCGAAGGAGCAGCCATATCAGGAGGATCCCCTGAAAAAGACTAAATGGCACTCCACCACCACCTGACTGGAAACCCTGGAGAAAACCTTGCTGCAGAGTCGGGGACGGCTGCTGTGTTGTCTCTCCGTGTCAGCTGCTGGCTGGAAAGGTTTTACCTTATTCCAGCTTTGACATCTCATACTTGGTCGTCATGATTTCCTGGAAAATAATGTGCAATAATTAACTCTGCAATTTTGTTCCTGCTATTAAGTTTTAATTTTCACTTTCAGACAAAAAAAAAAAACAATGTTACTGCCTGTTATTCTTTGTGTAAGGGGCTAAATTAGTCTATTTTTGATTTCAATGTAGTAGCAATGAAAATAAAGCGTGCCTTAAATACCCACAAACTTCATCCTTTCACTTTGCTCTGAAGTCACTCCAAAACTAGCCCACAACATCCTAAAGCAAGGCTTTTTCACTTACTGTTTATGGACAGTCTTATTCATCTCCAAATGTCTAAACTAACCTGTCAGTGGTTAAATAAATAACATATTCTTGTTTTGTAGATTTCAAAGGTAATGTGATTCATACCTCGTCTGAGTCAAGCAGGACCGGCAGAGCTCTACCGTGACAAACAAGACCAAAAAGACCTTCTGTTAGAATCACACATTGCTGGTATGAAAAACTGCTTTCTAGATTAATAAATAAAAATTTCATATGATGCTTACACATCAGTAAGAGAACTAGGAATGTTATCCTCCACCCACTTCATGTCTTCATCCTGGACAGGTACAAAAAAAAAAAAAAGAGTAAATACTGCCATCTGCTGAAATATGTGACACTTGTATGGCTGCATTTCCTAAACCTGAACAGTTATTCTCTATTATATGAGCCTAATATTAAATAAATCATGTTGAATTTAAATTTGTAATATAAAACTAGTGTTATTTCAAACCACATGTGCGGTTGTGTTACTGACTGGGTTTGTTTCTGCAGGCTTCACCGTGCCATTGGTCTCATTTTTAGAGGCTCTCAATTTTATGCCGTCAGCTGTGAATAAAAAAAAAAAAAAGAGATAAAAGAAAGACAAATAAATATAACAAGAGTATTTACACATGTTTGCAATGTTTTGATTAAAAGCAATTCTTCCATGATGTTACTGTACCAATGTTTGAAGAGGCAATAAATTCCTCAATCTCCTCATCGTCTGAGTCATCCATGAGAGGTGTGAAAGCATACCTGTGGGCATGGAAATAATGTGAGAAACAAAACACTGAGAGAAAAAAGAATAAAGATGTTCACTTCAGGTCATGTGAGTGAATTCAACAATGATAACATAGTACTTGCCTTTGGTTGTTTGCAGATGGTCTCCATAAAAACATTATGACCAACAGAATAACGGAGAACAAGAACCTCCAGAAAGCATCTTCCACCCACAGCTCAATCCAATCCTTCACACAAAATAGGACATAAAATCAAGAAAACGTTTTGACCTTCTACAGACAGCCATTATGTAATACAATAAATATACAAAAACCATACTCACAGACTGGCAAACCGCTAGTCGAAATTTTTTTGTTGTCCAAGCCATGAAAATGATGGAAGCTGAGGGAGAAAAGACACACAAATTATCTTATGTTCTCTAGCGATACTGTAGCATTGTGTGTTATTTTTTAACAGGGGTTATACTGAAGGAAAATACACCAGTACTACCACAGGTCATATATTTTAATCTAACTGTAAGTGTAGTTGTGCTACTTACCAATGACAGCAAATATTAATGTGTTTGTAAAGTGCCTGTAGAGAGACAACTTGACAGGGTTTCTCCTCAGCTTCAGAGTCTTGATGGTTTGTGCCAGACTCACAAAAATGTTTGTGGCAGTCAAGGTAAACACATGACAGACATCACACTGAAACTATATTACAAAATAACCAATGGGAGCCTATAACAGCTACAAGTTTATATATACGCTGTAGATAATAACCACATTTTGCATTATCCCTTACAATTATACAATTTTATACAATCAAACTTATTAGATACACCTGCTTGTTTATACCAACAACTCTTCTCCCAAAGTCATGAATAAAACAAACATAAAGCAGTCAGCTCACTTGCTCATTCTAGCTTAACATCAGAATGATGAAAAACATCTTATCTGTGTTATTTTTGAATAAGGTATTAATACAGCTAATATCAGAAACAGCCAAACCTGGACTATCCACTACCAGTCTACCCATCCTAACTAGATGTACCTAATAATCTGAACAACTGAAATATGTATTCAATATCTTTTGATGTCACTCGTTCCCTGTTTTTATTTGTATTTTACTGGCTGATTCAGTATGTTGCTCAAGGACAGCAGTTGAAATATAACCACTTGGCTAATATTGTCATTTTACAGTGATGTTGATCAATGCACATTGTGTCAGTAACAATAACAATAAAATAAAAACACTGATGTACTCAAACCAAATTGTTTGATTATGTCAAAGTGGCACCTAGGGGTGGGCAATATGACAACATCTCTCTACTGAAGGAAGGAATTTCTGTCTGTATGTCCTTTGTGTATCTCTTGAATTGTTTATCCAGTCGACTCCACACTTGGTGGGTGCATTGCTGGAGAACAAAGGGAGTGCAGTGTTGAATTTAGTGCAATTTGGACACACGACGCGTTTAATATTAATAAAGTCTGAATAAACCAGCGATCAGCGAGCCGCTCCGCTCTGTGCAGGGGCAGGGCGGAGCTTCAGGACTCTGCTGACTTGACTCCAGCATGTCAGGGAGAGAGCAAAGACGAGGCGTGACGCGAGTCAGAGAAAAGTGCTCTAAAAACAGAAAGTAAACAGCGAAAATAGAGCTTTTAATCAAAAATGGATACTCCTACCCCGTGTCTGGACAGAAAGCATAGCGTGAGCAGCATGTTTAGCAGATCAGCAGCAGCAGTAAGTGACTAAACGGGAGGTGTTCGGGTACTTTGCTGAGCGTAGGTCACCTGCATTTCGGAGGCACTCAGAGCCCAATACACAATGACTGTAGTTACACCCGTAAAACAAAGGAAATACTTCCATTATTACGTTTATTACATTATTTTATTTTTTAATGCAGCCCTTCTTTTACTTGAAATGAGAAAAGAACATTTATTTACTATCAGAGGACTTATTATTCTGTGTATAATAGAATGTTGTTGGTGTATCTACTCATTCACACCTCACATCAACTGTATTAATTTTTCTTTGCGTTGAAGTAGCGGCCGGAGGCCAAACAATCAGCCTATTACAAACCGGCATGTTTTGAACAGACACTGCACTAGTATACTGTAATTGTCACAGAATTTGCTATTCTGTTTATATTGTGGTAACTATCCCTTTAACATCTCTGGGTGTATAGGGTCATTTTTTACAATGTGGCAAATAAACTATCAGGAAAGCTTCGGAGCAATATTACATTTTTTTAAATGATTTTTGCATGAACTGTGAAGTTCATGTAACTGTCTTTCAGTATTTTGATTTCTAATCTAATTAGGTTGATTAGCCACCTAATTCATTTATTTTAATTTCTCAATAGATGCTCCTGAAAATGGAATACATCATGACATATATTGATATAAAACCAAATATTTTGTGAGAGAAGATTTCAGCCATATCACCCCCTAGTGGCAACCATGTACATATCATCTTTAAACAAGAGCACTTGTAAAAGGGTGTTGGGTGGGCATGCAAATCAATCACTTATGCCAATTCAGACCAAAACAGTCAATCAGTGGCAACACAGTAAAATATTATTGATTGGACAAGAAAAGAAGCAGTGATGAATGAGGAGTTTAAGAGTAGTTAAATCAAAACCAGAAAAAATAGTGGTTAAAATTTCTGTAGGGGACTAATGATTAATGCTTGGTTGTTTCTTTTGCTGCTTATTTTCCAGGGGAAAATGAGGAAGTGTGAGATATGTTAAGCTCTGATTTCCCAAGGAAATTGGGAAATCCCAGATTGATCTCTCTTGGTCTAATTTGGGCTCATGTGAAAGAGGTGAGGAGCAGGGGGGAACCATATAGGGAAAGGCTGTAGGTGCACAAAAGGATATCCACCAGCAGAGAGAGGAGTCAAGCAGAGCCAGGGGAATGTTGGCCAGCTGGGCCAAGTCAGAGTCTTTTGCCTAGAAGTAAGGACAGAGCAGGACCAGAGGACACAAGGACGAGGATAAAAATGTGGGAGGGGGGGGGGGGGGGGGAAATCACAGACAGGACGAGATAAAAAGGCAAGAATGCAAGTGATACAGAACCATTCACCAAAGTGCATAGAAAAAAAATAAACAAATTATCCACCCAAAAAGGCAAGAACACTCAAAATCATTGGAGCTAAATTAATAGGTAAAATAGGTCCGGTTTGTTGTGTTGAGAATAGAATAACTTTCTGGGAGGTACAGTGAAGAGGAGTACACTGGAAGGATATGAACCAGATGCAGCAGGACTCAAACACAGCCAGAACAATTGCTGTAATGAGAGCTGGGCCATTGTCCCGACCCTTCAGTATGTGAAAAATACAAATCCTGATGTCAGTTTTACTTAAAAAAAATACGACAAATGGACTACAAACTACAGGTAATACCACTAATTAAAGTTATTTTTGATATCAGGTTAAAAACAATCAAGCAGTAGGGAAACAATAAGTTGATTATTTGATCTTTAGAAAATAAATGAAGGACAGTTTTGATCATCAAAATGTCATTTAAGTAAAAACACTGGCTGCTTGTTTATATACTATATGTAATATCTACATTTTTAACAGTTGATTGAATAAAACATGCAATTATAATTCATCACTTTCTGCCCTGTTAACTTAAGATGGCCATTTGTTATTAGTGTTGACATTTTTGTAGATTAATAAAAGAGAAAAAAAAAAATGATAGGAGAACACTTCTCACCCCAGTGATCCTCAGAATGCCTTCAATGCTAGCAAAAGCAAAGTAGAGAATACCGAGCCCCACCACTCTGTGCATTACTGTCCCCAGTCGAGGCCTTGAGGGAAAGAGACGTGAAAAAAGTTCATTGCCTGATTTTGATTGTACAATAATTTCCATTTGACAAACAACAAAAATGTTGACATACTTTACAATGCCATAACCAAGGCTGACGATGATGACAAGCAATCGAGCCAAAGTTCTCTTGAGGGCAGAGACCAGCTCGGCAAAGATCAGCAGGCCTGGAGCTAAAGGCAACAGGAACAGAAACATAACAATTACCATCTCACGAGGCAGGTAAAAACTGCTCTGTGATGATCTGTAGACACTCACAGGCAGCGCCAACAGCGTTGGTGTTTTCATATTCAGCGCAGAAGACGGCCTTCTCCACCATCCCCAAGAATATAACCCCTGCTATCCAGAACTGGATCCTCAGCAGATCCTTCCAGTAACAGGCTGCCCAGATAAACCACAGCATGGCGTACAGGATGTACACTATGCACATCACCATGTAGAACTACAAACAGACAACGAGGGATTAGTCTACAAACACATCACACATGGGAGCAATTGCACTTCATTAGGTGGAGACCAAATTCCAGAGAAATGGACAGTTCAATAAATCTTGTTTTTTTCTGACTTCTCATTCAGTTTCAGTGTGATCTGCTTATGGTTTGGATCAGTCTGCTGTAGTTCACTTCAGTATAGTGAAGCTCAAAGGCATTTGGTTTTCAGAAGTAGCAGTAACTTCTCTTTTCAAATAATAGGGTTACAGATGGCTTTTTGTCTTTTTGTGCAGTGATAGTTGGTGGGAACATTTTGTAGAGATCAGTTCTCCACTCAATTGTTCACAATGCAGTCTGTTTTATCATCATCATCATCATCGTCAGATGTTGCTGTAGAGTTTTTAAAATTGAATCCACTCAGTTACATGAATTGGATTATATTGGGTAGGCTTTGTGTTTGATTGTGTTTTGGGGTGAACTGTTCCTCTGAGGTGGACAAATCCTTTAACTTTGTATTGTCGAGTTTAAATATTTATAAAACACATACACAAACTCAAAGAAGTAAAATACAACCGTCTGTTGATCCAGGACAGGATCATGGGCATGATTACAGCATGATTACAGCATGACTACAAATGAGTAATTAATGTTTTACAAACATAAATCACAAAAATTGATTCCATAGTTATCTACTTACAATCATGAGAGGGTAATCTGTGATAGAAATGTAGCCGTGGTCGCCTTTCATCACCACATCAACTGTAAAAACAAAATCTAGACATTAGGCAAATGAAGCACAACAATGTGTTAGGAGCAGCTGAGCAGGTGAACCCAAATGCAAGAGACATTAGGCACAGGAACTGAAGAATTCTCTTTATTTAGACTCTGGGGTGCAGGCAAATGCAAAACTGAACAGGATAACACAAAACTGAACAACACAGAACAAAGGATCCAACAAGACTGAACTGAAACACAGGACTGAAATACTAACTGAACTAATGAGGAGATGAGGCGCAAGTGGGGAGATGGGCGGAGAAACCCAAGTGAGGGGAATGAGGAGATGAAACAGGAGAACGGGAAAGAAGCTGATTGGCTGGAGAAAACACCGGGAAAAGGGCAGGGCTAACGAGACCGATGCAGGGCAGGAGTGGAAGGAAAAGCAGGCAGGGGACACAGGAGAAAAACACAGAGCAAACAGAAACTAAAAGCCCAGAAAACATGATAAGTAGGCTCAAGAAAACCTGAAATGCCAGCAGGCCAAATGTAAACAAAAACACTTTGTGCTACAGAGCTAAGTGGGCTGCAAGATATAGATCTGAGAGATATGTAACCCTAAAAGTCCTAAACATAGATCCATGACCCAAAAGCTGATACATAACCACTTGGGAGTGTGAAAAGAATGATAAGCACCAGTGTTTCCCCTAGAATTTTTTTCTAGCCCAGTGGTACGCACCGAAAAAACCCTTTAGAGATGAGGCGTCAAGAGTTTCACAGGCAACGGCACAGAGATTGACTCATGTTTCAGAACAGTGCTGCACAGAGGCTCCCAAATGCAAATGATTATTGATTTCCGAATGAATGGATATTTGGTGTTATTTTTGGCATTAAAGAAAAGATTTTTTTGGCCCGGTGGGGCTTCTCGTTGACCTGGTGGCCCACCAGGCCTGTACAATTATAGGAGCAACACTGAGCACTGAACCTGGCAGCTCAGGTGAAGCTATTAAACAGGTGAAGGCAAAAGTATTTCAGATTTCACTTCAGTTCTGTTTGCTCTTCCAGTCGAGCATCTGTATTACGAACTAGGCAGTAAAATGTCTGGACAAAGGTTCAATGCAACAAGCAACAGTATTTCAAGTGGTCCTTCAATATAATCTGCAACATATCTTATCCGTCTTTAACAAACAGGGAAAATGTCTGAAGGCATCTGGTGGACTGATGGAGGGACATAGAGCCAGACTGGGACAGAATCATGACACAATGTTTTCCAACACATCAAGAATTTGTGGCGGTGGAAAGTTTTGAAATCTGACACTTCAGTGTCGGCTGCAAAACAGCCAGCCTTAAGAAGCCAGCCTCTATTTACGGTAGGTATTTTTCTGATATGATTGCACATGAATGCAGCATGCAGAGTAAAATAATATAGGGTGATAATGTTCCTCTATGCAGTCACACATCATATTAGTTGTTCCTGAAAAGAAATCTCACCTGTTAAATTCCAGTTGGCATCTGATTTATTTGAAACTATCTTAACAACCAGCAGGTAAGGCCCGTCCTTCCAGGTGGTGGCTATGACATTGTCTCTGATATTCACGCTGCTGTTCTTGCTGCTGCTGCTGTCATACTCCTCAGTGATCCACCGGTTCTCATTTTCATCCTGCAGTATTACAAAGATATCGCAGGGTTAACAAAACGGACACACTGATGTCATCTACCAGCTGTGTCACTTCTAAAATCTTTTAAGACTGTGTATGTGTAAACTATTTAAAGAAACAACATTAACAAAACTATATATCAGTTTAAGACACTGAATATTGGCTGATTATGTTTGTTCTGTTACGTTTGTGGAAGATTTTTTTCTTAAATCTTTGATAAGACTTTATTGATCCCCAATGGGAAATTCACAACTTATATTATTCTATTAAACTTACCAGCACTTCACCCGCCACAGGTGGACTAACCGGACGTGATTCTGCCTTTGTTTTCTGAAAAAAATATGGATGTAGAGAGATAATAAATATCACTATACCAAACTTGTGATTGTGCTGAGGAGAGTAATGTAACAAACCTACTTTTAGCATAGGGAAGGAGCGCAGTCCATTGTTACATGTTATAGGCTGGTGTCTGTGTTCAATGTACTCTCCTTCCCCGAGGGGATTTGGATCGAGGCTCTCCCCACGACTCAGCTGTGTTTTGTCATACATTTCCTACAGACAATGACAGTCACAATTGAGCATATCTCACTTCTCAAGTATCAAGCATGAAAAAACAGACTGTTTGATTATTAGTGTTATATTATAGCTTATATACTTACTTCAATATTATTGAATTCATTGTGACAGCGGTAGTATTTTAAATACCACTGAATGGTGAAGGTCACTTCCTCAGGACAGCCAAAATCCACAACTGGAAGATGAACACACAAGAGTCAAAAAGGTGTACATTATTTGTGATAGGTCAGGAGTGTGTCTTCCATATCTTACCGTTCAATCCAATATCAGTGTCTTTATACATGGATTTCTTTAACAGCAGCAATCTTGAGGTCTGTGGAATAATAAAAACATTTATGAGCTAGGGTGTAATCAAGGATTATTTTTCTTATCAATATCAAATTAGTTATCAATATGTAATTAGTTTGGTGGACTGATTAATCATTTAAGCAGGACAGTGTCTGTGTCTACATTTTCTGCCTGTGTTCATGTGGTGGGGAAAAGACCTGTGTGTCCAGTGATTTGAAACTTTAATATTGTCCATAGATGTGTGTGCGTGTGTTTATCTATATGTGTTGTGTAATAAACTGGTGACTTCTCCTCTTCTGCAACTAGATACAGAGACAGACGCAACAACAGACGGAAACCAAAACTTCTCAACACTTGAATTATTGATCAAGTCTTTCTAGTTCCCCTTGCATTAAGTCTGGAAACAGTGCCTTAATCCTGATAAACAGGAAAATGTGCACCACTGTTAAAATGGACTGTGGGCCAAGGTCTGGTCAGGGTGTGTTTTCATTTATTACAACAATGATGTATAGGTTAGCAGGTTAGTAGTAAAGAACATAATTAAGCAGTTAAAGTAAACCTGGACACACAGGTCAAACTGGTGAAGTGTGCAGTGTCAGAGAGGATGGTCGTAGAGTTAGACCCAATGTTACAAATGAGGCTTTCTCCCAGGAGCTCAGCTAAACAACAAAGCTTTTGTAGACAGCTGTCCAACTTAAGCTAAAGCCTGCTAGTTAGCCAATTGCTAACTTTAAGCTTAAAAAGGCAACAGGCGAATTAGCAAACAGCTGCTCTTTCGGTAGACACACCTTATTTTAATTTATAAAGGACTACAGCAAATACACAGTGAATATGGCTTTACGATTATTGCCAGATTAGACGACTGTCACCACACTCACAGCTGATAGCAAGCTAGCATAACAAGGCTAATATAGCTAACGCGAGCTAACCGGTATCTTCCAAGTAGATACTCACATTTACAACAGTGACTATCCAATGCCCCGGCTCTGGTGCTGCACCAACCGCATTTATAGTACTGAGGAAAAGTACAAAAAGGACTGTCCATGGATAGAAAACTCCTCTGACCGGACAGCTCCACGTCCTCATCCTCCCTGCGGCAGCCATGATCGTTTTGGGCTTGAACACTCAGCTGCAGGAGGCGCCGTGAAGGCAACAGCTGGAGGAGCAACGTCAAACCTTTACCTGTGTCACCTGTTTCAACCCGGTGTTTGACAGCTTTATTTTTTTATTACAAAAGAACAAAGTCTCCGTCTGACATGCCTGTAAGATCTTCGGGTTCACTGTCGGTCATCATTCATCTCACTGACAGCCTTGTTGAAAAGCCCACATTGCAGGCAGAAAGGGGAACTAGTGGGTGAATAGTTCATGTTCCTTATCATCTTAACTTCAAACTGTTTAAGTGAGTTTGAGGAGGAAGACATTGAATCACTTCCTCTTACCTTACAAGAAGTTTGTATATGAATTAAAGTTTTTAGTGTACCGACATTTACCTGAATATTTCAATTCTGTGACAGTTTTACTCCATTTCAGAGGACAATGTGGTGCTTTAGACTCCACAAAATACTTGTATCTACTTATAACTACTCATCTTCTGCTTACTAGTACATTACATACCTGTAAATTACATACCAATAATCTATGCAATTCCATATACATTTATATATTTAATACCAATACAAGATATTTCACAGTATCTACTAGAACTGCACTGCATTGCATCTAATTCCAGTGGTGGAAGAAATATTCAGATCCTTTACTTGAGTAAAACTACCAATACTGCAATGTAAAAATACTCCATTAAAAGGATGGTCCTGCATGAAAAAAATCCTACTTAAGTAAAAGTACATATGTATTTGCAGCAAAATGTACTCAAAATATTAAAGTAAAAGTACTCATTCTGCAATAACTGATATATTATTATATTGTATATGAGATAATTGCATCATTAATACTGAAGCATCAGTGTGTAAGCAGCATGTTACTGTGACCCGGACTACACACTTCTTTTTGTAAGACGTCAAAAGCCAAAAAGGTTGGAAACCACTGGTTTCAACAATGTGTTGTACTTTAAAAGCTTGTTATATTATCCATTGTGTCAAATCTTCATCTGAAAAGTAACTGAAGCTGTTAAATAAATGTTGTGGAAAGTACAATATTTCTCTCTCAATTGTAGCGGAGTGGAAGTATGAAGTAGCATAAAATGGAAATACTCAAGTAAAGTAGAGGTACCTCAAAATTGTACTTAAGTACAGTACTTGAGTAAATGAACTCAGTTATTTTCCACCACTGCTAATTTCAGACTTATAAGGTCTATATAAACATTTTAATGCAGTTGTTTTGATATGATATATTTCCAAAAGTGATTTCCATGACAGTGGTACCAATTTGAAATAAGTGAATCCTGACAAAATGTAGTCTTAAAGCCAGGAGGCTCAGGAGGTAGAACGGGTTGTCGTTCACTAATCGGAAAATCGGTGGTTCGATCCCCGGCTCCTCCAGTCTGCATGTCGAAGTGTCCTTGGGCAAGATACTCCAATTGCTCCCAATAGCTGCACCAGTGGTGTGTGCGTGTGTGTCTGTGTGTCTGTGAAAGTGCATTTAGATTAGATCGTGATAAGCAGGTTGGCACCTTGCATGGCAGCCTCTGCCATCAGTGTATGAATGTGTGTGTGAATGTTGACATGTATTGTAAAGCACTTTGAGTAATGTATTGTATGTATTGCAAAGACTAGAAAGGCGCTATATAAATGCATTTCCCATCCATTTATAAATTATTTATCTTTACAGTATACAAGATCACTTTATAAATGTTCTGTACATTTCTATATTTACATAGCAACACAACATTCAACACAGTAAACAATTTCACAGTTCAGTGTATCTTAAGCTTATAGGAACATGTCCGTGAACATGTTTGATGTTGACACACATAGACAACATTACTAACACTGGCATGTAGGCTGGCCATGTAAAGCGTGAACTGCTTATATAACAAAGATAGCACTACAGATAGTCCACATTAGGAAACGTCAAGGTGCTCCCAGTGCAACGAGGCATAATGTTTAGTACTGATGAACCACTGCATGACATTTTTATTACAGTTTTGATGTGTTGGGTACCAATCTTTACAGCAGGAGAGAAGTGTCGCTCGAGTTGTGATCCATCCCTGTCACATCAGTAACCACGTCTCCATTTGTGTGACTTAAAGCGTTGCTCGACAAAAGAGGAATGTCCACTGCCGCAGATCTCAGGGAAGGATCAGAGGAGATCACCACCACATAACGATCATCGTCCTCATCCTCCTCATCCTCCAGGCTCCCGTGAATGTCCGCAGTAACTATTGAATTTTCTGCTGCCTGGCGGCTGCAGGAAGGGGAGGAGCTGAACATAGGAGGTTCTGCGGACAGTGCTTCTCCATTGGGGTCCTCCTCAGGGAAGCTGGTGTTAATGTAGATTATATCATCTTTGCTGCAGGACTCTGGAAGCTTTTCTGTGAGTTTTTCCAACATTTCACGCAGTTGGGGAAAGAAGGGTCGGTCCAGAGGATCAGACCTCCAGCAGCTGTACATGATCTCATACCTATAGTCACAGGGAAATAACAAATCTAATTAATCTTCATACCTTTTAAAGAGCCTACACCTTGTTTAGGTAAGATATATTTTTAGTTTTATTAATTTTCTACTTGCACTACAGATGGCAGTGGTGAGCAAAGCAATTCTGTTTTATTCAGATGAATTTGACAAAATAACGACAACTGAAAAAATAAGTACTCTACTCATGTGCAAAGCGACTTCTAGGTGCTTAAATTTAGTGTGTAGTTTTAAAGTGTACTTTGCTCCCATACAGAGAGACATTAGAGGGACAATACATATCCAGGCAATGTATGGTAACATTTTCTTAAGATGAATAAGAGCTATACAAACTAGTCTAACAAACAAGTGTTATAACAGACATAAGATGTGAGAAGATATGAATATTCCATCTGATTGTTGGAAGCTGATCAATGCGTCTGACAACATTTTAAGCACAAAAAAATCCAGTTTTTAAAATGTATGTGAAAAGCTTGCATAATACATTCAATATCACCATTCCCACACTTTATTCTTCAGAATAACCTCTATTTCTGCAAGATTTAGACAAACTCAACCAGACAGAGAAACTAAAATCATCAACCATCTGTGCAGAACAGAAAAATACTCACAGTTCATCCAAACAGTTTGTTGGCTGCTTCAGTCTGTGTCCTTCAAGAAGGTAGTCATAAATCTCATGGTTTTGGACGCCGGGGTACGGCGTCATTCCTCGTGTAGCAATCTCCCACATAGTAACACCAAATGCCCACTGGATGACACAGAATATTAACTTCAGATGACATTTCATTATGTAGATAATACACAGTGCATGGAAAATTAATTTTTCTCTCTGCTATTTACATTTCTGGATTAACAATTACTCTCAAAATATGCTGACTTTCTTAAGTGACCAAAAAATGATTACATAAGCATTATCTACTTTTTATTTTCAGTCAACTCGAAAGTTCAAATGTTTGTGAAATGTGAATGCATTCAGCCTCTTTGGTGTTTTCTTTATTTCCAGGTTTAATATTTATGTTACAGCATGGGGGATGAACATAATTTTTCCAATCAATTACTGTATATAAATTCTGACTTTACACAAAAGGTAGGTTTTGTTTTTCAATGGACTCTTCAGGTAATTGGATTTTATTCTACAACGTAAGCAAGTATTTTCATTAACTACTTTTAAATTTCTAAAAAATGGTAAAAGAAAGGAAAAACTCGTGACATTTCCCCCTCTTAGGTCAATGATGTTTATTAAAAACAAAACTATCACCACAACCCTAAAAAGGGGAAGTGTGAAAATGTGTGTATGACTCGTGCACATTTTTGAAAAGTACATGTAAAGACTGACAGTGCTGAAGAGGCAGGAACAAATGGAGATGCTTACCACATCACTCTTTACAGTAAAAACTCTGTCTGCTAGACTCTCTACTGCGATCCATTTTACTGGCATTTTGGCTATTCTGCCCTGCCTGTAATAATCTCCGCTGTAGATCTTCTTAGATAGCCCAAAGTCTGCTACACACACTGTCATGTCATCTCGCAGCCTAAGAGAGAAAGAAGGAACAGACAAACCACATGAGTGACAATGCAATAAATCTATACACAGTCACAAACAAGTCAGGCTCCTTGTCGGAAAGAAACTTAAAAATTGTTGCATTTGAAAAGTCATTGTGCCTGCCAATACAGTTACAAAATACAGTAGATCCAAGTGCGCCATCTACCAACTGAACTCTCTACACAAATCAGAGGAAACAACCTACATGCAATTACGAGCAGCCAGGTCACGATGCAGAAAGTTACGACCGCTGAGATACTCCATACCTAAAGCAATGTCAACCATGAACTTCAGCAGTATCTGAGTGGGAAGGAACTGTGTGAAAACACAAACAAACAAGAAGACGTGACAAGTGAATATTCTGGTAAAATTGCAGATGACAACAGTATTTCAGTGTTTGTGTGATTTCTCACCACTGGACTCTCTCCCAGTCGAGACCGCAGAAGGAAGCTGTGCAGATCTCCATATTTCATGAAAGGAAGGATAACCATGGGCTTGGGAAAATGTTCTGATCCCCCTTCCAGGCACACACCTTAAGGCAATCCATCAATACACATGCACACACACACACACAGAAACTGTAAGGACGTGCAAATGAATGAGGTAGTGAGATTCTACAATGCATGAGAGAGGTATTATATTAGTCCTACCGAGCAGTTTGATCACATTTGGATGATTGAAATCTTTCATGCAGGCCGCCTCATTCAGGAACTCTTCTATTTCCCTTTGAGAAAAGCTGTCCACTGTTAAAAGAATGATAGGAATGTTAAATATTTGCCATTTCTACTTGTTTTATCATTTAAAAAGTATTAAATTATTTAATAATGAAAGACTTGCATTTCATTGTCTTCACAGCAACTTTTTCTGATGTCCCATCTGGTTGTCTTAAATGTCCCTCCACCACAGAGCCAAATTCACCTGGTAGGAAATAAAGCTGAATCATTTATTCTTCATAGTATGTTTAGTATGTATCTCTACTAATAAAGACACGCTCATGTGAATAAAAAAGTTTCCTAAAATGAAACTGTTCACTCACCCTCTCCAAGAATCTTTCCTATGGAGAGCAAATTCCTCATGACCATCACATCCTGGAGTTTAGCCTGGAGTTCATCACTGATACCAAGGTTCCCAACTGCAGACACAAGTCATTCATTTTACTGTTTATTTTTAAAAATGTGCTGTTAACAGGATATGGTTGACATTGTTTTTTTAAATCATAATGATATTTTCGAACATACGTGTGATTCCTATAGCTGATCGATTGTAGGTTCTCTGGGGTTTGTACTGCACAATTGGCTGCAGCTTTTCTTCACCTCCGAACCACCACCTGCAGGGGGAGACAGGGAGAAAGAAAAAACAGGCAATGTTGATCAGTGAGCTAATCCTCCAACTAACGTCATTACCGTCTAGTTATAATATACACACACAGGCTGAAGTTCAGCTGAAAAGGTGGTCGTCGTGAGTTATTTCTTTCCTGACTTTGGGATCAGATTCTGTTTTCCTTTATGAGCAGCAGTCTATGACACATTCCTATCTGTATCCTGAGTGGCAAGACTGAGTCAGACACTTCATAATAATAAATTCCAGAGTATTCACAGCTGGCTGTTGTGCACCTCTCCAGCTGCACAGCTATTACTCTCATCAGGTGCAGGCAGCGGTGATTAAGAGGAAGCAAAGGCAGTTTATTTACAGAGTCAGGAAGCATATAGTTTTTCATGTTACTACAACTCACTACTGACAGAGAGATTACTCAACAGTCCCTGAGGCCAATGCAGTGTGAACTACTGGACACCATCAAATCTTCTGTGTTGTTAAATCAAAGCAAACATGGCAAACAAATGGGTCACAAACCCAGTACTTAGTAGCTATTTAAAAGATAAGACAATCAAATTTAGAACAAGCTTGGCAATTACATCAACTACGTGTTTGTACAGAAGAGATTAAGCATACCCGAACCAAGAGTCAGAAGTCCTGTTGTGTACACAGATAGCCCCCCAGAGGATAAGCAGCAGAAGACAGAAGCCACACACCACACCCAGTACAATATAGACAGAGTCTGGGACCCTGGTGTCAGGGCTGGACGAAGGGGACGGGACCAATTCTGAGACAGAAGGAACAAATGATGAGCATGATTTAAGTTTAGGGAAAAATAGTCAGGCAGTGGGATATCAAAAATCTAATATTCACGATTACTTATCTGAATTATATTACCATGGAAAAAGGGATATTTCAGCACTGTAGCAATGCTCTGTCATTTCATGTCAATATATTTTGTTTTCCAAAATTAAGAATAAAGCAACTTTTCCATCGCTAAGTTTCCACAGCTCAGTGATCCAAATGTGTAACATGTTGGCAGCAACAATGTGTCAGCAAACTTTTTTATTCTCTGTCCTGACTGTTTATTATTAATCCATTAAATGAAATTGGACAAAGAGTTTCTGATATCACTGATGAGCAGTGTGTTTAAAGGGGCACTCCGACAAATTTAGTATGACACATGCCGAATATGTGCCCAAATGAACATTGAAACAGTTTTTTCTTGCTGTAATCATTCCTCCTGTTCATACATGCCATTAAGAAATCCCTTCCTGATGCGCTTATAGTTAAAGTGATGGGGGACAAAATCCACAAGCCTTTGTCTGTGCAAAAAAGTATTTAAAAGTTTGAAGCTAATATGAAGCTTCTGCCATCCATTTTAGTCAAATCAAGTTGATATCTTTCAAAGTTAGTCTTTTTAGTGCCAAATTTCCTCTTTTTATTACAATACTTCCACTGCAGTTCAACAGGAAAACACTGTCAAAGGAAATGTAAAGAGGGAATTTTGAACTAAAAAGACTGTAAATGTGGCAGATATCCACTTGATATGACTAACTCAAACTGCTGAAGCCTCATATAATCTTCACATACATTTTAAATACGTTTTTGCACAAAACGAGGACTCTGGATTTAGTTCCCCATCACTTACATTGTTAGTCCATTTGGAGGGGATTGGTCAGTATGAACATGAGGAATGATTACAGTGAGCAAAACCTGTTTCAATGTTCATTTGGGCACCTGACTGTTGTTTTTAGACACATTTGAAATATTGTGAACCTATCATTTAAAAGTGGTCAGAGCCTGTGCAGCTGAGGCAGAGAGATCTTTTTTTTCTCATTATGCAACTCCTTCATGCCTGGTAAACACCTCATCTTACAAATTCCATGTCCCCAGTTTGTATCCCAGGCTTTCTATCACACATTTGTAGTCACCAAGCTGAGATAACACTGATCACATCACTATAACATCATCACAGTTATTTTTTTGTTTGAAATTCTCCTACATACAGAAGACATTATACAGCAGTCCACAAACTGAGAAGTACTGCACAGTGAACTATACAAGTGGAGTGACCCTTACATGAGTTTTCCACATTAAACAGACAGTTAGTTTATCCAAACTGTCTTTTTGTATATGTCCATGCTTATCCTGCCTTGTCAAGTTGTGGCAATTTTATCTAAAAAATACTGCATAAACACTCAAAAGGTTATTTACTTATAAAGCAGTAATGATAATATAGTAAAGTCTAATCCCCAAAACAAACTTGGGTCAGTTAATGAAGTTAACAATTTCCAGATGATGAGATAAATCAATAAAGCAGCTTACTGTCCTCTGGTACAAACAGCCAGACTGGTGGGCTGACCATGCCGCTCCCTGCCTGTGTACATGCGGCTACCTCCACGCTGTAGGTGGTGTTGAATTCCTGCACAGCTACAAAGGCCATGGTGGTGGAACTGTGGAACTGAACAACACACAACAATAGACATGTAAATCATAGTCAATCATCTTTTAAAGTTAATTATTACACTTGTAGAGGTAAAGTCAGACTTGTTAGAAGAACATAGGTCATGTTTAATGTTACAATAACGTAAGTCGTTAAACTTAAAGTGAGGCAGATCTTTAAGTCCATGAAAAGAGGTCATACTTTGGGGACATTGTGGTGGAACAGCATGCTGGAGAACATCTTGTACATTTGTGCAACATCTCAAATCCAGCTCATCAACTTTGCTGCACGTCAACTATGTTCCCTTTTTTCTCCTTTCCACTTATGCACAATAGCAAACAAGAAATGCATATAAAAAAGTCCCTTCCAGCTGTTCTCATACAGTCATTTACAGTATGAAACCTTTTTGGAAAATACAAGGAACTGTATACTGGGGAGTATCATATATATAATGAAACTCCCTACAAAAAAAAAGGGAAGACAAAGTTTCTGGATAAGTACATGTGCCGCAATGGGAGGGGGACATGTGACAGACAGAGTCATGTATTTCACAACACAACACGGTAGCATCTTGGGTTCCTCTGCTTGGCCAATGTGCTGACAGTCTGACTGCAAATTCTGAACCCATGATTAATGCTCTATCATGTCTGTGGCACTAAACGGAGAGTATCATGTGGCAACAACACTAAGTCCGCAGCAAATTTTGGGGAAAAAGAAAATAAGAAGGCACCATAACTTCTACCATGAAACACACAAATATATGAGCAAGTAATAGTTATGATGTATAAGGCTGTTTTATAGGAGCTGGTGAGTCTGAGGATTAAACAAGTTGCCTTTACACACATTTCCAGTAAATGCTTTTATTGCAAAGCCTTTGTCTGTAATGACCTCACCAACTGACTGGACAACACATAAGGATATTTGGGCCTACGTTACACATCCCGTTGTATTCATATTCCATTCACTCTGTGATGACTCAAGGCCACATGCCAAACGAAGAAAAACACCGATTGCCAGTTTTCACACCATCAGCTTCCTTTAACTTCAACACAGACAGGAATGGGAAACACACTATTGTACTAGATAGCACTAATGCAGTATAACTACGCACAAACCCCATCATGGAGTAATGAACCGGATATTTGAAAAAAACAGGAGTTTGTTGTTAATTTAAACTTATTTCATAGAGAGAGGGTGTATCTAAAAATGCTACTATTCTTGTAAGTGACTTTCCCTGCCTTGCTGACTCTTGGGACAAAGAGGAAAAATTGTTGTACACAGATAATAGGGAAGCTGACCTCTGGTTCAGTAGGCAGGATAAAGGGAGTGTCACATATTCCCAGTATCTCCGAATCATTCTTTTCATATTTGTCATACATTAGTCATTGTTATGATATGAACGATAAAAAATGTGAACAACAAAGAGCTATTTTTCATATTACTTGACATATTCTCCCCTATATATATACAGATGGGTGACAAATTAAAGGAAAAACCAGTAAGGTATTAGTAAGGTTTTGGGCCACCATGTGCCTCCAGAACAGCTTCAATCCGCCTTGGCATTGATTCTACAAGTCTCTGAACTCTACTGGAGGGATGAACACCATTCTTCCAAAAGGTATTCTCTCATTTGGTGTTTTGATGATGGTGGAGAGATGTTCAGCTGGGTTGAGATCTGATGACTGCGAAGGCCATAGCATATGATTCACATCATTTTAATATAAATATAAAAATGCTTAAATCATAGGATAAAGGTGATCACTCAAAACAACTTTGTATTGATTTGCTGTGACCCTTCCCTCTAAGGGGTCAAATGGACCCAAAGCATGCCAGCAAAATGCCCCCCTCAGCATAACAGAGCCACCAGATCCCCTCACTGTAGGGGTCAAACATTCAGACTTGTACCGGTTTTCCCTTTAATTTGTCACCCATCTGTATGGATGCAAGCACATGGATGTATATCATGGGTGGACTAAGGCTTGGATTGCTGCTGATTGCTTCTCTTTCTTTCTTAGTGTGTATGTTTTTTATTGTGTATGTTAAATTTTGTGGACACTGCTTACCAATTTCCCTCTGGGATAATAATAATTTAAAGTTATTCTGATCTAATCTAATTAGATGCAGTGCCAGTTGTAGTTTGACTACATATAATTCGTTGACTTAATATGACTCATATTTCAGTTTTTGACAAGTGTTGTGTGTATCTCCAGTATGTGTGTATGTGAGTATATATAACTAAGGATATGTGTGTTTGTATATATATGTATATGTATGTATTTGCATATGTGTATCCTTAAAAAATATTTTAAAATATGAAAGTGGTTACCTACATAACTGCAATATAACATAATCATTTTGCATGTGTGTCTCAAGTAGTTTTTTTTTCATATATATATATATGTAGTTAAACCTATAGACCTATTATGCTTTTCCTTATTTTCTGTTATATATATATAATGTTAAAATGTCGGATATTCATAGTAAACGTGGCCAAAGTGTCAAATAATGAGGTAAATGTATGTAGAAGTAATCCCATTGAGCAAAAAGCACCAGCTTCAGACTGCTCTAAACACTTGGCTTCCATTGTTTTTTCTACTTTCAGCAAGGGCCAACGTTGGCTTGTGATGAATTTCTTTATATAGTTAATCCGCTTCTCGAAAAGTGCGTGAGTTCATTGTTTGGTTTGCATCGGTAGTTACTTAACACGACTCTGATACAGCCGCCCCTTGGCAAGCATCCAAAAAGCTGGCCAATCAGAACAGAATGGGCTCATCGGGAGGAGAGCCTTAAAGAGACAGGAGCTAAGACTGCCCGTTGCGAGACAGAAGCTGAACTGAGGGGCTGCATAAAGGGTCAGTATACGATAAAGTTTTTTAAACTGTGAATCATGCAGAGCTGCTCTAGTGGAGTCCTAGAATACAAATATAGAGCTGGAAATGAGCATAATAGGTCTCCTTTAAAGTTATTGTGACTGCTATATAAATGTAAGAACTCAATATAATATTATTCACAAAAGAAATGGCAACACTAAAAGCAAAAGGCTAAATCTATAAATACTGTGGTGCTGATGAGCTTACCTTGTTCACTTGTGCCCCATGTCTGACAATAATATCATAACCCTGCAAGATGCCGTTTATCTTATCATCTGGTGGAGGTTTCCATCTGATCATCAGCCAAGATTCATTCTGCTGTACAGTCACATTTCGGGGATAAACTGATGGCACTGTGAATGTGACAAGAAATGGAAAAAAGAGGGATTAACACATCACGTAATAACGAGATCAAAAGACCTCATATAGAATTCCTGTAAAACAAAAATGAAAGAAGAAAATGAGACTGCCCCCCTGTTCAAATCTTTGATTACACTTTGGTATGTGGTCATTTCCTGGCACCGCATATCAAATCTTTCAACCAAAATATCCCCCACAGTAGCTTTAGGAAGGAAATTGAACGCAGCTCCACCCAGTAAGAACTTTGTGTTTTCTCAGTGAGACCACTCCTATTTCCTATGTTACCCTTCAGGAAAACAACAGATTTAGTGAATACAATATTTCTTCTGAGGGGGACTTTCTGTGAGCAGAGCAGGTAGTTATGTAACTCCTGTAAATTCTAGTTATTACATGCTGCTGCTGCAAGAAGGCTTACATTAAGCACGTTTTGGATGGGAAAGCAGTAGGTTAATTACATAGTGCCACATTCTTGAAACCTAAACAGGAATCATCTATGATGATGAAGGAGACAGGAGCATAACACAGAGGTCCTGGAAAGAAAATATACAAGGTGGTTTTTAAAGCAAATACAGTCTCAAAGCTATAAAAATTCAGAATTCAAAATGCTGGGATGGAATTAATTAGATTTTGGATCATTTTGCCCCCTTTTCCCCAGATCTGCTGCTGACTATCGCCAACCACCGACAAAATTCATCCCCTAATTTGTTCCATGGTCCCTGAAGTGCACACACACACACACACACCTCCTTCTGTAGTGTTGCTGTGGATCCACATGGTGACAGGAGAGGCGCCCACTTCATTACTGCAGGAAACACTCATGTTGTACCACGTCATGGCCTGCAGCCCAGAGACTTCACACTGGAATGGTGGCACTGTGACATTAATGAACCTGGTGGTTGTCACCAGTCCTTTTCTACGACTCACCTCTTTCACCTTAGATGGAACAGAGAACATGTAAGGATTGATCTGAGGGCATTAAACAGCAATGCTGTTTGTGTAGATGTGGATCTTACCCTGATGTGGCACTTGGTGAGTGGAGAGAAGCCATCATGTCCTGGGATCCAGCTCAGCATCAACTTACTGGATTGTCTCTCCATCACAGTAACATTAGACACAGGACTGGGAGGCACTGCAAAACACCATTAAGACCCTCTTTAGCTACCCCCACATGGAGGCATATGGTCAGTTCGCAGAGCATGAAACTCTGTTGGAATGTCGATGGAATGTAACAGTCCCAAAAGGGCCCACTTTTACCTTTGATGTTGATATTTGCCTCTCTGGAGGTGGTGACACCCTTCGTGTTGTTAGCTTCACAGCTGAACCGAGTGTACTTGTCCACACCTGCAGTGGACACATTGGTTAGACGCACATTCAGATAAAGTTATCAGCAAGGTCATGAGAGCGCTGTTATTTTGAAAAATAAATCTCAACTCAAGTTTCACTTTCCCTCAATAGTGGGAAAAAAACACTTCACTAAAAGCCAGCAAGTCACATTCTTGATAAGTTTAACTTTTGGTACAAACTAACTGCTTTCTCTGTGTCAAAGGTGAGTCTGGGGTAAAAGTGCCATGTCAGCCTCACTGGAGAAGTGAAAGTGGGGCGAGACTGAAAAATGATACAAAAAAAACACATTTAGGATGACTCACACTCCCATTATTTCTCCAAAGTTCACACAGCAGTGCCTCATGCAGTAAGCTCAGATTGAGCCTCTCCAGTGTTATGTACTGCGGTAACAATCCTTTTGCTGGGTCTCTTTTCCTGGTCATACAATTCCTGTCTTTCAACAGCCACAGATCTGCACAGTTAGAATAGGACTTGGGACAGCTGCTAAATAATGTCCCTTTTGTGCTCTGTTTTCCAGTGTCTCTATCTCGGAAACATTTCTACAAAGCTAATCACAAAGCAGCCTGAGAGAGATGACTCGAACCAGCTCGGGATGTTTTGTTTACGTTCTGCAGAATATTTCTACCTCATTAGTTTGCCTTCCTCTGCTTATGAGCACCACGGTAAAGAGTGTTTCACTTGTCACACAAACTCTAAGTCCAGTATGTTTGCACAAAGACAGAGCCTCACTTAAGATAGGTTGCACTGGATCATTTACTGTATAAACAATAAGTCACTTTTCAACATCTAAATAAACTTTGGATCACATGGATCAAAATTGCACTTTGAAGTTTTGAGAGAAACGTGCAAATACATCAGCATATTTTCTAACTAAGCTGTGCAAATGTAAATGTACCACACGCCTCACTTCAATCTGGATGACATACAGATAGTTGAGGCATAGTGGGAGCTGAGCAGTTTTGACTGTAGGCACAGTAGCAACTGAACATTCTTATAAAATTTCACCAAAGAGCGAAGGGGCAACAGGGGCAAAGCCAGGTTAGTACATGTCGCAACTACTGTGGCAGCTTTTCCTTTGAGTGATACTCACAAACTCTATTTCAACCCTGTACGGTTGAAGGGTGGCTGTATAAAGTTCACTGTATGCTGACTGTGGGCTAAGGTCATGTTAAAATCATTCCAACCACAATGGATTTGCAGTGATGACAAGTTTTCATAGCAGAAAAAGTGTTACAAAATCCACTAATCCAAAACGATTAGTGTATTCCAAACACATAACTGTGCTAAAATAACTCCCTCCAAGCTTTGACAGGTATAGGCAACATGATAATAGATGTTTGCATGAATTTGGCAGTATTTTGGTAAAACAATGGTTATGTCCAAAATACTGAGTAAATATAAGACAACAGAGATGTGGTTTCCTGAATTGATACTCCACCAAACATCTAGTTTAAAGGACAGGTTAACAGTTTTTCCAAGTTGGTCTTAAAACAATAATTACATGCCCATATGTAAACTGAAATAGTTTTTTTGGTTGCTTTGGAGTGATTGTAACCATTTCTCCTGTCAATTCTGGCTGTGAAGCAATTTCAGTGCAAGAGATGAATCCACAATCTTTGTTCTGTGTAAAATGCATTCAAAAGTCCCTCAAATGCTAATATGAGGCTTCAGCAGTCTGAGTTAGCCAAGTCAAAGGAGTGTCTTCCAAAGTTGCAGTCTTATTACTAAAATTTCCCTGGACTGTGCACGCTGTATAACTTTCAATGCTTAGTTAAATTACATTATATAGTATACTGTGGGCAGTTTAATACTAAACAAAGCACGTTTTACAATCTGATCATCTGTTTTTTATGTAAAACCTTAATTTGCAAAATATGAACTGAAGTAGATATTAAAGTAGCATGAAATGGAAACATCCAAGTACATAAAGTATGAGTAGAAATTTGAACTCAAGTATCAGAATTTGTTGAATGCATGCATACCCAAACATGTAACTTCAGTACTTAAATTGCTTAATTGGATCCCAGTCCACATCAAAATGCAGCTTGTAGAATTGAAAGCACTTTTTGTTTGTACACACATTTATTGAATTGAACATCAAGAAAAACAGAAATAAAGGAATTAAACAAAATGTCATAACAAAATTAATCACATTAAATGTTCGTGGTAGAGGCAAATGCCTATGTGAAAGTTTCTATATCTTCTTGCCCTTGAACAGTTTAGAGAACCAAGAGAATAACTTGTTATTCTTCTTTGGTTTCTCTTCAGCATCTGTTTGTGTATCTAGCTCTGTGCCTTTTGTATCTGGCTCTGTGCCTTTTGTATCAGGCTCTGTGTCGGCCTCTGCACTGGGAACCTCCTCTCCAGCCTCTGCACGCTCCCTCTGCCGAAGCTCCAACTTGGTGAGCTCTCTTTCTGGTGCCTCTTGCAGTTTTTTGATTAGGAGGTTGATACAGTATGGAATGTTATCTCCAGGCTTTGTGCCTGCAGCAAAGCTCACAGAGGGCTTGAGATGTTTAAAGAGCGCTGTGGCTACGATGCTACAGGCCTCCACAGCAGCCCTCAGGTCCTCCATCAGCCCCTCTCTGGTCAGTCTGGTAAAAGGCAGAGCCTCACCCAGCATAATCCTGAGTGGCCACATCAGTTTCTGAATCAGTTTCTTTTCTTCCTCTGGGTCCTCAAGACATTTGAGGGTTTGCAAGTATACTCTGTTTTTATGGTATTTTTTGTCTCTTCTTGCAAGAGAAAGTGAATATGTTCCACCAACTGGCTTTCAAATTCACTGTTCTTCTGGTGCTGCGCCTTTCTGAAGGTCTTATCCCAACCTTTAAACAGTTCCAGCAGGACACGGCGAATAGTGGACTCCTTCACCAAAGCCCTGTCTGCAATCTGAAAAGGTGTCAGAGCACCAGGGTCACCAGCCATAAGCAGGAGAGGCTGACGTGATATGAGGCTGTGAATGCCAGCTTTCCCTTGAATGCCGTAGACAAGCCTCTGTTTGTTGCTGTGAACCAGCATTTGTAAAGACTCAGTCCCCGTGCAGGTCTGAGTCTCAGCTGTCTCCAGCTTCAAGGATGGATCGCAGTCCATGATCTCAACAAAGTAATCTTCAAACTCCACAGTCCTTTGGAGAAGTTGGTTGACTGATAAGATACTGGTCAATGCGTGCTCCAAGCAGCAGTTGACAACAAAGTGAAAATGTTCGAAAATGTTCATTCCCCTATGGGATGCACATTTTTGTTGTTTGCAATACCACACACACTTGCACCTTGTGTATACAGTATTGTTTGTCTTTTATACAATATGTATATTGTGTATTTTCTGTAAATAATATGTACGTTGTCTTGTATGACAATATGTATATTGTCTGCATTGCTTGAGAGGCACCGATGGCCGGAACCAAATTCCTTGTGTTTATTAACATACTCGGCCAATAAAGATAAACTA
Organism: Thunnus thynnus; assembly: GCF_963924715.1. Lineage (NCBI taxonomy): Eukaryota > Metazoa > Chordata > Actinopteri > Scombriformes > Scombridae > Thunnus > Thunnus thynnus. The sequence goes on along the minus strand of NC_089530.1, from coordinate 11,227,323 downwards.
CAGAGTAGAATATGGGAATATAATTAAGCTCTGATACTGCAAACTCGCCTCCTTTCTCCTTATCATCCAGTTTTTACTGCAGACCTACAGTAATGGCATAAATCCACTTCTGAGTACCATGCTGATAAAGCTGCATTAACATTAAGTTCTGCATGCATTTAAGGGTTAAACACACACATTCTTTTAGAGTCATATATTTTTGGGAAAAGGGAAATGAATAACGGACAAGCATTGACATTTCTGCTTTCACTGTACATGGCAAAGTGAATCAAAAGAAAAAGCAACAACACAGTAGAAAAAAAACAGACGGGTTGGCCACTTAGATGGAAACATCAGAAATGATGGAGGCAATTCGGTAAATGCAGAGAAGTGAGTGGTTGATGTAACCAAATGTAGAATGTGGAAGTGCTGCAGCAGCCTGTAATTATCAGGTTTGAGAGCGCGCCATCTTACTGAGCTGCCTGAGATGTCTGTGTTATTTTTCCAGTTTTATATTCAGGCAGCAAATATAGCCATGAAGTACTCTGTCAGGTTACAACTTGGCCTAAAACTTTTTACTCTTTTTTACTGTGCACCACATTTGGTCCATCAGTTTACTTTCAAAGCTGAAGCTTTCAAACCTGCATCCACTTTACCACCATAAACTTTATATTATGATGTTTCCATGAGACAGAAAGATTGCCATGGCCCAAACGTCACTACTAATTGAAATTGTCCTCGTCTGTAAATTATGATGCCCAGATTTCAAGCAATATGATTGAAAAGTGCATGCTAATGACTCTCCTGAAATAAAATAAAAAATAATTTACCAACAAGATCACTTTGATGATATCATGGAGCCTTTAGAGGAAAAAGGAGCCCTATATTTTAGTAAGAATGAGCTAAGTTAAGTATGCACAAGAGTGAGTTTACACTGTTTTGTTGTGCCTATGTTTGGTCTTGCACAGAGCTCTGGTAGCCTGCAGCCTGCCAGCCTCTGTGTTCAGCCCCTCCCTGCAGGGTAGTGGGCCGTCCTGTGAATGAGGTCTTTGTCCTCGGAGCCAACCCCCGAACACACTCTCTGTGCAGCCCCCCATCCCCTAACTGCCCGGGCCCTTGCACACACTGGACCATAGCACAGCTCTGAACCTTTAACCCCCTCAGCTTCTGGCTGTATCACTACTCACTGCCTGCGGCGAGCTGAAAATGAGGAGTTAGAGTATACAGAGCAGAGAGGTTATGCTTCTAATAACAAATGTTTGTCTGCAAAGAGAGGCCGTTTAAGGCCATAAAGTCCACACTGAATTCACTGGCTTCACTTTCTGAAATTGCTGGTTTTAATAATCTTGCTGTATATTAAAACTAAAAATCACTAGATTTTAGACTGTTGGTCTGACAAAACAAGTAATGTGAATATGTCATATTGAGCTTTGGGAAGATTTGTGGGGCATTTTTTACTATTTTCTAACTTTTTTTTGACTGAACAATTAAATGATTAATCTAGAACATAACTGCAATAGTTGCAGCCTTACTTTAATGTCACTCTGGCCCAACGTTAATGGTATGACACGACAATAAAAATTCATTCATTAATAGTTAATTACAGCAAGTACTGTAATTTCCAAGTTATTTTCCCAGTGTCACATTATTTACTGTGTACAGCTAGCAGAGCGGTGTTACAAAAGCACCGACCATGCGAGAATGACCACCGCTAACCATTCAGTGGTGTTGCAGAAGGCCCCAATGACTGACCTTGCTGATGAATCGCATTGTAATAAGCACGGTGCAGATGCTGAGGCAGCAGAGACGAGGCAGAAATGAAACCACCAACATACTGATGCTAGCTGAGTAAGGACCAACATCACTGACCAACATTTCTCCATTATCAAAGAGCCAAATGTCCTGTATCTCTCTCTGTTGGTGAATGTTTCCACATTGAGTCAAAGAAGGAAGTCAATCAAAGTGAACCCATATTAAATTACTTAATTAGCTGCAGCTCCTGTGTTATTTCAAGTATTCTACTTTTACAACTTTTTTATATAAGCCTACTTCTAGTAAAAAAAAAGTTCCCTTTACTCAAAAATACAAACAACAAATAGAGCTTGATCAAAAAGCACTTTCATCAACTCTACCCCGATGAATCCAACTTTTGAGGAGCACTTTTAAATCAAACAAAGAAAGTATTTTTAAAAGAGGAAATTACTTCTTCACCTTCTCCAACACATTTGACATTAATAAGGGAACATTCTTATCTGAGTGTGATAAACGACAAAGCAGCATCTTCAGCTTCTTTCTGTCTAATTCAAGGTGTCATTCGAACTGATGTTGAGTCATATTCTGATCGTAAATTCAATATTGTGCTAGGAGAACAGTGAGAAATTACACTTCTCTTTAGAGATTTTCACTACCTCAAGAGGAACGGACAACAGGAGGGAAAGAGCATAGCTGTTATACTCTGTGTGTGTGTGTGTGTGTGTGTGTGTGAGAGATTGAAAGAGAGATAAGAAAGTGGACTGTGTGGTCGAGGCTCACCTGACACAGTGTAGCTGCTGGGAGAGCTTGCAAAGTCACTAACATGTAATCCATCACGGAGCCAGCGGATATGAACGGGGTCTGGAGGTCCCACCGCCGTACATGAAAGAGTGAAAGGTGTGTCCCTTGTTACGTTCCTGTCCTCTGGTTGCTGAATAAATGTTGGTAGACCTGTGGACAAATTAAAGTAAATTAAAGTGTGAAGGTCCAACAAAAATGTAGAGGAAACTCCCGATTGCAGCATCATGTCAAAACTCACCTTCCACCTCAATGACGATTGGATCAGACTCCACCATCACGGTGCTGATATTCAGTCTGCAGCAGTACTCCCCAGCATGCACCTTCTGCACCTCCTTGATACTGTAATACAGTCCATAAGGTCAATAATCAAAGCCTGTACATACATCTTTTCACATATCACTCCATGTGTCACATACCTGACAGTGGAGACGTGAGTCGTAACCCCATCTGTGATGGTCTGGAGCTCATTGATCGTCGCCTGCATGTTTCCAGGCAGTTCCTGGCCGTTCTTCATCCATACAATGGTGGGATCCAGCCTGGCATTGGGGATGTTGATAGAGCAGTTGAACTTAACCTCACGGCCCTCCGACAGCAAGATGGAACCAATGGTGGGCTTGAAATGCAGCTGTTTGAGCTCATCCGGGCTCAGGTATACCCTTGAAACGTGGCCTGCTATCACAAGAGGCTCAGAGGTCCTGCTGGGTCGGTGAAAGCGGTTCCTGGAATGCTGGGCTGTTTACAGAGCAGGGTGTCAGATTCTGTTTTACTTGCTGGTCAGCAGCATATGGTTTATACTAAAGAACCGGTACAGTTATACTGTCAGTGAGTTGACATCCAAAGTGACAAAACTAGGCCTCCACACTAATGTTCAAATCCAAAATGTTCTCTAAACCAGTGGTTCCCGACCTTTTTGGCTTGTGGATCCTTAAAATTAAGCAGTGTCTACTTGTGACAAAATGACAAAAATTGTGAGCAGTTCAACTGAAATTTAGCTTATTCTCTTTTATTACTTTTAATAGAAGGATTTTAGAACCATAAACAGCTAAAGCAAAACATTGGAGTTAAATTAAAGTTGTATAACAGAAATATCTTATTCTTTATCATTCCTTTAAACATCTGGGGACCCCTCACATTTTTTGGGACCACTCTGAGGGGTTCTGACCCCCAGGTTGGGAACTACTGTTCTAGACCACAACAAAGTAACATTCAAAGAGTATGTGACAATTTAGGGCTGCAACTATTGATTATCTTTATTATCAGGTTATCTGCCTGTTACTCAATATATCATTTACTCAATCAATGTCACAAAATAGTGAGAAATGGCCATCACAGATACTTAGAGCCCGAGGTAACATCTTCAAATTGCTTCTTTTAATCAACCAACAGTCCAAAATACTTAGATATTCAATTCACAATGATAGTAAATCAGAGAAGAGTATCAAATCCATCCATCTGAGAAACTGGAACCAGTGAAAGGTTTGCCTTTGTGCAGGAGAAATTGTTTAATTATTAATCAATACTAAAATTAAATTGCTGTTGATTTATTTTTTGTTTGATATGGCTGATATTTCAGCACTTGTCAGTTTTGATTTAAAAAGTTTTTGTTTTGTTTTTTTAATTCTAAAAAGGATGAAGAATTTTGGACTTTGGACTTCTTTCAAATGCTTTTCAGCATGACAGGACTTTTTATCAACTGGGTACTTGAAGTATCTCTATTTTACGGTCACCTTTGGCCAAAAAAAAGAGCCACATTTACTTAATAAGAAAACCAAGTTAGTAGCCTACTCTGCCTGATTGTTGAAATGTGTCGAAGACCTTCTGCAAGTCTGTAAAGCAATTTTCCTTTAAGCTTGCCACTGGCGGATATAAATCTGTCTGAATAGGCATTTAAATTTGTTCCAGCTGCATGAAGTCTGTCATACAGACATCTGGCTCCTACGAATCGCTTGGATGGAGATAAAGCAAGACTTAAAGGGACATGAAATTTGTACAGAGCAACAAAACTCAGAATATAAACAACTCACCGCTGACCGGACTCCCAACAAAAATCGTTATAGTCGCAGTAGAGAGAAAAACTCCAAACCAGCCTGGAGTTGACTTCTTTGCCATGACCACTGTGAACTCTCCAAACTGCTGCTTTCCGTCCCGCAACAGTCTGAAAAACGTTTTTATTCTAAGCGGTTTGTGCGGGACAAATAACCAACATCGCCCACTGGAGTCGCTTTAACACAGCTTGAGTAAAGACTTGTTGAGCCAAGATCACATTTAGCTGGGGAAAAAAAAAGTTCACTTTTCCCGACGTCACAGGCGGGATCCCATGGAGGCGGGACTGAGGAACTGTCCGACATACTGAAAACAACCAAAATACAACAAGAGAAAACTTTTACATTAGTTTATACATTTTTTTAAAATACATTTTTACTTCTTTATTTTATTACTAGTTCTTTATTGCATTTTTCCTATTAGGCTTATTTTTTTCTTATACATTTTCGAGACAGCAAAATATGACCTTACAACTTACTTAATCTTATCTTATAATAAACATTATGCAGATGTATGTATCCTACTAACAAAATAGCAAGGTGGTTGATCACCTGTATTCTCAACTACAAGATAAAAAAAAAAAATCCTTAGAAGAAAAACAAAAACCCAAGTTATGTTGTCTGTCCAACTCCTCCACCACGTGGTCAATTTTGGCTACTGAGCTTTTCCATAGAAACCCTCAGTATATAACATAGTGGTTGAGTTCTTCATCTAAATATATATAATCAGCTTCATATATAGCCAACCTCAGAATATGTTAATCATCAGTAGGAAGAAGAACAACATATTTTCCATAAAGCCATGGTAGCCTTTGGTTTCCATTGTAATAACACTTTGGGATGATCATAGTTGACCACTCAGAGAGGACTGAACAATCTCATGACAAGGTCCATTTAGTAGCAGTTCTGGAGGCTTGGTGGTATCAGCATGATCACCCTCAGCAGATGGACTGTGCCCAGATGTTATGTCAAATAACACATATATAGTTCAAATTTCCACTTTTTGGAGAACTTTAAGGACTTCTATTTAGCTCATTAAATGTTGAGATTAAGAGTTCATTCTAGACATTGAAAACAGTGTAACTAAACAATGAGCCAAGGTCATTTTAGTTGTTGTTTTTGGAGCTTTTCTTCTGTAGGTGTGTGTCATTTTTCCATGGGCCTTTTTTCACAGCTGACATTTTGACATGTCAAAGCAGGAAAACCACAGGTGGAATATTAATAACATCTAGGAAACTCAATGGAACAGAGCAATCGTTGATGTTATTATTACACCTTTGCTTTCTCTGTTATAAATAGAAAAAGAAAGAAAAAGACTCATTCAGTGGGTTGAACTGATATCAGATGAGTCACCAGAGTCACCAGCACTCCTTTCAATTCAATAGTTTACAGAGTTTATAACAAAAATATCACCATCCCAAACAATGCAGCATGAAATTGTTAAAATGTGTCATTAACGTCAACATGATAGATCGCCAAATAATTTCCTCCAAATCCAGCATGCATCTTTCTGCAGTTTCTCTTGTCCCTTTGTCCTTTTAACTGTCTTTAACAGTTCTCCTAGTTGCCTTCAGGTGACCTCTCCTTCCTCCTTCAGGTGAAGACTTTGCTGTGGCATGGCAGCCAGCCTCACTCCCGTGCGGTATCCTTTATTTTTGTTTCCCAAATTGCTCTTGATTGCATTTTCTGAGCAGTAGGACTTCATATGATAAATACTGGCCTTGCTTTTACAGCAGCCCATGGCACTCATGAGTTGATATGCGTCCTTTCTGAAAGCCTTGGTGAAGATAGCGTAAAGGAAGGGATTGGCACAGGAGTTTATGGGGAAGAAGAGGACCAGCAGAATCTTGGAGTTGGTGACTGTGATTAGGGGAACCTTGAAGGCGGCAGAGATGGCAAAAAAGGAGATGGGTGCCATGCAGAGAAAATCTGTGAAGATGAGTACAGCCATGCGCTTTGCAATCTTGGTATCAGCACTTCGTCTAGGGAACTCAGGGTTTTTTACCGCCAGATAGATCAGCACGTAACAAACACACACAACAGCAAAAGCGCCCACATTGAAAAGCAAGAGAATTATTATGAAAGCCTGAGCCAGGGGAGTCTCTATGTCCATGGGGAGGCACATGCTGACTTTGGTGTAACTGCTTATACCAACCAGGGGCAGCATCCCCATCCCCAGACAGATGAGCCAGCCAGCTGCCATTATAGTTGCTGCCTGTGCCAGACCCAGACGGCGCTCTATCTGCATCGCGTTGGTGATGGTGTGCCAGCGCTCTATGGTGATGGTGGAAAGTGTGTACACTGACAGCTCCCCACCAAACAAGGACAGGAAGCCTGCAGCACTACAGCCAGGCCCTGTCTGCCATTCAATAGCATGCTGACTGTAGTGGCCACGTGTGCGCAGGTCTACAGTCGCTATCATCAGAAGGTAGATTCCAATGCAGAGGTCTGCAAAGGCCAGGTGGTACATGAGGAAGCGAGGCACTGTCATCTTGCTCCGGCTGGTGAAGAAGACCAGGAGCACCGTCAGGTTGCCTGTGATGGCCAGTATGTTGATAAACCAAATGGCCACTCTGAGAAAACTGAAACCCGCAATGTCCTCACAGGGATTGAAAGCATCTGCTTCAGGTGTGCAAACCAATGTTGGTTGGGTCTGACAGAAGTCCAGTTCTGGATAGTGGAAATTCACATCTCCAAACATCTGGTCAACATCTGAAAAAAAGGGCATGTCCATAACTAGAGGTGTATCTGCTGAGCCTCCGATCACATGCTGAACCCTGTTTTCCAAAGAAATGAAAAGGTCATGAAACAGTTTAATTTCAACAGAACTGAGGCAGGTTAAAGATGAGAAAACATGCTGTTAGGTAGTTAACCAAATCAAATTTTTACCTTGCTGATGGATCACTCTCATCACAATATGTGGAGCCAATATTCCATGCAGGATTAATGGGAAGGTCCCTGCAGAAAAGAAAGGACACCAAATAAAGGCTCATTCAAAAAATGCATTACCACTATTGCTTGAATATTACTTGATTAGCACTGGCTAACTCATATCACACACACACATATACTATATATGTTGTATATAATTATATAAGCAGGTAAGTAGCTTCTTTAAATAAGTTTCTGCTTTCAGTGTGCTGAAAAAATAGACCTGCAGTGGGACAGAGCTTAGTGTAAATAATAAATCTGTATTTGATTAACCTGTAAAATGCACAGTGTCATACTAAATGTTCTCTACTTCTGCAGTAAGTCACCTGTGTATGTTCCAGCTCAGCAGCGCACAGCAGTGACTGTTGTAGGTGAGATAGGCCTCTCGCAGGTTCCACAGTCCCTGCAGAGGAGGCAGACTCTTCAAGGCGTATGTTGACTGAGCCATCAACACCAGAACTGACTCCAGTCCCTGTGATGGTAACTTAGTGAGAGCTGTCGCAGAGATGTCCCTGTAAAATAACAGAGCACACAAATGAGAACATGACTGCATGGGAGTGTAAAGGCCTCTTTGTGTGCATTGTGCTGGCTGTACATTGCCTGAGAGAATAAAGTCTGTCAAAATCACACAATCTCCCATCCAGCCATCAGTCAGTCAGCTGAGCTGTTTCCACACCCACAAATATACGCATTCAACTTGCTGTTGCCATATCCACACCTCACTGTACAGATTTAAACTTTAACACCGTACACTGTTATCGTTTACACCGGACTTTACAATTTGCACTAACTACTACTGCACAATGGGCTTAAGGTCTTTAGACTTAAGGTACAGTTGGTAAGTTCTATACTATCTGTTAGCTTTCTTTCAGCTGTTCTGTTTGTGTTTTCCTGCTCTACCTTCCTTGATTTCCTGACTTTTTTGTCTTTCCATTCCATAGATTGCAGTCAGAGAGGAAAGAAATCAAAGAATTTAATTATACAGTACAACTTGTTCTTTGTGCAAATTGCAATAAAGCTTTGAATTTTGAAGCTGTTACTTTGTCATATGGCATAAGACATAAGACATAGACATTGTGTCAAGTCTCTACTGAAATCAACATTAGTTAAATATATGCATTTGTATTTAAAGTAAAAATACTTTTGCAAGTATGACAGTAAAAATATATGAATAACCCCTGACCCATCGTTATTATACATATGTAGAGTATATGTAGGCATCTTAGAAGTACATGTTAAGTAATATGTCTCAATGATCGAAACAAAAGCTACTAAGCAGCATTAACTTGTTTACTACCTCTCAAGTCTTGACAGACATATCAAGACCTATGATCAAGACTTAAAAAGCTTCTTTAAACTGTAAATTTCACATATGATGTCTTCCAAATAAATTGAAGTAAATAAAGGTTGCATTAAGTGACCTCCACAAGGTTTAAGAAATTCACTTACAAGACCCCAGGGCCTGTGGCTCCTTTGAAAGCATCTCTGTGGATCACTCTGAGGTTTCGATTATTCTTTAAAACCCTGGAAATAATAGAATGTGGGGTAAATAAGTAAAAGTTTAATGATGTGAGTGCATAAACTTGTTCAATTTAAAAACAGGAACTTGAGAAAATACAGTTTATCTATCTTTGTCCCATTGAAGGCGTGGTCATGTATTTCTCTGAAGCCGTTGTTGTACAGGTTCCTGCAATTTTAACAGTCACAAGATTATTAAGTTCAAAGTACAAGAATCTGTGTCTCAACAGCTGACTAACAATTATTTCCAAATAACTGACAGAGTAAAGAAGTTACAATGAATTTCTTGGTCACTTACATTATGACATATTCCGTTGTCATTCCAGTGAAAGCGTTTGGAGGTACTTGCTTTAGATAGAGGTTGTCACAGATATCCCTGAATAACAGAACAAATCCTGAGCAAATCGAACTAAAGAAGAACTCAAAATGTAATTTGTTTATGTGATGAGCTCTGTTTTGTTATATTTCTTGAGTCTTTAGTAAAAGATTAACTTACAAGACAAACTCTGATTCAAGAGAATTGATAGATGTGATGTCAGGAAAAATTGTTATCCCAGTATTTGAGATGCTCCTGTTGATGCAAAAGAAAACATGTGTCATAATGTAACATTTTGGAGAACTATGTGTCTAACACTGTTTTCATATTAGTTAAAATGAAACAAGTAATGCTCATTGCTCAAGTGTATGGACTTTGAAAACACATTCAAATCTTAAATAAAAAAATATTAATTGTAATATATGAAGGTCTCTTACAAGTAGCGCAGTTTGGGAAGGTTGTTAAACGTCCTTCGTTCAATATGCATCAGACTCCTTGTGTTCTTTATTGAGCTGCAAACATATAAAACATCAGTTAAAACTGTGCTGCATTGCAGTGATTGTTTCTTTCATTATTTCAAAAAATCCAAGAAAGAACTTACATTTCTGAGAGGTTGAGAAGGTTGTTAAATGCTAAAGTCTCAATGGTTTCCAGGTTTACACTCTGAGAAATTTCACTATAGAACAGAATCAAAGCAATGAAGTTCATCCAAAGAACATTTACCTTCAAATTGTAACACTGAAAGAAAGGATGGTTAGCTGTTCTGTGTAAAACTGTCTTCAACCATCAAGACTTACATGTTCTGAAACCTAATCTTATTCATTAATGGGGCAAAGCAGCAAAAACACAAAGTTAATGACACAAATATTGTATGTGATGATCTGCATACCTCTTTTCTTACTCGGTTATATTGCACTCATTGGGGAATCTGCATTGCATCCATTTTTATTTCAGCTCTAAAAAGGTTTCACACAATCTGTACAGTTGGTTGACTAATCCAGTGAATAATGTGGGAGGATGTAAATTCACATATTCAGCATGTATTAAAAATAATGAAAATTAAATGTGAAAGTACAAATTTTCACCTTTTGAACCATGAAAAACGTATGTAATCCTAAATCTGACCATAGAATAGCACAAATTCAGATTCCCATCATTTGTTGGATGCTTTGCTATCATTGATCCTCGTAACAGTAATAATAAAATGTCAAAATTAGTCATAATACTTACATCTGCTGGACTTCTTTCAAACCCTCAAAAGAATGGCTTGAAATGGTGTGTAAAGACAAATCATAGAGAAACCTGAAAAAAGGAAAGTGAAAGGTACATTTCATTTCAGTATTTCAGAGTATTTTTGGAGCACATGAAATCATCTGTAGACAAATACAGACACTTTAAAGGGAAATTTAACCTCTTTGCCATCAAAATATACTATATATTCACTTTGAAATAAAATCTCTGACTTCTAAAGTTCAGCCATCCAGTCTCTCCTTATATCTATTCCAACTGCTACATGTGCAGTTCATGTGATAAAACAAATAAAAACACTCAAAGATTCTGCTCATTTACAGTTTTGGCAAAACAGCAAAGCATTGTCACTGGGGTTCAGCAGTATGTGTGTATGAGGTGTTGGCGTCATAGTTTGACACATGCATGAGGCTGCTGGCCTCGGCATTCACACACTTATCAGGAGAGACTCAAGGTTCTGTGATTTACCAGAGGAGAGGTCAAGATTCCCCACCTTCAAGGCTTTTGACAGTCTGGTGAACTCTAACAGGGAGTCCTGATGCCCATGAAAGCCTATAAACCAAGAGGATGCACTGTGTACTTGACCGTGTGAGATCAACTTGACATTTTCTTTACAGGTAATTAAGTTGCACACATGCAGGGCTCTCTGTTTTCAGACAACAGGGTGTGATGTACTTTGCTTAGTGAGGTACACCATGAAATAGAAAATATAAACATTACTTAGAAGTTGATGCACTTCAGTCTGCCATGCATCCAGAATTTTTATGTTAATGTTTTCAAAATCCATCTGAATTATATTATAGTAGTAGTAATACCTTTTATGTTCAGGGTGCTTTTCTACATACTCAAAGACACTTAAAGCTACAGATCTCATAAGTTTTGTAGTTATGAGGTTTCACTGACTACAATAGGCAATCAACGGTCATTAACAGAAAGATAAAGCATACAACACAATCTGCATACACAGTATGATACATATGTATTTATACTGAGAGAGCAGATGAATGCTTCCACCTGGATGGATGAAGTTGTCATGCAGGGTTAAGCAGCCAGTCTCATTTTAGGTTGGAAATAACAAACAGACCTGACACACACTTCTCTCAAAACTTGAAAGAGCATCTTGGAAAATTATCTTACAAATTAACAAAGTACAGTCATTGCTTGCTAAAAGAAGGTTACTGCACTACGCTTTAACTCTCAAAGGACTTGTCTGCTACCTTATGCGAACATAGAGGCAATGACAAATGAGAAGCAATCACATTGAATTCTTGAAATATGATAAAATGCTAAATATGTGAAATGTGAAATACTGTCACACGGAAATCATTTAAGCAGCCACGCATTCAACTTAAATATGAGCGCATTTCAACGTGTCACCAAGCGAGTGCGTTCCAGGTGGATCATGGCTCCATGCGTAAATACGCACATGATAATCTAGCAGGGTGAATTCATTGCATGAAAAAAACATTTTGAAATGAATTATCTCTGCAAAAATTATATCAGCAAACTAACATGCTTCCCTAATCATTTAGTAACTACAGGTCTCTATAAATATATACAGTAGCAACCACTTAGAAATCTTTACCATATTCGCAAACCCATCTCAGTAGTGAACTTACAGTCTTTTAAGCCGGTAACCCTTCATCAGAGCAGCCTCCTCTGTCACATTGTTGCATTTGATTGTATTGAGAAAACAGCAACAGATCCTCGGGCAGGCGAAAACCGAAGCGCATTTGAATCCACAGAAGAACAAACCAGATAGGAACAAGAACAACGGCAGCGACGTCCACATTGTTGTACTGTCTGCAAAACGTGCGAACACACAGCAGCTGAAATATCCAACGATGGCTGCGTATTTAGATATTTGGCTTCCTCAGAGTCTCTTTTGATGCTTCAGTTCGTTGATGTAGCTGCATCAGTGCTTCATCCTTTAACTGTACAGAGGGGAATCGCAGCCACCTGATAACCAACTTCTTATCAAGTGACCCATGTGCCACTTAGAGTCTGCTGAGCTCTACGTTAGACACACTGCTGAGAAACAGTATTACACAGAGTAAAATCGGACATTGTTAAACATCTGTTTTTGCCATTGATAGCTGAATATTACTGGTATCTTCTTTTACAGTAGGTATAATGTAAATATTATATTTAAACTGGGAATAATTTGTGAGGTTATCCTGAAATTGACCAATTTCCATGGAACGCATCTGCTTGTAAACCCTCTGGATCAACTGAACACTCTAATCCTCATTTAAGTTGATTGACTAGAGTTAAATGTGCAATATTACCTTTATAGGAGAGTACACCTTTTCATGTTTGATTAAGGAATTTAAAACGTGACTGACTTCAAGGTAAACTGTGATACTTCTATCTCCCCTCTACCAAAGACCAGAGAGACACTGGTGATTTCATTCATATTAAATTGTGTGCACAGATTAAAAGATGATGAAGAGATGTTCCTCCCCCTGTGGCCAAAGGATTCACCAGTTTCATCAGTAGGGACATATGAACAACCACGTCTATAAAACTGAAGCATTATTACTATCTTTTGAAACAGTAAGACCTTGTCTTTACACCTAAATGTGTTCCTAGGTAAACATTTAGATGTTAACTTCCACTTTTATAAATAATCCTGAAAACAAACAAACACAGCAAAGTGACAGATAAGATGACTGCAGTATTCAGGATGTATAATGTATATTGCATTTTCATTTTCAGATTTAAAGAGATTATCTCACTGTTGTGTCTAGAATTTGTGTTTTCAGTGCCACCCTTTCCTTTTGATTGTCTGTAATTGCTGAGTATTTAAGGCTAATTAAAATGAAGATTTCTGCTGGCATAAACATAAAAAGTCAAGTCGATAGCTGTTTCCCTCAGGACAGTGTGACCCAAAGTCAAAAGCCTCCCATGACTATATCTCGTTTGGCGCCAGTTATGTTGTTGATAAAGACAAGGCAACATTATATAGCCTTGGCAAAAAAAATGTTTTAACACAAGGTCATATTCACCATTATGGTAAAAACAGGGCATTTGCAATTTTGTATGTATCTTCCAATAGGCTGGCAACACATGTCACAGTTAAAGTTTTTCTTCCTCAAACATTGATCACCATGTTTGAAATCCAGTATCTTTTTAATGTTGAAATTACGCATGGAATTAGTCAAAACACTCCTCACAAGACAAGCTTGTAAAACTACCAAGCATGGTCATGTCAAGACATGGCTAAATGTCTTACTGTGCTGACAGCGCCCTGTGTCTTACCTTGTCGTTATATCTCCACTAGGTGGCGACAAAGCAACACAAAAACAGCAGGAAGCAGGGTCACATATACAGTACACTGTTTATAGCCTATTTGAAAATGGCTGGATTAATGTAAAATTAAGTAGACTAACGAAGTAGGCTATAGCAAGCGAAACGGTGATTTTTCAGACAAATAATGCGTATTTGATGCTTCAAAATGAAGGAGAATGCTATACATATACAGTGTGAGAGTCATACGCAGCTCCTTTCATAACAGCATTATTTCCGACAGAACCTGAAGGCAGCAGCAGCTCTGAGGAAATGAGGTTGTTAAAGTTGCCTCGCCGAGCTGATCTGCGGTCAGTTTGTGAAACACCTCCCCAGCGATGACGGCCACCACTGGGTGCGGACAAACCGATTCTAAGTCAGCACTTACAGAAAGCATCGTTCGGGAAGCCAGGAAGTCGAAGTTGCTCGTACAGCGATTAAAACTTGTGGACATCAACAGCAAACGTTCAGCAGGAAATATTTACAAGGTCGGACAACACTGACTTCTGAGCACTTTTGCCAGCTAGCTCTCAACGATGGACAAGCTTCGTCGTGTGCTAAGCGGCCAGGAGGAAAATGAAGAGTTGGGTCTCACTGCACAGGTAGCCTATATGACAGTATATGATGCTAATGCTAACGTCATGTCAGTAGATAAAATAGAATAAAAAAACAACACTAAGCTATGCTAGTTTCGCGGCCTGTGTTAGACTTAGTGTTAATGTACATAAATCTGCTAATAATGTATTATTTTCTTAGAGTTAGCGTTAATTATTAGCATTAGCCGTCGTTAAAATGTCAGTTAGCTTTCAGGAAAACGTTAGTTAACTAGTGTAACATAAGTCCTGAACAGTTTGTGTATTATACTATAAACAAGTTACTACTCGGTTAGTTTGACCCTCTTTCAAGATAGATATCATAGTCTTCTGTTAATATTTAATTAATTGTGTTTGTTTGTGTATTGATACTTTTTACACGCATTCCCAAGGAGGAGGAAATGAGGTAAGGTGCTAACTTGAACCCTGTGTTTTTTTATTTTACATGATGGTACTGTTTAACTCGTTGGAAAGTTAAAGTTTTACTCCAGCACAACATAGTCTCGCATGCTTGCAGTTTTTACATTTATTGGTTCATTTGCTTCAGTTCAGTGTATCCAGTTGGGTCTTCAAGTCAGACCTGTGCTGTGTGTATTTTGTGATAACATTGTAGCTGACTGTTATTTGTCTGATGTGAACGAACATGTTTAAATCATCAGTAGGAAGCCTGTGGGTCTTTCTGCAGGTCGTTAGCTTCGCCTTGTGACATCCTCCCATTGTTCTCACCAGGTCCTTGATGCCAGCACTCTCAGCTACAGCACCAGGGTGAAATGGTTCGTCATATGCTTTGCTGCAGGCATCCTGTGCTCAATACTCGTGAGTCCTGCTGCCTTTTTATGTTAATAAGTGGGGCTGAAATTTTAGTGGGAGGGATCATTTTTGCATTATAATTTTCAATTATGAGGATGATGTGACTTTTGCTGTGGTCTGCACCAAACCATCATGTTAGTTTACTAAAACATACTGGAATCACTTTACCTTACATTTTGTTACAAAACAAATATTTTTATTGCATCATGAGACACATATCTTTTTTTCTTGTGAACATCCTTTTTAGTACGGCTGTGCGATATGACGATATATATCGTGTGATGATAGAAAAACATCATCTCTCATAATATGCTCTATTGTTCATTTTGTTGTGTCGCAAATCACAGTCTTTACAGCAGTATTTTTCATCATTTGGAGTCTGTCTATCATTCGTGTGGATTACATTAATAAATTTCTCTTCTTGGCTTTTTACTTGCGAAGCTTTTATTCTACTTACAGTAATGTAACGAGTGTAGCTGTCATTAACTTGAGTACTTCACCTGGTTTACTGTCTCTCATCTGCTCCACTGTGTGTGTGCAGCACACACACTGAGGGCTCAGCCGCGCCTGTGGTGAAACGCAGAGGGCAGAGGAGACTAGTATGACGATAAATGACAACGCAGTAGAGGCTCTGTTTATTTATGTTATTTACCTAATTTATGTGCACTCGTTTCATTTCAGCTCAGTGTGAGAGTCTCTACTGTGTTTTGGTGTCATTTATGGTCACGCTACTCTCCTCTGCTCTCCGTGTAATAAAAGCCTCACAAGTAAAAAAGCCAAGAAGAGTAATTTATTAATGTAATCCACACAAAAGATGGACAAAGACAAAACAAGGAGCTCATAACTAAAAGAGGGACTGCTTCTGTTGCATGGGCATGGTTTTGGGCATGAAAAGTCTGACATGGACCAGAAACTAGGTATTCATTGAATTTACTGAAAATGTGCCATATCATGATACATGTAGTGGATATGAAATGACCTAGTTGGGATATGAGATTTTGGTCATATCACACAGCCCTACTTTTTGGTGAAAAACAAACAAGGACAGATTCAGACTCTCACCAGCACCCAGCAGATAATCACAGTGAGATAAAAAAAAATCCCAACCTTTTTCATCCCTATATAAGATAAAACACACATTCCTAGACTATATACTGACATTGGGAATGCATAGCCAACATAACTCTGTTAATATGGTTATCTATGGTCCACAGTTGGAGCGAGTTAGTTTTTCTTGTACTATGTTAACTTTGTAGCATATATAAAAACTATCAAAGTTGTCAACATGGCTAAGCGTCACTGTCATCAAGGCAAATTCCTGTTCTGTTACACATGCAGCTTAAAAATATTCACACATGACACTTACTTAATAAACATGAAGATTCCTCAATGTTAACAATGGGGTATTTCACAGGAAGTCTTGTCACAGGCAGCACTTGCTGATAGGCGGCACTTTTAAGCCACCACAGTTATAATTCACACTCACAAAGCCTCAACAAACCCTCTGTGTGTGTAGACTTTGGTGGTGAAATTCACAGAATGCAGAGATCAATGCACATCAGCCAACAAAACAACACGTGATCTTAAAGATTATCTCATCCAGTCATAGATCTTCTTCCAACACCAAAATATCACCTGGCTGCCAGCCCTTAAAACCAGTTTCTGTCATTGTGCCCTCTGCAGAAATTATAATTACACAAAGGCATTCACACAACCACACAAGGAAGAGTGTGATTTGGTCTACATCAGCCAAACTATTATTACTATTTGCACCAAGAAATCTGGATTATGCAATTGCACATTTATTAATTTAATTCCAAATCACAGATCTGCCTCCAGCTTCAAACTTAAGGTTATTGAAAAAGTTTCAGATCTACTGATATTGTGTATAAACTCACACACAGGGACACAGTGGATACAGTATGCCATGAACATTCATTAAATTAATTAAACCTATAAGTGATTTATGAATACCCTCCTTTCTCAGAAGATATACCAACTCCTGAACCTGCTCCTTCTATGAAATCCACTTATTAGGTGCAGGCTATTTAAACATCCTTAAGGCCCCACCACTAAACTACAACACTTGAAGTATGCCCTCACTCCTCAAATAATGAACATGTATATGGATTTTAATGCCATCCAGACAGCGCTTCTTAAACAAAGCCATATGGTGATTTGGCACTAGGGGGAGCCCATTATGTTTCAGTAAACTGATAGGACAGCCCACAGAACTCCTTGTTTTTTCCATAATAAATTAAGAAAATATAAAAGCCTTCATCCTTGTTAAAGTCCAGGATTCATTTAGCTATTTGATAAAGACTGATGTGTGTTGACATTATTCTGTGTAGCTGACGGAGACTATTTTGCTGTTTCACCAGGGCTCAGCACTGCTGTTCCTTCCAAATGGAGTCAAGCTTTTCGCCGTCTTCTACACATTAGGAAACATCGCAGCTCTTTCCAGGTAAGTAAGTGCAGCTGAATTTGGACGGTCTGAGAATATTCTTGCTATCTTATTTTTCTCTCCAAGTGGCACACTGCCAGGAATATAACAAATGACGGGAAGCAGACTCATACACTCTTAAATCATTATTGCCTTGATGACTGCCACACCCTGTTATATTCTTCCTTGGCACAGCCGCACATTTCTCCAAGATTTGTTTCTAGGCTGTTGATAAAGAGTGCACGTCAAGTAGTCATGATTATAATTTACTGTTGTTACCCCTGTGCACTCATCACCTGTTGCCAGACAAGTGCCTGAGGGACCATCAGATGTTCTCATTCTGCTTCATTGATAAAGAACAGTGGTATAATACTGTTTCTGCTCTGGACTTTAGGATTACAACTAAAATGATAGTCATCATTATTTATTGTGATCAGTTTGACCTGCCACCCAAATAAGCCATATTTCACTTAATATATTTGTCTTTCTAACTAAATATAAGTGAAACTCAGGTAGACTCAGTAATAATGCCACCACAGCTTGAAGCCATTTAAAGGGATTTATCCCTACTTAGAAAATGTAGTTATGCTACACTTATAGGTTGCCTCTGAGGGAAGAATGCTGTTGCCTGCAGCTGGAACTGTGTTTGGAAAGCACCAGTAAATCACCACGTGTATAACAACTATTTTAATTATCTGTTAACTCCCGCTGCTCTTTCACCTGTTTCACTCTGGGGATGTCTCTGGTTTTTCACTCTGCATTGAGTGTTTTGTCAGACTGATGGTTATTTGGGGTGCTTTAACTCTGCGTTCTCCCTCATGCTTCCATGCACCTTTTTTCTGCCTCTTTCCCAGTCGATGATCATGGAGGCTGCAGTGGAAATTGTTAATGAAAGTTTTGACAACATTTTGGGTGCAAATTCAGGAGGCTTATCTCAGCACAGTTACCGCAGTTACATTCAAATCAAGCGCACCTGCAGAGCAGCCGCCCCAGAGCATTGATAAAACAGCTACATCAGTTTCACGTCTTACCTGCAAGACTCGTGTTTTAATGCTGTTGTTCATCATTTGTGATGTGAAAACGTCAGAGAAATAAAAAGCTTGCGTCCTGGTATTAGTTCAGTTATAAAATGCATCATGGAGCGCCTCGCCTACTGGCTGCTGGCGGTGCTGCCAGCCAGAGAGTTGATCACACTGGATGGTAGAGGAGGATGATGGTAGAGACGCTGGTAAGCATCTGTTTAAACAGGAGTTTAGCTGACTTTGCTGCATTTAACAACGGAGCTGAGAGTGTCATAGCTCAGAGCAGGAAACACAGTCATTCTGTGTCGCACTGCTGTCCTCCACCCCCATCATCTCATGCCGTTTTATTTTGAAAGAGCAAGGGATGGATGACCAATGGTGTAACTTCACCACTCACTTAGACTCATTCACTCACAGACAGCCGCGGTTATAGGGCTGGTCCAGCCAAAAATTGGTCAGGCAGGCTTACCTGTGAAAAATGAGCCAGTCTTTTAAAAGCAAAGGGCTGATATTGCACCTTTATTAAGTTTATCTAATTATGATAGCAATGATCATATAAATAATTGTGTAACCCACGTTCAGTTTAATTGTGTGTTGCTTCAAAATCAGAAGGTATTTAAGAAACAATAATCATGAGGAACAGACGAGCTGTTTTTGTCTCCTGTTTGTTTAGCTATGTCTCGAGGAATAGACCAGACATTGGTGTTTTCTCGCATTATTATTTGCAAACCCAAGTTTTCTGGGGAGTGTTAAAAAGTAAATGATGCCTTCACTATGTAGGGGCATAACAGGCTAGGCTAGTATCTTCTCTGTGATTGAGCACCGTACTTCCAAACCTGTCATTATAGCGTCCATTATTCTAACTTGCTTAAAGCCACACTTGCAACACAATAATACAGTTTTTAAAGTCTATAATCAATCTAAAATGTTCCCTTGTGGTAGTGTGACATTGATTCAACCAGTATTTGTAGGATGGTGGTGGCATTGTGAGGGTAGGATTCTGGCTGTGTGCTCTCATAATGCTGTTGCAATGACATACTGTACTGTGTACACTCTGTCTGGTCCTCACTGTTTATAGTTCAAGCTATCTTAAAGAAAGATCAGAATTCATCTTCACAATTTATCATCAGCCCACTGGATCTTATTATTATTGATTATTTAATCTAGATAATCCCTTGTCTAAATGTAAAGATGGCTTTTTTTTTTTCTTTGACAGACAGTAAAGCATTGACGGGGGGTTTGTTTTCAGACAGGCCGGTCTCTATTTTCAGGTATCATATGTCCACAAGGTTTAGATGCGTCAAGAAACTGGGTCACCTTCTGCTTTCATAGCCCAGGTTACTGATCCAAAGCAAGACAATGTCATATTTTAAGGATCTTAAAACATGATAATCCTAATTTTTCAACTGTTCCTGACTACAGAGGTTACAAGGTGGAGATTGTCATGTCACCTTCAGTAGTGGATGATTGTCAAAAATATGAATCAATGTCATGATGGGTCCCAGGCCAAATGTCAGCTGTTGCTCAGTCTTTTGTCAAATCAAGTTCAAAATTCACATCCAGTAGGTTAATACAAGCCCGATGCTAAATGTGTTTTAATTACATTACCGATTTTGTAATAATTCAAATCGATAATGTAATTAAATTGCACACGTCATTTCCTTCCTCTATATCGGCAGTAGCAGTGTGTGTGGATATCATTAGTGTCTCAGTCACTCTGAGCATCCAGCCCTTTTGGCAGACCAGTAGAAAGAGCCTGCGTCAACGCAGACTGCTCTCGTGTCTCACCTAACAGATGTGACGCTCCACAGACTCCCGCTACCCACTCAGCCCAGCTGAGCCCAGAGCCGCATGCCTCGTCATCGGGGAAAGCCTTTGTGTTGTTACACTTAGTCACGTCACACATGCATCATGAAGGAGGTTTTAAATGTGTCATTACGGTGTAGGACATTAAATATTAACCCCCTAATAATTGCAACATGTAGTGTAAATTTAATTATGGTGGCCACACAGCAAACAAGACATTTGTATGTGTGTGTGTGTGTGTGTGTGTGTAAACATGTGAAGACTAATTATATAAGACTATGTATATAACGTTTATATACATCAGTTGATTAATTTTCTGATGTTGAAAATGTAGAATAGACACTTATTTGACCCAAAATATTGAGAATGGAACAACATCTATGTGTAACTATGTTTGTCATGGCTGATCATGCTGTTGATGTATGTACAGTTGATCATTTTCCAAAGTGTTACAGAAAGAAGGAACTTGTTCTGAATACATGAACAAACCTTAGTAATGACAAAACATCTCCTACAGAAACTGAACATTTATCAACATATTCACAGTCTAGTTTAACAGGTTATGTCTGGAAAGAGCGATGAAAATGCACCATCATATCTTCATTACCATTATAACTTCATATCTGGTGCACTTAACACCAGATATGATAACAATCATTTCCTGAATTAACATTATAAAAACTGTCCAGTGCACTTTTTACTGATGTTTAAAAACCGTAACCTCTCTGTTTCTTTTTGTTCTTCTAAAGCACCTGCTTCCTAATGGGACCACTAAAACAGTTGAAGCGCATGTTTGAAAAAACAAGACTGATAGCGACCATTGTCATGCTGGTAAATATGATTATATATATATTCATATTTATACAGTGTTGTATTTTGGACTCTTTGCTGAACTTAATGCTTCACTGGATATTTATTCATGTTAAAACTCGTACTGGAAAGTATTTGATGTCCATTTATTCTGTGTCTGCTTTCACACTCGAGGAGGTAAAATGTCTGAAGCCTTTTGGTTTTAGATTAGAAGGTCAGGTTCAATTAAAGAAGTAGTACTCCTCACCATGTGGTCTTAAAGGATAGAGAAGATAAAGTGTCCGATCTTGACAACACATTTCTTTGGGTTAGTGGTTTTCATTTGCTGTGAAATGTCATTCTGCCGACATACAAGAAGATAACGTTCTTATCTTTTCCCACCAGCTCTGCCTTGTCTTAACACTTTGTGCAGTGTTTTGGGTAAGTAGACAATAAAACAACACAAACAAGTTACATTCTTTATAGTTTTATTGCAGTGTTTTTTGATGAGTAGAATAATCGTTCTATGTTTCATTCCACAGTGGCATAAAAAGGGGCTGGCTATCATCTTCTGTATTCTGCAGTTTTTGGCAATGACATGGTAAGTGTGACAGTATCAGTCATGTCTCAACTGTAGTACGTTGGCTGATCAGTCACACCTACTCAGATGAAGCTGCTTTGGCCTGCATTCAGCGAGGTCATGAGTGGAGTTAAGCACACTGCTGGTGCACTTATCTGACATCCTGCTCTTTGCATGTGCATGGATAAATCTATAAATGGTTAAATGATCATTGTCACACTCCCTGCTTCTTTCTATTCGATATTTTTTCATAGTAACATATCTTTTCAGAATAGTTCGAGCCTAACGAGCAGTTTTTTACTCAAACTATGAAGAGTAAATCTCATATGCTTGTCATATAATGATAACAAGATGCTCATATGTGATGCTAAAACTATGATTAGAGTGATTTACCTTGGTTTGCAATCAGTGACATCTGCATGAGTCAGGAGTGTTGTAATTAGACTGTAAGGTAGGATGCCAGGTAGGTCAGTATATTTTTAGCCTGTAGAGGAAGTGGTAGTGCCAGAACCAGCGTGGACCTACTTTTTTAGACTCGAATACACTATGTGGTCCTGCCAAGTAGAGACAGACAGTTGTTTACAAACAGGACTGAATCACTGCCAGCTATCCCCGGGGTCATTACGACTACAGAGCTCACAGGTGGACAGTCCAATGAGAATTTATAGCACCTAAGTAGTTTTAAAAAAACTATTTTTAAAAAGTGTGTCAGATTTAACTGTACGCACCTCAATAATTTCCTGTTTCTACCTCCTTTGAAAAGCTTTCATCGACTCCGTCCAGTTTGAAATAACATGGTTTTGCCATGTTTTCATTTATTGATATACATTCATTAGGGCTGAAATATTACGTAGATTGTTTAGTTGATCGACAGAGAATTAAATTGTCTCCAAGTTTGATAACTGATTAATCAGTTCAGTCTTGTATTGAGAAATATTATAAACATTCTCTGGTGCCGGCTTCTCAAATTGTGAAGATTGGCTGCTTTTCTCCGTTGAGTTACATTATGAATTGAATATCTTCGGGTTTTGGACTGTTGGGTGGACAAAACAAGTCATTTGATGACATCACCCTGGGCTCTGAAAAATTGTGATGGGCATTTTAATTATTTTCAGATGTGATTTAGACTATTACTATTGATCAACATAACATAAAAATAATAATTGACAGATTGACTGATAATGAACATAACTGTTAGTTGCAGCCTTAGTAGTCTTCAATTCAAAGTCTTGTTGTCTCATCCTGAGGGTCAGTGGGGTTAAGTTCCAGCATAGCAGTGAGTAAATAGACCTGTCAGTGACATGTATTAGCGTGTCAGTGCATGTATGGTCATTAATGAGGATATTTGCACAGTAGTGACAAAGAGTTTCTGCTCATAGAAACACAAACCCCCAGCAAGTCAGGAGGAAGAGAACAGGGAGTTTCTGTGCATCACTGAGCAAGGACTGTGTCATCCTCATCGCTACGCTACTATTGCACCTACTGTTCATGTAGTACATTCACTTCCGCTCTGCCTGCGTTCTCAGAGGCATCGCCATAGCAACCACAAGTCACACATCCCAAGCTCATTCTTAACAGACTGGGGGCATAGTGCACTCCCACGCAGGCAGTCAGCCGTCTGTGTGAAGGTGGTCCAGTAAGAAGACGTCGCCACTGACCGACGCAGACAAGTGGGCAAAGTCCAGTCCTCAGGCTGAAGACTGTAAACTTACAAAGTGACCATGTGACACTAAAGCACACTGACTAAAATATAGAGGGTGGCAGACTGTAGGAAGATAAATAACAAAAACAGAATGGAAAGCTTGTTTTTAACTTACTTATTTTACTTTATTTGATTATTTTAAACATAACTTGGCCATTTCTTAGCTATAACTCCATCCAGGGTCTTACAGTAATTCTCACAGCCCTGCTTAACAGGACAGAGGAGAGTTTCTGCTGACTGGTGGTCACATAAGATGGTAATCTTTCTCAGGCTATAGTTAATCATTCAACGGCTGTAGATTCCTCACATATTTTAAATAAATTAGATGTTTGATCAGGGGATTTTTAAGCTACACTGCAGCTGTAATCGTTCCCTCCAACACAGGGTATCGTGTTTTAGTTGTACTTGGTGTCTGGCTGACAATCTGTCTTGAATCATTAGCACGAAGATTACAGTGTATCCAATTCATTCACAATCACGTGTGGTTAATCCCTCGCCAAGTTACATCAAATACCCATCAGTCCAGTGATTGCTACTTGATGGAGCATTTTAAAAACAGAATGTGTTTTGATCATCAGAAATAACATTATTATGCTATTATGCTTAAATCTATATTATGCTTTTAATCTTTAATCTCTGAAACATCACCCAGGCATGCAGATAAGCATCATTGAAACACATGGAAATTTCAGTTTAAGTCAAAATCTCAGAGGTCCCAAACATACCAGACATGTCAAGTTCAGCTGAAGGGAAATGTCTTCACTATTATGCTCAAGACATCTTGACTGGTCTATACTAGTGAAATATGAAATTAACATGTACTAACATGTAGTTTGACTTGCTTAGCCTCAAAATCATGTTTGTACTTTTCTTCCATGTCATTGGATTCTATTTTGTCTTTAACATAAACAGTAAATGTTCCCTCATCATGATGTTTTATATTTTTCTCTTTCAGGTATAGCATCTCTTACATTCCATTTGCCAGGTAAGATAACATCATTATATGATTTATATTTGAAAATGTCGGCATTGATTTTCGGTTGTATGTTTAACACTTTATAAGAGTACACCTTTCACTTGAGCCACTTCCCGAGAAACCAGTCGCTGTCATGGAAATTGCGACCTTAAATACATCTCCCATTTTTTTATCATAACGCTCTGTCCACAAATAACACTATTAAGCCACACACAAAAAACTGGAGGCAATACTATGACCGACCGTTGAAAGACAACATGTTTTTTTATTTACGTCTAAACATCCGGCTGTTTGTCTCCACCATATGGCTGTAATCCCCCCATGACTAGGGCCGGCACTAAGTGTCAAACAAATGGCAGCTTGTTGTTTCACACTCCCCTGTGCTGTAGCTCTGTGACATTATTTGCCTCATCCATGATGTCAAAATGAAATCATTTCTCACGCAATAATGCTCTTTAAGCCAGATTTAAGCCAGATGAATATGCTGTCCCGTATAAAATACAGTATTGTATTTTAATACAGTATTGTAGTTGTGGTACTGTATGAAAATTAAGTCTCATAATCACATAATAGTCTCACAGGTTACTTTCTTTGTCCTTTGAATACAAGAAAACCTTCCTCTGTATTCAGGTGTTCACCCCTTAAATTCTTCCATATGTTGCACCACCTCAGTGCTTTCTCTAAGCCAAGCATGAGGTGTGATGTTGTTTTGCCAGTCCAGCTGTAAACAGGGTTATGTCTCATTTGGTGAGAGATCTAGAAGCCCCCCCCTCCCCCCCCCCCCCCCCCCCCCCATGCCCCCCTTCCACCACCCCAAGTGCCTTGTGTGTTTGGGCGACCCTATAATCTGTCCCGACAGCTGAGAGACCTCTTATAACCACCCTATGTTCCCCCTCCCCCACCCAAACGCTAACAACAATACAAAGCTGAGACAAAGACCTTTTCCTTGTGCCACCCCACAAAAACCAAATTCCTATGGAGAAATGCAAATTTGACGTCTTATTTTGGGATCGCCTGTTGAAATCCTGGTGATGACGTATTTATTTATGTTATCCTTTATTATATTTCTTACCTTTTTTTTTTGGTCAACACGTTATTATCCTCTCTTCTTAAGCTTCTTACTTTAATCCATTTTTCATTTAATTTGGATTTGATCATTTAGCTCTCTATTGTTTGCTATGTTATTATAGAGCAAATGCATATTTTGACCTCCCTCTCCATCCTTGTTCATGCTCAAACAAAGTGTGATACCTGGCCAGCCACAACACCACATGGCGAATGGACTTGATCCTTTAATGTATTTTACCCTGTTGTCTATTTATAACCTCCCACGCCTGAAGTCCAAGGTACAAAAACCTGCTGCATGTGCACTTCCCACAGTGCTTTAAGGCTACTGTTGCTCTAAAATTTAATCAGATGCTGGGGAAGTCTCTGAGAAGCATCATTTATTCATGCAGTTTTTTTTGGGGGGGGGGGGAGCAAAAATAGCATCAAGTGAAAATTAAATTAAAAAAAAAAACAAACCTCAGGCTGTATGGGTGCTAGAGAAGAGGATGCTTGTGTTTTTTTTTGTTAATACACCAGAGGGAGGAACCAAAGCATTGGAAGGAGCCAGTCTTCTGTCTGTGCTCTGACCTCCTGTCCTCCCTCTCAGACTGCTTATGATCCCCCCTTCTCCTTTTAACCTTGACTGGGTTTTCACACCTCCTCCACCGAAAATTTAACTGTGGCTGCAGGCGAAGTCTGCATAGCAACACACTGATGGCAAGAGCAAACAGTGCAAGGGGAAATAGAGTAGGCAACGGTGTGTGGTTGCCATGGTGATCGCTTGTATTGCATCATCCCTCAAACACAGAGTACCTGGAGAAAAAGGGAGCCCCCATCACCGGGAACATGTGGTGCTTCCCCGCCAAAACACGCTCACTTATTCATGACGAGCCCCACCCAAATCTTCATAACAAAGGATGGAAGTGCTTTTTTTGTCGCTTTTAATTTTGTACGCATCACAGGATTTTGCTCTCCAGGCTCGTCTCCTGGATCAAGTTGTTCCTGGATCATTTTAGAGCAACTCTAAACCAACATTCCTTCATACCTTTTTCTTTCATTTCTTTGCTGTATTGCATTGTTTCCACTGTTATTTAGGTATTTACTCTTCTGTTGTTGTTTTTTTTCACAGGGATGCTGTGATGAAATGCTTCACTACCTGCCTGAGTTAAAGCTACTGAGTCTACAATTTCATGTGAAGACTGGTCCTAATATACAAATTGCAAAAGTGGTTGCTCTGTAAAATATACATTTGTGTTGTTTATACACTATATCTCCAAATTTTTACTTTGGCTGTTTCATACTGTGAATTCTCTGCTTTTTAAGTCTTGCTGAAGGTCTTTAACTATAATCAGATTATAACGCTTATCACCTTTTGCTTGTGTTTTGAGAGAAGAGTGCCTTTAATACTTAATATATTTAAAGATATTCTCATGTTTTCTGAGGGTTTTATACCATTTAAATGCAGGGAAATCATTTTGACTTTGTTTTTGACTTTCTACATTGTAATTTACAGCGCAAGTGCCTTACTGTATAATATTTGTATTTACAGTATATATGAAGAGTTGAGACATTGACCAACCATACATATTTACATTTTTAACAGTGTGAGATTACATTTTCTTCTGGATATTTAAATGGTGTGCTGACTTACCCACAAATATTAAAACACATTTTCTTTCTGTCTTCTGACTAGGCACTGATGTATAAATATGCTCTCAGATGTTATTCAGTGTTTTTATCTAACTATTTTCCCTCAGGCAATAGAGGCACCGCTTCAGTGGTGATACACAGGGATATCTGATATCCACAACTCTTTTGAGGTTTTTCCAGCTAAATAGATTAAAAATCAGCGCCTGTCTAGTGTCTGTTAGTCTTCCATGTGTATGTGAATACACCTGCCCCCCCCGCCCCCTTAGCTCATTACATTAAAATTGCTTCTCCTTTTTAAATTTGATTTCCTGCCAGATGTAGCAATGACCCAGTTAATTACGCTTTTCTGAACATTGTGCTTTTGACATGACCTAATAACCTAATATAGCTTGCATTGGGATCCTATATTGCTTCAGCATGATGGCATAGCCTTTGAGGATAGGGTTGCCATGACAACCTCCTCCAGAAGATTCGTAACCTCAGCCTACCCCCCATCTGTGCTGCAGATGTTCATATTATCCTGATGAGAAGGTGTACATCTTCTTATTTTATAGAGCACCTTGGACCAGCAGTCAGTCATCAATCTGTTTGGTTTACAGTGAAGAAATTATTTTAAAGCTGTTTAACGCATCAGCCACCACATAAAGAAAGCCACAGTGCTTCCTATCATCCTATGTAGTAGCTGCAAGGTTTGCTTCAGGTTCAGCAAACATGCCTCTAGGTTTTCTTTGTACTAAATAACTGCATTTCAATGCCTGTTGTGCAGCCCCCACATGTTTTCATTAGGTGCTTGTATAATGTGGCAGTGGATTAGCATGGACAAAATCTCCCTTCAGTACTACTTGTTCAACTAACTTGGCAGAGAGCCAGCAAATCCCTGAGCACTATATACTCTCCAAGTAATCTGAGGGATAAAATAATTATCTTGAATGAAGGGAGGTTGGTTGTTTTTGTGATCAGTTTTCTTTACCCGCTATTTTTGGATTAAAAGTTTGAGGATGTGGGGGGGAAAATACCCTGACCCCAGCAATCTGTTAGTGTCCTGTTTCCTCTTTATTACTTCTAATCCATTGTTATGTCAGAGAGAAGAAGGATACCACACCAAGGCAGCCGCTGAAATTAAACACTGGGTGCTCTTCAGCTTAATGATCCCATCTTGTAAAGATGAATAAATAACTTGTCGTGGTTTGTCACAGATGAGTTAGTCAGGATGATCGGGCTGAACTATGTACATAAAAATGATCAACTACAGGAATGTTATTCTAATCATAGCAACTATTATGCCAGTTTTTATTATGCCATTTCAAATCACATAGTTATGTTGCACATATTCAGTGTTGTAAATTGTAAAGATATATGTAATAACACTTAAATTTGGTATGGTAATCAATGAATTAAGTAATTATCTGTTGAATGACTTAAAGGCAAAGTGTTCTACAAATTGTAACATATGCTCAGGCAATATCAAATAAATGGTATAAACTATAGATCTAGAAGGTGAGTATTGATTTCCTCTTGCAACCCACACTGAGGGAAACAAAATTACATTGAATCAATTGTGGAACTGTCTGGGTGAAAGTGCAGATAACAGCAGAAAGAAGGAGAAATCAATGCTCTATACTATTTGTATATTCCCTCAGATTGCCTTTCATAGGCTACACGGTCCACACGACAACAATGGGCCATCCACACGCGTCAGTTAATTGACATTTGAGACTATATTGACTGACTGAAAGGCAAAAATCAAGATGCATGTCATTGTGCCTGTGACATGTTTTCTTAGGTCAAGGACAACCAGGGTTATCTATAGGCACTAAGGGCTAATCAGTGTTTTTATGAGCGAGATATATTCCCATAGACAGGACTACTGTAAAATCTAAATTAAATTCTTAAAAATAGGTGATAAATATGAGTCACATTTAAGGAAACCAGATAAACCTGCTGTCACTTTAAGTTAAAAAAAAAATGTCCATGTGTCACAGAAACTAAACTGACACCATTCATATCAATACATGAAGATGATTAATACCTTCCAGGTTGATTCAGGTAAACAATTTGTGAAGCAGGCTATGTGCGTGTGAACTTCTCCAGTGGCTGGAAAACGGCAGAGGCGCTGTGAGAAAATCTGAGGGGAGCATGAGGTGCATGTGGCTCATCGGAAGTTATTGGAAATGATGAAATGACATCACCGCAGTTTTTTCGTGGCTTTGTTTGGTGCGTCTCCTGACCACGCCTTCCTGCCAGGACGGTCATAAAACAGCCAGTCTGTGTGTGTGCTCACCAGTTGATTTCTAGTCAGTGTGGCCAACAGGTGCACTACAGCCTCCCTTCACCTCGCTGTTGGATAATGCCCGCAGAGCGCCGCTCGTCGCTTTGTGCAGGGCTTCCTCATCTGCACTTTGAACATTTGCACGTTTTTATATCCTGATCACTTCCAGTCACAAAAATGCCTTTTCCGCCCATCAGCCTCCACCAGCGGATCTCTTCTCCTGGAAGGGAACTATTCGGGAAAAAGAAAGCCAACGGAGTGCCTCCTCAGACTGAGCTCACCAGCAAATCCGGCGGAGAAAAAGGTTCCGAAAAGGAGAAGCAGTCCTCATCTTGGACATCGGCGAATTTAAGGAATTTGGGGCGGAAAGCTCATCAAGAGAAGAGTAAAAGCCCAGCGCAGAAGCCGGGTGCCGGTCAGTGTTCCTGGCTGACGTTGCCCAAACCTCAGGACTCATCGGAAGGTGTCAGGCGCTCCAGCTCCATGGACTCATCCAGACTTCTCCATGGCAAAGAGGAAGGGAAGAAGGAGATTCAGTTCACCCTCAGTCTCACCCCTGAAGCCGTTCTCGTCATCCAAAAACGAAATCTTGAAAAGCAGATGCTGGCGAAGCAACAGAAGTGTTGCGCGGCCGCGGACTTCAGGCACAGGCGCGTTTTTCCTTCCAAAAAGGCGCACGGAGCGTCCAAGGGCAGCGCACCAGTCGCCAAAGCGGAGGGAGCAGAGCAGGACATCACCGCCATCGTTAAAATATCTCTGTTGAACGATCAATACAAGTACGATGACGTGGAGTATGAAGAGGAGGAT
The DNA here is from genome assembly GCF_963924715.1 of Thunnus thynnus. Taxonomy (NCBI): domain Eukaryota; kingdom Metazoa; phylum Chordata; class Actinopteri; order Scombriformes; family Scombridae; genus Thunnus; species Thunnus thynnus. Next base: position 11,196,954 of record NC_089530.1, on the reverse strand, counting down.
GGAGATGTGGACGAGACTGTAGTGAGGAAATGTAAAGAGTGGCTCAAAGGGGTCGAAAATGCCGCTGCTTTGGGAAAAGTCGACAAACTTTCTGCACTCCCGCACCTTAAAGGCTGCTGATACCTGACATTTGATTTGATCACTTGATCTTTCATTTCATAGCTGACTGAAGCGATGATGGACTCGTGAAAAGTGTGCACTGATGTAGTCCTGCTGCAATGGCATCTTAAATTTAAGTCTTAAATATAAGTGTAAATTAAATGTTTGCAAATGTCTGTAGAGGAATGTCCACGTGTTTCTGAATTACTCCCAAAATAAGTGTGAAAAAAGCAAATGAGGAAATTGACTCTTAGTCAAGAAAACAAAAACAGACGAGTAAATTGAACTGGAATAAGAAAAAATATCACTTTCCTCAACAGAAATACGATTTTAAAGCTTAATTGCAGCCCATGGCTCAACCAACAGTGCTTCTTATGGTTCACAGGGATGTTGCTTTGCGAGTTTATGCCTATTCAATAATTTGTTGAAGTTTGAATTGAATACCTTAATATTCTCGTCCTTTGCACATGGTTTTTGTTTTCAGTGGGGCGCCTGGATTGGCACAGGGATTTGCGTAAAGGCACGCGAAACCGTTCCTTTGTGTCAGAGAACAATAAGCTGTCAACAACAGCGCTTTATGCGCCTGCTGCTGAAACCAAACTGGACTGTTTATTTTTCCTCGAGTAAGAGGGTTATATCATTTGTAGGGATTTATCAGTGATGTACAATATTTAATATTTGCTAAATATTTGTACTGTCAAACGTTTTCTCAGCTGATAATTTTATGCCATTTGAAGTAAAAATGTTTTTTTTTTTAATTACCCAAGTGTCACTGAGCCTTTTAAATCTTAACAAGCTGATTTGTGTGTTGTGCCTCTTAAATAATTCTGTTACATGATGCTGATTTGAAGTCATTTAGATTTCTGTTACACTTCTGGCCAATCTCCAGATGGTATTTTAAAGACTCTTTGTTGCCACTGTAGCTACCTGAGGCCATTTGGGCATTAGTGTTCTAAGCTTCTTAGATTTCCTGTTAAGCAGGGTTGACCAGTGTAGGGCCTCTGTAGGGCCCAGGTGCATGATCCATTCAGGAAATTACCTCCAGTCTGCTTTCCTTATGGAATATCAAACTAAGCATTGCACATAGCTACAAGAGAGCCTTGGTACCAAAATCTGGGAGAAGTTTCTATTCAAAATGTCCTGCAGAACTGCGTGTACATAAGTTTTAGCAAAAAACTGAATTCTGGTTTGTTGCTAGGACCAACTGAGGGACTAGCAACAAACCAGTGTGTTTCCAGCAAAAAACAGAACTGAATGCAATAAACCAAATATTAGAATATGAAGGCTTCTTTACTGAATTACTGCAGGTGTCTGTATATTGTCCTACAGAAACAGTAATTATATGCAATCCTTTGAGACATTAAATCTTCATGTGGGGTCACTAACATATTTAAAATGTGTGTATTTGTGTGTATGGGAGTAATAAGCTTTAGCCTTCTTTTATTGTTCTCTGTCACTTGGTAACCAGAGTTTTACTCAGAGTGTGGTACGCTTCAAAGCTCAATAACAACTTGGACAGACGAGTGTGAGCTAGAATATGTTAAGACACTGCAGTGAATTTGAAGTCCTCAAACACCAACAGCTGGTAAGCTTTTTTTGAAAAAATACTTGTATGCTCAGGTAACATTGTGGTTACGTATTACTCTGGAATGTGATGTTTACACATCAGCAGAGAGGATTCCTAAATTTTTTTCAGTACTATTTTTCAGTCGTGACTTGCCTTGTTTCTCTAAAGGTTACCTTGATAGTAGATTTGTCATGAGATCCAAGTGCAAAGACTTTCATCAATCAAGGAATCATCTCTCTACCTGGGATGCACACTTATCACCTGTTGGTGTCAGAAAGGTATTTTCTAAAAACAGACTCATCACCACTCAGAGTTTCATATTTTATTATGCTGTTATCCTGGAAAAATTCAAGAATTCATGACATAATCAATCAGGTGTCAAATATATGTAAAGCACAGCTTTGTACAAGACATTACAGATTTCTCATTTATGCCATGTGAGTAAACAAACGGGCTACTAGAATAAAGCAATGTGTCCTGAATAGATGCTCCCATTCAGTGTCACAAAGTTGTTTTATTGTCGCATGGAGCGGACTGAGATCACGACTGAGCCAGTACAGTGTGTACCAAGACTTGTTCGGTTCTCCATGGATCCTGTGATGATATTATCAACTGGCTCGGTGACTGAAAGTTGTGTAATCCTCCTCTATTGTGTCATTTCAATTGTGGCCTTGTTTATGTGCCTCCCTCCCTCGCTCCCTTTTTTTTTTCTCGGCACTGGTATTCATTGCTGTCTGATTCAGGCTTGAGGCAGAACTATTCATGACTGTGTCTGTCCTGGGGGTAAGATCTGCATTATTAGGGCTGAAGTTATTCAGATACTTGTACTCAATAGGAAAAGTTGGATTTAAAGAAGTGGGAACTGGCAAAAGTTGAGACGGTCGGCTTGGTTACAACTGGAAACACATTCTTGAATCTGACCTTCAAGGTCTTTCTCGTTTTGAGTTCTTAACTCCACCCTATGCTGTAGGTCTTTCCATTGAGCGCTGGACCTCTGCCACATACCGTTTAGACCTGCAGCATCTCATGTCTTTTCTTTTCTGATTCTGTTTGCAATGTCTCAATCTCTGATGAGCTCCCATCCATTTCTCCTGTGCCCTTTTTTGAATCAGGGGTAAAAAAAAAAGAAAAAAAAAAGAAAAAAGAAATGGCTGCAGGCTTCTGTTCACCTCTCTGCAGCATCATGATCACCGTCTAGTACAGCAGGACAGCTGTATTATCCTCCACTGATTTATAGTGGCAGGGAGCTCAGATGGATGCTGCCTTCGCCCCATCACTGACACATGCACACAGCAGACAGAGCAATGAACTGCAGGTCCCTTTACTCTGCAGTGACAGCATCACTGTGGCAACGGAACTGATAAATCCAGTGTCTCCAGCAGCTTTTGTGAGAAAAGACAAAACAGACACTTCCTGAACAGACTCGGCCCATAAAACTTAGTAATGCGGTCATTCAGTGGCAGCCTGTTAAGGACAAGGCATTTCCCAGAGGCAGCATGACCTCAGAAAGAAGATCAGACAGTGCGGTCCTCCCATCAAAGCTCAAACATGTTTTATTCTTTATTTGAGGGTGATAAAAGGAAGCATGTAGCTCCATGTTTTTCTGTGTAGTTAATCTGCTTTGGCATGCATGTTGCTGCTCCCATTAGCCTTGCATTTTTTTGCCGCATTCCTGATTTGTGCTCCATATTTTGCTTTTCATCTTATATTTTCTCTTTCTACTCTTGATGGTCTTTGTTGGGACAAGTCAACATTTCCCTCTAGATGTAGTGGTTGAAATCTGTCCCCAAAACTTCCCCCTCTGACATCTGTTGAGTATCAATCCTCATCAGCCCCCTTCATCAGGATTAAAGGACACTGTTTCCCAATGATAGGCTTAGGGCAGATCACAGCCTTACAAAATTGTTTTCTAGAGACATGCTGAAGATCTGGATATAAGGGCTTTGCATTGTAGGAAAGGAGGTGGGCATATTCCTTCTTCCTTTTTTTGGCTGGGCATTGCAAGAACACAATGTCAGGCAGTTGTGTGGGCAGATGCTCTTGGCAGACGAGAGGGATTACCAAAAATGCATTCTTTATTTAATCTTTGGGCAAGCTGACTGTTTCCCTCCCACAGCATCTAAATTGGGTTTTTACTGTTGATAGGCAAGCGATGAAGACAAAGCTGAACTCTTGAGGAGAAAGGTGATTCAAGACAGCGGCCCAGACCCAGACCAAGAGGCCAAGGCCAGGCGTCAGGCTCAGCTGGAGCAGGTTCATAAATATCATTGCCACAACCATAACGACACTTTCATAGTCACTAAGACACTAATTCTGCTGTCAGTCAGAGCCAGTATTTGGAGGACACAAATATGCTCAAATATGGTCAGTAGCTCACAGTAATCAATAATGTCATCACGTCCTTATTTCTACTCAATACTGTAATCCCTGCCCTCTGCCTCCATACTCAGGTAGTGCTTCCTTTTAGCTCATTTCCTTTCAGCTGGTTCCTTTCAGTTTCTTTATGTTCCAGCGCCATCTTGAGGCTTACAGGAACATGCACCGTCTCAGAGATGCTCTCTACTGCCGCTACGCTGCCCTGCTCAAAGACAAAGTCCATTCACAAAGATTAGCACTACAGCAGAGACATGAGACAGCTGGAGCAAAGTCAGAGAATGAAAAGAAGGTAAAGCATTGAATGTAAATGTCAACTAAACTGTAAAATTAAGGACTTTATGTGTCATATACTTGTTGTATGACCTGTCTGACATTCATATTTAGTGGGATAAAATGAGAGATAAGTCTTTTTCTTTTAATAATATTATTTATTATTATACCTTATATTATATTATTATATTCTTAATGTATTAAACTTTTACTTTTTACCTGATCCTTGCTGTCCCTGATATCCCATGGCCCCACGTTGGAGTTGTTTCCACTTTATTGTTTCTATTTCTTGCCTGCAGAGTGTTATCCCATTATTACTACCTATCATGGGGGTAAAAATCTGTTGTCTAGAGTGCCTACCGGCCCCCAAACCTTTCCACCTCCTGCCCTCTGTGCATTATGTATGAACCCTGTCACCTCCAAGTTAACATCAAGTGCAGATTTCCCAGCAGACTACATGACAGCTTCCATGAGAGTGCTGAAATTTTAATACCTGGCGCACCAGATGTTCTGTTGTTAAATTAGTTTGCGGTAATTTGATTAAACAGGGCTTTCTTTACAAATATGGACCATGTGGGCACAATATAAACTTAGATAATAAAGATCTTACAACCAGAGACCCCCTGCAAGGCACAAGCTCAGGTAAAATGCAAGACCTGCCCTAGTTGATTTTGTACATTGGTGGAAATTTTTAACTACATTAACCAAAATATATATTGATATATATATATCAAAAACCAATGGACATGCAGGGAATCAGGGTTTTTTGGGTCGTCCAGTTGGTAATCCAGTCTTGACTATACTATCTCTCTCTCTCTCTCTGTCTGGGCTCAAATACACAACCCTGCAAATCAAAGCCCCTCTTGACTGCGACACCTTCACATTCTCTTTTACTCCTGAAGTGACATGCATATCATTAACATAATTACAGCTGCAGTTAACATCTAATTCCTATGACTGTATGTCCAGCACAGTATGGGCAGTACAGTATGTTGATGAACTGTGGCTGTGACAGTAGCAACTATTGTGTGAACCTGTTTTAGTTCAAACTTTCTGCAGGTGAAACAAATCATTTGCAAGTGACACTTGTGTTCACTCTTTTACTAAAGTCTCACAAATTTCACTTTTCCTTTACATGAAAGAGACCGTTCTGTGTGTAACTCTTCTTCCGCTGTGGCCGACGTGATTGACTTTGATTTTGACTGTCTTGTCTCTCTTCTGACTGGGTGTGAAGAGAGCAATAAGCTTCAGAGAGCGCCTGCATTGAGGGGGTTTAACATGAGAGAGATCCTGTCTTATCTTCCCCTCCTGTAAAAAAGCAGAGCTTCTTTAGGAGGATGTAATTGTCCTCTCTAATGACTTGCACTAGGGGAGGGGGACAAAGAGAACGCAATAAAGGACTTTAGAGGCCCTCCAGTAGGAATCCTTTGCTTCAAATTGCTAAGCAAATGAAACTACCCGTTGTTTCCTGCGCTCAGATCGAGAGGCTCTGTCACAGACACTGAGGTGAAGCAGGACCAAAGCAGGCAAAGGCAAGAACACCTGCTGGGGCCTAATTGGTCCTTGCTACAGTTAATGGCTTCCTGTGGTTGCATGTTTACTTCTCATTTGTCCTGTGTGCTCTGTTTCCCAGCCCCTGAAACAAGGGAGCCTCACTTTAAATCTCTATTCCCACCAAACTCTGTCTCTGTCCTCTGACTGTCTGTCTGCCTCCTTCTCTTTTCTTCTTTGCTCAGAAACAAAAGAAGTTGTCCTTCTCCAAGCTGCAGCACAATGATTCATACCTGGAGTCCCTCCCCAAAACCAGCTATTACCTGGTAAGTCTTGTGCAGCAGCTGTCCCAACACTGAAAGTATGATTACAGAAAAAAATGGGAAAAGGAGACCTTACTTTAAATCTCTAATGCCACTATTTTTACGTATCTGTATGTAGATCTTTGACCTCCAGAACCAGTTAACTCAGCGTGGACATCTGAAAACCCACCAAGACTTAGAAGACTTTTACAGGTGCATCAAATATAACTGTCACCCATCTAAGCTGCAGAGAAGTCTGCAGGATGTCAGGGAGAAGAGTTAAGTTCCTTATGCAAAAATATTCTTCTAGTCTCTTTATATATCGTTTATGTAAAAAAAGTAGATGTGACTATTTATGTGTGTATGTTGATGTAATGTGTTAACAGTGATGGACAGCAGATCTGCAGCTGATTTGATGGCTCAACAGACGACAGCAGAATCACTTCATCATCCCTGCACTGATGGAGATAGAGCACATGAGGACCACATTTCTTACTCAAGGTTGTGACCTAAACAGCAATAAGTCTGTCTTTCTCTCAATTAAAAATTTTTTTTAGTGTTGATCACTTTCTCTTTCTTCTTGTCCGGTGCTAGAAGCTACTTTGTGGCTTATTCTCAATCAGTTTTCTCTTGACATCACAAAAGAAACATTTTTTTCATCTTTGTAGCTAAAAGTACATCTGAAAAGTCAATCTTTTGATTTCACACTGCACCCATCTCTGCCCTCTGCACCGCTTTTGTTCTTCTGCAAAACATTTTTTGTGGTTACCTCATCAAACAGATCTATAATTTCATTCAAAATTCCATCAAAGTTTTTCTAAACAATTGTCAACTCTGCTCCTTTGAGCACATAAAACCTGCAACTTCACAACTTGTAAAGTGACACAATGTGTAAGTCTTAAGCTTTATTTGACTAAGGTACCAAAATGTTACTCAAATTTTTCCCCACATCTGAGGACAGTTCCCCATTCCTGAGAGGTTTATTGTTTCAAAGATACACTCAGGGTTGGTTGTGGGCCAGCAGGGAGATCTTGGGCCTCTGGTCTTAACTATGAGCTCTCTGGATCTGTGTTTGCACTGCCTTCAAGAACAAACACTGACTCCACTGGAGACTTGTTTAGCATGGACCCTCCTGGAGGAGAGAGCTGATTACTCACGTAGAAGTGAGATGACCAAACACGATCTGACCCCTCTGTTAAGGAGATTCACCTCTTCGGACGGCCACTCTGACTCTTGCAAACATCATCTGGGGAAAAATGCCATAATTATGTCCACTACAAAAGAGATGTGGCAATTGGGCCAGTGGTGTCACTTCATGCCAGCACTGCAAGCAGATGTTGAAGTGTTTGGAGAGTTTCTTCTTTTTTTTTTAAAAGCTTTATGGGCTTCCAGACAAACAGCGCTCCATTTAGTAAAAGTGGCAGAGATAATCTGAGAGCCTGTTAGACTTTGAGCTGTGTTGTGGTTCCATTTAAGGATAAGTGTACAAGTATTATCGCTGCTATTAAAAATAAATTTGCCCCAAATGCTTTAGTTTTAACGAACCCATTGAAGATGTTGTAGCCTATTTGGTGATAAGCAAAAACTATTGTCTTAGAAGCAGCACTATGGCTTAGCACTATAAATGAACTAATTTTCACACAATACAACTCATATCTTCATTTTTTTTAATTGTGCGGGTTTCCTGCCGCTGTCTCTTTATACCTTCACACATGTGAATGTTATCTAAAGGAAGTCATCTCCAATGAATCTCTTAGAATTTTTGAACCTGCTCAGATCCTCCAGTGTAGTCGAGGTCCTTTGTGTTTACACACTGTGAATGTCTGACAGAACAGTGTCGGCCAATGTCACCCTTGTTGTTAATTAGCGCTGAACTCTGTTCAGTAGGAGCATGTATGATGTTAGTAAAGATGTTAGAGGCTGCCACTGTGAACAGCACATTGGTTTGGGGACATTAGGAGCTTGGTAAGAAGGCGAGTGAAGGCTTGTGCTGACAAGTCTTCCATCAGTGTAAAATCTCACCGCTCCACAGACAAACATGGCGAGACAGCGGCCCCCTTTGCCCCCACCTCAGCTGTGCCATACGTACATTCCCCACATCCATGAGAAATACCCAAAATAAAAGCAATTAGAGCTGAAGCCAAAATATGGAGCCGGCAGAGTCCTCGGTTATGTTTTTAAGCAATGAGCCAATTCATCCAATCTGTCTGTGCCTATTTATATGTTTATTATTAGCAGCTATGATTTATTGGACAGTTCAGGCAGTAATTTGCTATCTTTGTGGCCATCTGGTCATGGTCTCTTCAACATGTTGAATTTCACAAGTATGCATTACAGGTCTGCAAAATTAGATTGACCAGAACATACCATGTCTATTACTATATTGACCTTGATGAGTGGAAAATGTACATAAGACAGGATTGGTCTTGTTGCTGCTTATGTTTAAAGATCCTGCATCAGTTCTGAGAGTTTTTCATTTTCAAGCTTCTACAGTGTCACTTGTCAACATGTCAATGTTATTATTGTACATGTATGAGTACACAGGTCCACATCCTCTTTCCTCCACCTGCATCTTGTGAAGCTCATGGGGTTTGTATAGATCTGTTACCTGCTGCACTGTCCTGTGAGTAAACGCTGCCTTGCTCAGGAGTCCTCCCGGGAGCCAGTTTGCACCCAGCAGACAAAGTGTGTTGTCACCCGAGTGTGCAGTGTTATCGGGTGTGAGTTGCACCACACTATGGCTACTCTTGAGAAGTAGCACACCATTAGGAATATATTAACAACTCGACATTTTGTCTGCAGTTCACACATCAGAGCAGAAAGCAAGTTAACCAGGCGATGAGGATGTTTTAACATGTTTTATAAGGGTTGACAGTTTTCTTCAGTCATTATCATTTGTAGATGCTGCAAAATTTCAAATGTGTGTGTTTGTAGGTTGTTAGAAGTGTCTGGTTCAGGGGAGAGTTCAGCAGAGCTGATCTTCGGTGGCAGCCAGGAGCAGGATGAAACTGAGCAAATTTTTCCCAAGGTTAGTGTCAAAACCACAGGGGCAGTAATCCCACTTAACAAGGGCAGTGAGAGGCAAACACACCTGGAGCAGTGATCACCCAACTGCCTCCTCAAACCACCAGGCATGAACCTACAATAATGTTTCTAAATTTCTCTCTCGGTGTATAAGTGACATAATGAACTTAACAAGCAAAATATTTAAAAGAATACTTTGACATTTTGAGAAATACACTTACTCGCTTGCCAAGAATTAGATGACAAATTTAATACTGCTCTCATTTCTCTGCAGTAAGTATGAAGCTACTGCCAGCAGCCTGTTACCAAATTAAACAACCGCACTGCCATTTTTACAGTTCAGTTTTTGTACAAATGAAAGGAGCAAGACATAATGTGTTAATTAGTGAGTTTTAAGTGCTGGTAGGCAGATTTCGCTAACTTCAGATAGAGCCAGGTTCTGCTAAGCTAAGCTAAGCTAACCAGCTACTGGTTATACCTTCATATTGAATGCACAGACATGTGAGTGGTATCAATCTTCTCATCTAACTCTTGTGAATATGTAGAACTATTCGTTTAAATTCTTAGGTATCAAATCAGGGTATAATTGTTTTTGTATTAAGGAAAAGGCCCTTATGCCAATAGTCTAAAGAATAAACAGAATATCTGTGAAAGTTTGTTGACAAAATTATGAAATATATTGTAAAGACAACAAAAATATAATATTAAGAGGTGATACAGGAATAGATTGCATTATTTTAATCTTTAGGCGTGGAGCATTAGAGACTCAGAAGAGTGAAAACAATGAAGACGAGGTTATGCTCAGGTGCTGAGATGAGCATATACGGACAAGCATGCGGGACTCATTTTTCCCTCACCTCTGTGTCAAAATGGGCCTGAGCAAACAGAGGATGAGCCTGGCTAGAGGGGGAGCAGGGGAAGGCAAACAGTGGTCAGACAAGACTGGTCAAAGCCAGCAGGCTTCCATGAGCATTACTCAACCCAGCTCTGTACTGACATCTCAGATCCACCGCGTCCGAAAAGGCCTGTCATCCCTGTTGACATCCTCAGGGTGTCAATCAAGGGTGCAGGCCTGTGTGTGTGTTTAGAAGGCACCTATAGTACGTACTGTATGTGTGGGAACTGAGGTGAAGTCACAACAGCAGAACGCAGCCACCGCCCTTTCAAAACATATGAGTTTTATTGTAGTTGTCCTGAAGCAGGCTGCCTCTTCACTTTATCATTTAAAGAATAAATTCACAGTTGAATGGGCTGTAAAGGTCATGATTATTGCTACTTCTTCCTGGTGCACTTTCTTGTTTATCTCACATTAATATGTGATGGGGCTCTACAACAAATACTATCCTTTAAAATCATATTTATGTATAAATTTGTTGAGATTGGGTTTTTTTCAACTCATGGTCATTTTTGAGGTCTTAATTTTTGTGTTGTTGTGTAAAATTGCCTATTGCTATAATTTAGTCCACCATATTTCTATAATATATATATGAGTACACATTTAAGGAGAATATGGGTGTTTTGCATCATCATGCTTTATATATTTCAATGTGTTTTCCTAATTTTCAGGTTCCCACATGGCTTCCTTTTATTTCAGTGTACAAATCAACTAGTAGAGACTTGAAACTTGTCAAACAGGATTTAGGTAATTAATAACAATGAGCAGAATTTTCTGATTTTTTTTTTTTTTTTACATTAACACACCATAACTATGAGTATCTGAAAATTAAAGCCAACATGATGTTCATAGTGATGTCATAACTTAAACAGGTTTCATGTCTTATAAAGTTCAGGTTATTACTATACTGAATCAAATGGAAACCAGTGGTGGCCTGGAAGATGTGAAAATCAGAATAAAAGTATTCCAGTGCACAGAATGACATGAAAACTTTGTAACAGTGAAGTAAAATATAGTGTATGTGATTTGTTGTAAATGTGATCAACTGTGCAATGGTCCTTTAAGCTTTAATAGGAGTTAATAAAAATTAATTTTGGTTGCACCTGCATTATCCTGGAGGGATCAGGATGGGGGAGTGCGTGAGGCCATGTAGGACCATATACATCAATAAAATTAATTCACAGTGCAGCAGTCCCACATCAGGAAGTGGCCTAGTGTGACAGTTAGCACTGGGTGGGGTGTTGGAGGAGGAGAGAGAGGCGCCAAATGGGACACTAGGACTGTGGGAAATGACACTGGCTATGACACCCCTGACTTTTACACCATGGTTACCTCAGCTCTTATACAACGGGGTGGTGCTTTTTTAAATTACAAAATGATTAATGGAAGGGGGAATGATAAATGAATGTAATATGTGCCACCCACAGATGAAAGCTCCCACATTTGCAACCTTACAGCCAAACTTTATGAGGAACTTCCAGAGCAAGATGCCTGATTTGGTAGGTCAGCCAATAATCACTCAAAATAATTACCTCTTGTAGACAGTGTGTGTGGTAGCCTAGCACAGGACAACAGTGGGAAATACACATTTGCTACTTTCTCTCAAACCAGATTATTCCTGAGATTCCCAAGAAGAGCAGGAAAGCAGAGATTTACCTGAGAGGACTGAAGAAAATGCATGATCTTTGTGTAACCAACATGGATTTCTCACGAAGGTTGGCCATTTACCAAACAGGCTGATATATAAAGGAAATAATGCACTAATAGATTATACATTTATTTCAAGTCACAATTATAACAAATAGCGGGACAGGAGATAAGGAATGTATTGAAGAAGTCTTTCAACTGCTCTTTAAACTGACTGGAGTTTGTTTTTCTCTGCTTGCTGTGAACTCTGGTCCAGACTTCTGGACAGAGAGACAGACTCACTGTGCTGGCAGGAGGAACGAGGCATCCAAGATTTGGTTAGTAACACAAACCAGCCACAACACAACACAACACCACAGAGCTCTATGGAAGCTTACACGTAGCTGTTACACACTATCTTCCTTTAACGTTTGTTTTTTTTGGAAGCCACCATGGCAACAGTTCACACTGAATGGAATTACCAGCATCCAGTAGTTATTTGTGTGTATGGCACTGCTGTACTACACAGTGTTTATTAGTTCATATGTTTTATTATTTATTAATCAGTTCTATTTTCCATTATGTTTCTTCCATAGGTGCTTCCAGGAATTGACTCCAAACAAGGGAAGAAAAGCCAAACAGACCAGCCAGCTCTCAGCTCTGTGAGACAGCCAAGTGTCCAGAGTGGCCGACCTTCATCTCCTCAACAACAGAGCAATATGACCTCAGCAAGGTGCATGAAAACACACATGCAAACCGAAGTTTTAAAAATGCATTTGTTTGAAATAAAAGACCGATTGTCACTTGGCGTTGTGCATGTGTGGGTGTTTTTCTTGGCAGCCGCCGATGTTTTGAGAGTCTGGTCTGGGACACAGCAATGTGCTGCCGTAAAACACCTGATCCCTTATCCATTGAAGATGTGTGTCAACAAAAGCATGTGAAGGTAAAGTGATGTCCCACAATGAATTCATTTTTTGTTAAAATTGTATTTTATTGTTATTCAAATAATCTTTTCTGTCCTCCCTTTAGGTAATCGACCGTGGATTAAAACTATGGAGAAACTACACAGAAAATACAGACTACTGAATTTAAAACCTCCAGAACATCTTATAGTCAATGTGTTGTTTCATTTATCTGTAACTACAGTTTACGGAGTCACCAGCATGCCTCTTTTCTGTTAACAATGCATTTTACACCTCTTTTTTTTCATTACAACCCTGTGTTTTATCCATGTCTCACTCATTTACTTCTATTATATCTTATTATAAAGCTCTCTCTCATGAACCAAATAACACCAGATTATTTGATTATTTTCATTAGTTTTAAATTATGTTCATATGACAATTGTTGTGTAGGTTTGAAAATAGATATAAAATATATTCTATAACAACAGTTAAACCAGTCAAATAGTGAAAAGTGGTGAGAATGCTTTGCAGTCAGCAGTGAAGGAAACACTTCAATACCTTTTAAAGTTTGTAATAAAATCATTATGTATGTTTTTGTTGCACTTGACTGTAATTTTTGTTTATTTAACTTTATTCATATAGTAATTAATTGATTAAATTATGTGTTTATGTATTCAGTTATATTAGATTGTTCTTTTAGTATTTTTATATCTGGCAAAGTATCAACCTACTAACAGGACTGAAAAGGTTCCATTGTTTCTTGAACATTTACCTAAACTGACTAAACTGACTCACTAGATTTGTCCCATGCAGTCAGAGCAATGCATAACATTCAGTTTTCACACGGTTTTTATTCATAAAAAATTGGCAAAAATCCTCATATAGAGTTGAAGAAATCAGGAACAACTCTGGGCTGAAATCTGACCAGCCATGGCCAGCCTACAGTAGTTTGGTCTCTGCAGGTGCTGCTTTGATCTAAGTGTCAATATTTACAGGTTGATGTAATAAAGTAGGTTAAACGGCTTTATTCAAAACGCTGTCATCCTGTGGACCTCAATGACATGGCCGCCTCCAGCCAATCGGTGACAAGCCCGCAAAGATCAAAGAGGAGATGAACCAACCACCTTTGCTCCAAACACCCATCCTGAGATGGAGCTTCTCTTCAGCCTATATATGTCGCTGCCGCATGACGTTCAGCATCTTGAGACAATAACTAGGTAGAAGAATTAGATTCTGGAGCAGTTTTAGTTTCTTCAATAAACGCTGTGATTACAAACTACTCAGCTCCCGAGCTGTTGGACAGGATGGCCACAGGCGCTAGTGAGTGTCCCGGGAAGGCCAGTCAGCACCGGGTGGATCACCTCCTCAGCGCGGTGGAGAGTGAGCTGCAGGCCGGCAGCGAGAAGGGCGACCCCACGGAGAGGGATCTGAAAGTCTCCCTGGATGAGAGCGAGCTCTGGCAAAAATTTAAGGATCTAACTAATGAAATGATAGTTACAAAAAATGGCAGGTGAGCGTAAATGCACAAATATATAAGCAGCATCTTTGACTTCATAGACAGATAAAACTAATACTGTTAATAATTTAAAACTAATACTTTTTCTTGTTATTCTTCTTACCAAGGCGCATGTTTCCCGTGTTGAAAATGAACGTGTCTGGATTGGACCCGAACGCCATGTACTCTTTTTTGCTTGACTTCGTATCTGCGGACAACCACAGGTGGAAATATGTGAATGGGGAATGGGTCCCTGGAGGAAAGCCTGAACCTCAGACTCCCAGTTGTGTGTACATCCATCCAGACTCTCCAAATTTCGGAGCGCACTGGATGAAAGCTCCGGTCTCCTTTAGCAAAGTCAAACTCACCAATAAACTGAACGGAGGAGGTCAAGTAAGGAGAAGATGTTGTTGCATGATGTACTTTTTTCAGATAGGAAAAGAAAAACATTTGTCCGTGATCTTTTGCAAATTCAATGTTTTAATTGGATTATCATTCAAGCTTATGGGGCATATGATCTCTTATTTTCTCAGATAATGTTAAATTCCTTACACAAGTACGAGCCACGCATCCATATAGTGCGGGTTGGAGGCCCGCGGAGGATGATCACCAGCCACTCGTTCCCAGAGACACAGTTCATTGCAGTAACAGCGTACCAAAACGAAGAGGTGGGCAAAAAGATATTTTTTTTCACTTAAAAATAATAATAGTAATAATAATAAAGTGTATTGTGCGCGTACGGAATGTGTGCGTAATTTACGCACAGCATTTACGCACACTTTGGTTCATCTTCTCTGTTTTTTTATTGAAGGCAAACCACGACGCTAATGATGTTTCTTTGTTGTCTGTTTGGATTTTAGATAACTGCTCTCAAAATAAAGTACAATCCTTTTGCCAAAGCCTTCCTGGATGCAAAGGAAAGGTAAGAATACACACAAAGTTTTTTACATTTTGTTGATGTCTTCAAGCTGTGGGAAAGTATATCATCAATCATTTTATTTCTGCAGAAGTGATGACAAAGACATGAAAGAAGATGCAAATGACAACCAGCAGTCAACTTACTCTCAATGTAACTATGACACTACTTTTTAAAAAAAATTATTGATCTGATATCATTCAGCACTTAGTGGTTCTCATGTGTTCCCATCATGTCCTCTACCCTCTGTGGAGCCAGTAGGTGGCTGGTTTATTCCAGGCACAGGTTCCCTCTGCCCTCCTGCCAGTCCTCACAGTCAGTTCGGGAGCCCCATCTCTGTCTCGCCGTCCCACGGCTGTGAGCGCTACTCCACGCTGAGGAACCACCGCTCTGCCCCCTACACCAGCCCGTACACCCATCGGACCAACTCGCCCAGTGAGTGACCAACTCCTCTCACCCTCACCTTCATACATCCAGGAATTACACCACTTCCTCCTCGGCTATTAACAAGAAACTCAAACAAATGTTGCTGAGCGAGGAATGTTCTGCATTCCTCTTGCTTTTGTGTGAGTGGAGCCACAGAGCTGTAAACAGTCAGGCTTCCCACGAGGAATGTATGGACACACATCTTTGGCTGTCACTATATAATACTGCTATCAGAGAAACAAGGCCTGATGAGTCTAGTTTAGTGATACATCATCATCATCATTTCTTTGATTTCTGACAAATATATTCAGAATAAACGTGATTTATGTAACTCCTAAACCTCATTGCTTCTGTTTGTGTTACAGCTGGCTACTCTGATAACTCTTCAGCTTGTCTGTCGATGCTTTCAAGCCACGACAACTGGTCCAGTCTACAGATGCCAACACACTCTAGCATGATGCCCATGGCCCACAATTCCCCCTCTGGTACCAACTCAAAGTATGTGTATTCCTTCTTTTTAAATGTAACTGATTCAACACACTTAAAAATGTTCTTTTATGGGCACCATTTTTGAATAAAAGCACCTCTAAAATATCCAAAGAAGAAATAAGTGACAAGTTTTCTGTCTCTCTCTCTCTAAAGTCAGTACACCAGCCTGTGGTCTGTGAGTAACTCGCCCCTGACTCCAGTGTCCCAGACTGGGGGGATAAACAACAGTCTGAGCTCCCAGTTCCTGCGAGGGTCCAGCAGCCACTATCCAAGTCTGTCTCACTCAGTCACAGTGCCCTCCTCTGGCTCTCCCATGTACGACACCGGCACAGCCACAGAAGTGCACGACACAGCTCAGTACGACACTTCTCCACACGGGCGACTATCTTCAGCCTGGACTCCTGTTACCCCTCCGTCCCTGTGAGGGAAATGTCTCTGCAAGCAAGCTGGGAGAGAGACGGCAGTGAAATGTTTTGTCTTCTTGACTGCAGGATGTTTGATCTGCTGAGACTTTAAGGAAGAATCAACCCCAAATTGAAAAGGTTTTTATTAGTTTCAAAATCAAATTTCACAGGCAAAATACTCTTGTAAGGTTTTGGTAAACTTGGATTAATTCAAGATCTTCACATTCCAAGATTTTTGCACTTTTTCGATTGGCTCTAACAAAAAGCAGATGAGGCTTTTGAGTTTTTAAACTCAACATGCTTTCATTTGCATAAATAACCTAGAAAAACAACAAGATGAACATGTTTGTTTTTATTATGTATGTTGATCGGATGCTTTTTATTCAACATACTGTAGTAGAAAAAGTGTATTGTAATGTTTGTGAACCAAAATTAAATTTTGAATCTGCTTATATTAAGCATAACAAGATACTCAGAGCAGTAAACTAAAAGATGTACATCTGAAAATGTTAAATGATTTTAAACATTGTTTATAGTGTAAATGAGAAAACAATCCTGCTGTACCTCATGAGGCATGAGGTTTACCATGTAAATAAATTAAGCTTTTTGTACCACAGCGACGCTGTTTGAGATCATATGCTCCAGATTATTTTAAAATACAATGAAAAATGTAATGTAATGTAATTATTCTGCTATGCAGATGATACACAACTTTTCATATCATTAAAAACATGTTGAGGTCTCTCAAATAGTTGTTTTTGAGGCTACATGACATTAAAAACTTGAATATGTTCCTGTTATTCATAGTACACTACACTGCTCTTTAAGCATTTATCAGCATTGAAGTTTCACTAGCAATAGTTAAGCACTGGTCTCAAGGATCTCCAACACAGAAACTAAATACTGCCAATTGAGTTCTGCAAATTCATACACCTTTGTCACAGCAACCTTTTCTTTGCCCATGTAGTAGGACCAATTCACAGATAAATGGAGTATTACCAGATTTCTTGTCCCCATTTAATTCATCCTTATATTTCTGGCTATGCACTATCCTCCAGTGGGCAGTTTTTGAATTATTACCTACAACAATGGTTCACAATTCAGGTTCAGGACCTCCAGGGTTCCTTTAAATCAAGAGAGGTCACCAGCAACATAACCATCTGATTTGACTGCAGTCCCTAAGGTGAAAAAAATGGGGAAGTGGCTTTATTTCAATCTTATTAGCAGTTCTTGACAACATTTCTATAAAATCTTTGGATGTTAAATCCCTTTCCCTAAATTAAATAGAAAAACAACAACATTAAAAGCCAACTTTTAAAGCTCCACTAAAACTCAATCTGACTTCTGTGTTTGTTATTTTTTTTCTCTTTCAAATGAACATTCAGTCAGCTATTTTGATAAAATGAACTTTAATAATGCTGCTTTCATCTGAAGGAGTTGACAACAACAATGTAATTAGAAAATGCACTTTAAGCTAAAATGAACCTGAATTTCCAGAAGCAACAAACCGTTTTTATATATTGTTGTTTATATATTGTTTTTATATTTCATTTTAACACATTATTATTTCTGTATAATGTTGAAATCAGTGTTGTACTCATTTACCCCCAAAATGTACACATATGTTATCGGCTACCTCAACTCACCCTCAGTATTTTACACATATGGGTGCGGAATTACATTCATGTACTGTATATCTGAGGGAGGGGGTTTGACCGCTGGGACTGTAGAGACAACTGTGTGTGGATGTCAGGGTGAGAAACCCTACAGCCCTCTCACCCTGTTTCCATTTACATCTCCTTGTCACGAGTCTCCTGTGTCTCAGATCTTTTGATGGCTGTCAGTGTGAAGTGCATTTTTACTCAAAGAGATACCAATTTATATCATAATCAGTTCAACCACCTGAAGCCTAATGTTCTCTATATATACTTAAATAGCTTAATCTGACAACAGCACAGACTGTATTCAATATCTGTTTGCTTGTTGTAGTGCCTCAGTAAAGCTGTATGACACTGAATTACATATCAATACATTACAATTAACATCCTATAAAAACAATTGTTGCTCTTTGCATCATTCCCTTTAATTAAGAGATGCAGAGGGGTCAAAGAGGTTAAGATGAGAATGACATTTCCATGTATTATTTTTTTAATATTATTTATTGTTTAATAATTTGTTTAGCTTTTGTTTGGTAAAAATAGATCTCTATGTTGTATTCAAGCGAAAAGTATTGAATATTCACTTGCAAAAATGTTTGCATTGAACAATCATTTGAAGACTTTAGAGGAGGATTACTGGCTATTTCATTTGTAAACCAATTCACTATTAATATAACAGTACTGCACTGTGTTATATCCCCCTTTTAAGTTTGCATAAAGCTTTTAGGCACCATCCTGTCATACTGCCCAGACATGCATTTTGTTAATTAGGTGAGAAAAATGTATTAAGTCCTGTCAGTACCAGCATAACATGAAAATGACTTTAATACATACAACAGTTTGTCTCTGTGTTCATGCTTGTGGCTGTCTCAATGGATTCACAGCAATTTTTTTTAACATTATTTATATATTAAAATCTGGTCATTTATAATAATATATGACCAACAACAAACATGATAGGACCTTTTCTTCATCCTGTTAAAATATCTTTACTATGAGCGTGGACACCTTTGTACACCTTACTGTTGTAAAAACATAATCTCGGATCTCTCACCGTTAAAGATCCCCCCAGACATAATCTACTCCTCTTCCCTCATTAAAAATCCAGAATCTATGAATGTGCACATATATTTTATTACAGAATTTTAAGTGCTAGACACAAAATTGTCCCCTGCTTCACTGAAAAGTCAATTCACCGTGTATGTGCACTGGAGGCTTCAAGTTTCCACATCACACTTGTATAAGTTGAATTTTGGACCAGGATTGGTTTCCAAACTAGTTGTGGTGTCACAAATCCTGCTCGTAGGCCTGCTCTTAAAAATCAGATTTTCATTGAGCACAGAGAAGATTTCCACTTTCAGCAGATGAATGTGAAAACACCCCTCTAGTGTCAAACTCTACACATCCATCATTCTGCACAGTGACGCTCAAACATTCAACCGTAAGAACAAGAAGAAAAACACATTTTTGAGTAGGAGGGCTTTAAGTAAACTGCCACAATCTGGATCTTTTTGGATCTGGGTCACCACATTTGTGATATCAAATGAGAGTCTTCCATAATTTTGGCCCCAGATATTTCTAAACTGATCAAACTTGCTTCCACAGCAGAAAATAGTCCGAGCACCACAGGAATTTCTTGCCCTAAATTGAGCCTCCAAGGCAGCATTTCCTTTCAGGCTGTTTATCATTTTCTCAGAATCAGAATCAGAAAAACTTTATTGATCCCTGCAGGGAAATTGGGGTTTTTTTTGTTGTTTTTTTTTACAATTGCTCAATAGCTAGGAAAGAGGAAGTAAATAAGTAAAAGGGTAAAAACTACTATAAAATAAAATAGTAATAATAATAAATACACAGAAGTAAATAGAAAAATGTACAAATGCAAATATGCAAAAAGTAAATAGCTCAATTGCTCAACACACCGTCAGTAAAGAGGAAGTAAATAGGTAAAAAGCTGCCTCCTACACTACAATGGTTCAAAACTAATCCATGACCATAATGCTAAGCTTAACAACCTAATTACACCTAAAGATAACAATTTGATTATCAGTGTTAGACAAGACAAGATTGTCTCTGAACCCATCAGATCAGCTTCCCATCTTTGCATTGATTGACACTTTGTTTCTCATTCTCCTCCTCATCCTCAGTGTCTGATAACAGTGTGTCTTCCTCTGAGTCAATAACTGTAATCATTTGACAGGTCTCTACAGATATTTATAATAAATAGGATCAATGATGGACGATTCCTTATTTGTTGGGAATTGCATTGCATGTTGCGTCAGTTGCTACTGGAAGGACATCATGCAGGAGATAGTTGATACCCTACTATATGGTGTTGCTGACGGTGGACCTTGTATGACCTTCAGAGACTCAACAAAGTTCTCTGTTGAGCCATCAGTCCGCAGATACAGTCCAGACCTGAATCAACTGACATCCAGCTCCAGATTGCTGTCAGCAGAACATTTTACGTGGCAGCCTTTCTCTCTGCTGTTTGTGAGCTGTCGGGATGCTGTCATGTTGGTTATTTAAAGCTTGATTGACATGTGAGAAGAGGCAAAAAAGAAGTTTTCACAATCAGGGGAAAAGACAGATCCAAAACACAGGAATCTCCTCTGTGTGTCAGGAAGTCAGGAAACCCAAAGAATCCAATGTCAGTGTTTTGCTGAAAACATTTGCTGTAGTTTAGATTCATATGTTGAATTCAAGGCCGAGGTCAACAAACAGCTGGGGTTACCACACTGTGTATAGAACAAAGTATTTATTGATTATTAACATCTTTTTAATAAGTGTATGTATTTCATCAGAACTAAGAGTTTTCTCATATTTCAACGCCTGTTTATCAGTTCTATTTTGAGCAGGTTGTGATTTTGCTTTTAAAACCTGAATGGTAAACTTGATAGGCATCTGTTTCCTGAAGTATCATTTGTATTAAATTAGACACTAATCAAGTTTTTTTCATTGCAAAATAACATGTATATTAGCTCAGATTGTCACCCTCAAGCTCATTGCTAACCAGATGTTCCAGTTACAGTTCAGAACAACCATTTTCCTTTAATGGCCAAGAAAGAGGGGATTTGTTTTTTTTCTTGCAAGATTTGATTCAGTCCCAACTCATTAAGCATCATTTAGGCGAAACATTCTCTGGAAACTTTCTATAAAAGTTCTGCACAATGCTTCTTAAACAGAGATGATGACAACATTAATGTGTAGGGCAGATTTGAATATTGAGACAGTGCAGAGCAGTTGAGCTGAGAAAGAGTTAGAGAGGCTTTATGGCTGAAGTGAAGGCAAGGTCAGCCAACAGGAACAAGAGTCCATTCAGCCCAGAAGATCAAGGTCAGTGTATAAGGACATCATCACATCCTCCCCCTCACAAGCAGCAACCACAGACTGACATGAAGGAACGGACATATAATCCACTAAGTCAGATACACAACTGACTAATGTCTCTGAGCGTCTCACTGAATAAAACGGCTTCTGTCTGTGTGGTTTATGTGTCACCATGTGTGCATCTTGTGTGTATCCAGCGTGGCTGTTCGTCCACGCACAAAGATATTAAAGCTGAGTATTAATACATATCAGTATTGAATGAATCTACACACACAAGGCGTATTACCTGTCATGTAAGTAATGATAATACTAAAGAGAGGGGACAACTTTTGTCATTCCTGTGCAGGTTAATGTCTATAAACACTTATATGTATTTTTCTATGTGTTTTATAAATAAATAGATGTTGGATCTTTATGTTCTTTATAGATTTATGTTGATTGCTGTTATAAACTATCACAGATGCAAAAGAAAATTGGAGGGAAAAGCATCATCATCTTACTGTGCGATGATATACAATCATTCAGTCCTTGTAATATGCTGTAAGAGTCAATTATATGTGCTACACCCTTTTCTTATTATAAGGAATAATGTTTAAAGGAAGAAAGGATAATGGGGCATCTATCAAAAAAAAATCTAAAAATGAAAGCAGGGTATTTCTCTAAGCCTAATAATCCCATTATGATCCCAATGAAAAAAAAACGCTCTCTGTCAAAGCAGGGAGCATTGACGCAAGCATGTCTTGACGTCAGTAGCTGCAGTGAATGGGGATTGGGAGGTGGGGAGGAGGGGAGGAGGGGAGGAGGAGGGGGGGCGGAGAGAGAGAGGGAGAGAGTGAGAGAGAAAGGAGTGTTTGCCTTCAGAAAATACCACGAAATACCAGCGTCAATGGTATGAATGCAACTGTAACTGCAAGGAAACCGCCGCGGATGTGCGCACAGATACACGAAAAAAAAACAACAACAGCTTTTTAATTTCAAAACTATTTGCACTGACATCCAAGTGACACATTTCTAGAAACAGTATAGGTGCTGCACTGGAAATCTAAACCAGATGTAGTAGATGGAAAATGATCCCCTGACCGGGAGTGTTCATAAATAAATCAGCATATGAGAGAATGAATAGAGGAGGGAGGGAGAGGGGGTGGTGAGGTTTGCTCAACTGGTGGCAGGCACCCATCTGTGACTTTCCTGAAAGAAAAATGAATGTGTGAAAGTAGAAGTCAGGTCTGTGCAGTTTTATCCAACTGGTTATCTCTTAAAACTCCCCATGCACGCACAGTCCTTTGTTGGCTTAGTGAAAGAGGAGTGCTGATTTTTTTCTTTCTTTCTCTGGCACTCAGAGCTGAGTCGACCGGAGGGGAAAACTACCATCAAGCAATCTGTAAAAGCCAGACCGGTGGCGTCATTGCCTCCTCTGTAGTACGCGCAACACCACGACTCTCCTGCTGCATTTATTCACAGCTCAAATTGCTCTGTGGCTCCCGCACACTGAAGTGAAAGCAAACCTGCTCGTCCAAAGACTGGTCCTCAGAACACAATGCGTGTTTGTTCGATTTATGTTACTCTGGCACATGGATTAGGAGGTTTTGCGCAAGAAGTGTCAAAGGCAAATAGAGTATTTTCTCCTCGTCGCTGGACTGATGGTGTTGTAAAAGAGAAGGTATTGTACCGCGCACTCCCCCTACACCACTTCTGTAGTACAGTGTCTCCAGTTTTAGGAGGAATCCTCTCCTCCTTCACAGATGTTGCCGGAGAGCATTTTTTACCCGCAACTTAGTGTGCAGTTCAAATGTTGCCGGGAGGACACATGCTTTTGGTGTACTTTAGTGTGCAGACCACGTCCAGATAATCTCAGTTTACATTGGCCTTTACTCTTCAAGATACCCAAGAGTTCCCGTTGTGTCGCCTGTGCGTCATCCATACCTGATTAGACTTGTAGTCTGACGTCGCCGCAAACCATTCAAGCAAAACACCTCATACGACGTTGAAAATCTGAATTGGTCCCTTTTAAAGCGTGAGCAAAACCATCCGGAGTGACGAAAACCACTTTTTCTTTTCATATAGACGCGGATCAACAAGTTGCCCTCAGTGCGTAATTTCCATCTGAGCGGGGTTCAAACATAATCCGCGTCACACGTGATCAACAAATTACTTTAGCTGTAAATATTTCTCGTTTGTCAAGAGAAATAAGTCCCTGACTGTCCGTGGAGACGCATCTTGTTCGATTGCGGCGGGAATCAAAAGCAGACCGGCTCCATGCCTCGCTGCGTCTCCAGATGCTCGGCTGGCGGCTGGCCACCACATGGTAACTTTGCGCACACCGCACGCTGGAAAGAGGACATATAGAGAGTGGATCAATGGGACTGATATTTATTCGCATTTCTCTTCTCGCCTCCCCCAGACTGTTGTGTGTGTTTTATATCCTGCTGGTTGAAGGTGTCTCGCGTTATCAGCAGATATCGACTCTGCGGTGGATAGATCCATCACTCGAATAGGGAGCAGCAAATGTCGAAGAAACGGAAAAGTCCTGACGACCAGGGCTTTGAGGAATCTCCGCCTGCAGGATGCAGCGATCAAGGTAGGAGTCACGGTCAGAAATGACAGTCTCAGAGTTGAAGTGTAGCACAGGGTGCAGGAATGTGATTCCTCTAACCTCTAATATCTCTACAGAGAGTGTGTAGGAAGCACAGTTTTATTGCAAAGAAAGTCGGAGATACAGAGTTGGTCAAAGCATAATTTGTCAGGATGCACTGTAATAACTCTATGAATCCATACTGTATTAGAGCTGTACAATGAAATATCCATATTGCGTCTATCCTCCAAAAGTATTTTGATCCCTAGAAAGCAATCTTGTGTGTTGCTGCGGATTACTTTTTATAATCTCCTATCAATCCTCAGTGGAGTCACATTTGTGTGACATTACGTTTGATTTCAGAGCAGAGTTTCATATTCAGCTACAGGAGGAAGTGTACTGTAGTTAAATACAAACTGTGGCATCAGAGTCAAAGTTATAGAAGCTGGATGATCTCAGCTAGACTGTCACTCAGGGAAAGAAAGACCTGTTGATTCAAAACTGAAATGTGCACATATGTAGTATACTGGTCTGCCTAGATTCTTAATTTGAGTCTAGTTGTCATTCTGGAGTTCATTTGTTGAAGCATTGTGCAGATTCAGTGGGATAATCATAGCCAGATCTACCATCAGGGTGTCCCTGGTGTGCACCCAGGGGCCCGGCATGCTAATGGGGTCTTTCATGTGCACAGAAAACACTAAAAAAATCTGCTGTTGCTAAATGCTGTGGTTAAAAGTGGCAACACAACAGCAGAGAACACTCTGACATTTCCATTGGCAAATCCAACAAAACAAAAACACATTTTCATTAACTAAAAAAGATTAATCAAAGTTGATATTCTGCTCTGACACAGAATGAAGCTGCTACACATATTAACTGTGATGTTACAGGTCAGGTCCCTTTAGGATTAAACACCAGGGAGCATGTGGACGTCTTAATCCAGGATGATCGGTGATTTAGTATTAAATATAAATGTGGGTGAATTGTTGTGTGATCATTGTATAGTGAACAATAGCCAGTATTTAAAAAATGAGTCCTGTTCTAAGAAATATGTTCTACTTTCCTCAAAGTGCTGTGATCTCATGTAACTTAGTCTGATACCACTTACTCTGATGTATACCGTGAGTTTGCATATTGATGATTTACGTAGTCAAACTCAGTACAGCTGGGTTTAGTTTCTACTGCATCCTTGATTGTGTCATTGAAAACTCTCCAGTTTATCCTTTAGCTGAAATTCAAGCATCTCTTTATTTCAAGAGGCAGCTTTTGAAATATGGTACCTTGTGCTGCAGCGTGGATGCTATTATGCTGGCAAACACATGACAGGAGTTGTAAGTTCAAGTCCAATAACAGCATCACCTTCAAGCAGAGCATCATGCCTGCTTGTGTGAATAGTAGAGTAACAATGGAAATGGATTACATGAAGATTAGGCATGTGTGGAGTTTCCTTCACATCACTTATTCAAGTTTAAAATCATGTTTACGTTGGGAAAAATACAGATCAGTAATTAAGCACGTATACATCATTTCATCTCTTACTTTTTATCTCTTTTTAGAGACTAAATCACATTCATTTTACCTTTAAAACTCTGAATTTACTTAGGTTTTGTGCAATATTGCATCTTTGAAATACAACTCTTTAAAGGATCAGTTCACAAAAAACATCTCACTTGTAAGTAATATCCATACCGATGGATAAGGGTTTTATTTGCCCAGGAAATATCTGCCTCCACCCCAATACAGTAGTGGAAAATGGAATTTTGTTTGTCATGCAATGAAAAATTAGCCTGATCGTTAGATTGAATTTCCAATTTGTTGCTCTTTATTCTTTCAGCCTGACAGTGTGTTCATATTAGCAGATTTCTTGTTTGGTGGATGAAGGGGTGGTTTTGTTTCTCCACAAACAATCAGTAGTGACAGATCCGTCATTTTTAGTTGATGCAGGAGCTGTGATAGCAGTTGCTAGGAGCCGTTAACTCAACATCCAGCAATCCAAAAACTTTAGAGTTGATTTCTGTAGTCAGCTTACAAAAAAATGTAAAAAAAACTGTCCTCCCAAGACAGACGTCACATATCTCCCTCTGGAGCCATAAATTGTTTTATAACTTGTCCACTTTTTTTTTTGCAGAAATTCTTCCAAAGACTTATAAACAGACTTTGATGTGTAAAATTGGAGGAGTGCCCCATTCACCAAGTTGTTTTTGTGCGTTAACCTAACTAAACCTCAACCATAATGGTGTAAGATCAGAAAACAGTTTTTGTGTCAGTCTGGAGGAATGTAACCACTATTTTTTTGTTTATTGGACTTGAACAGCTGGGTCAATCTCATCAGTGCTCCTCGTTATTTTTTTGACTATTTTTCTGTGGCTATTTTTCATGGATGAAGCTAGCGAGTTTTGCAGGAAGATGATGTGGACATTCTTAATCCCACCTACTGAGCTCCGATTGGTCAACTGCTTCTCCAAGTGGCAGAAACAACCTTCCATTGGCACATTACAAGTATTTGAATGTCTGAACAGATCTGAGATGTGGGGTCAGGGACACTGATTCTGGAAAAAAATGTTGCTGTTGAATTTTTTAATGTAATTTTTCAGTGCTGTGGACGTCCATTTACCTACATACATTGTATTGAAGAGGCAAAAGTCTCAGGGACAGATTTCTTAAAAGTCCAGCAAATAAAAACAAAGCCTATCTACATGGCAAGACACCATTCAGAGTAAAATATGTTTGTTTTGTTTTTTTGTAATTTGGGGGAACTGACACTTAAAGATCTCAATATAAACTCATGAATGCAGGCCAGGATTTAGTATATGCAGTACAGTTTTTACAGTTTTTGGATTATCATTCTGTGGGATTATATTTCTGTTCTGGGACTAATCATTGGTCACTTTACTCTCACCATAGCACTTTATATATATAGTTCTTTATAGTAAATATATAGTTTTATATTTTTTATATTTTAGTTGTATTCAATTTTTTTATTTATGGATCTGATCACTGCACAGATTTGAATTGCTATTGATATTGTAGTTGATTGTTTTCTAGCTAGTTTGATATTGATACATATTTTTCTTTTTTTCTGTACCTCGTACTATATCTTGCAGCCTTTGCACATCAATTTCCCTCGGGATCAATAAAGTACTATCTTATCTTATCTCTCTCTTATCTTATATACAACATTTGTCAGGCTTCCTCTGGCCTGCAGACACGTTTGTTTGTGCTGAAGATGTGACCTGTTTGCATCATAGTCCTTGGCTCCGTATCTTTTTGGGCCCATGCCCAAATGAGAGTTTCCCTTGGCTAACACGGAAGGAGAGCCGGGCACTTCCTTCCCTGACTGTGCCTGGCATCTGTGTCTACTTAGGGGGTACACACCCACTGAACCCCTCCCACTCAAGATTTTGCCATTGTGCATGTTTTGATGCAGGCTTCATCTTCTTTGGGACATAAATGCAGATACATTGTCAAAGCAAATGTAGATGCAGTCTTTCTGTACACTGTTAAGACTCCGTATATTGAATTCAATATGGACAATTGTGCAGAGAATATACCGTAACTTCTAACTAAATCCTCCTTTATTAAAATAGGGCAGTAGTGCATGATCTTTTGCTTATCCATAGAACATCTGTTGCAGGTTATCATGTATGAAAAGGGTTTAATACATCAAACCTCTCATCTGGTGGATCTGGCTCTCAACTACAGTCAGTTAAAATACTTTCATCTTAAAATTAAATCAAAGTTGAACAATTTTATGATGCAACCATTTCTTCAAACCAATTGGATCCTGTTACAAAAAGCAGACAAGTACAGGAAAGACAATATATTCATCATCATCATGAGCGAAATCTGAAAACTAGCACCATTCACCATGGCGCTGTACTGTTGCTGCTCTATTGTCGCCTCTGAGCACTCAAGCTCCTATTTTCTCATGGAGATCGTTTTTGTCTGCTCAGATATCCATGGTGAGGCCAGGAGAGGAGGTGTAGAAATAGGGGCATTGAGATTCATATCAGGACCACAAAGCGGTTTTTGTCTTGCCTCTTGGTGTGCAGCCTGGACCTGATGATTACAGGGCCTCTCCTGGATGCATGCAACCCCCACCACCACCACCATCACCCAGCTCTCTCCCATTGCAGTAGATATCATTGCAAAGCTACAGATGAACCTTGATGTGTGTTGCTTAGTTTAATTGGTATTTTCCCACTGTTCTTGATAAAGTGGCCATTAGAGAATGTCAAGATGTAACAATTACTCTGTATTAATGTAATAAAGAATGTATCTAGAATATGGACTGGACGTTCTACATCCATGCACACTAACATAATGTAAATATGATATGGAGATTTCCAGTCAACTATTTTTTTTCTGAAATAAAGCCATCCTACAAATAGGACAAAAACTAATCTCCCTGGCTAGTTTAAAACAGTGATATTGGAGGGAGTGAAACAACTTCTAAATACAACATTTACATGTTATCACCATACAAAGTTGTAATGGTGAATACATTAGCAAACAATTGCTTAATTGTACATCTAGTAGAAACAGAGCAACATTAGTACTAATTTGGAGTAATTTTTCTTTCATTTACTCTTCTTTTAGCTCTGGTTTGGTCACCAACCAACTCCTAAGAAAATATCTGGAAATTTAGCCGCTAAAGGCTTCAGTTTGTTCACCAGCTAGCTTTATTTTGGTGCCGGCAGGTAGCGTACCGAGGGTTTATAAGATCTTTTTTGCTGAAAACAGCTGCCTGCTACTGTTGAAAACGACACTATGAGAGCAGTGAGAATGAACCAAAACAGTAAAGTTGTGGGCCATAAAAACCGCAACAATTAGCTGAAAGATGCTAAAACACTCTTTAGAGCTCAGGGGAACAGCAGAGTTGGGTGATAATTCTTTGTTAGTTTGTCACTAAAAGCGACTCCTTTCTCATTATATGTAGTCTTTTTATCCATTGGTAATATAAAGATATGGATTAGTGCAGCTTTAAGATTTTATATATCATAGGATATATTATGTACAGTACATGATATATACTACAGTATGGTAATAATAACAATAAAAATAATAATAGATTTTATATCTAAAAGGGAAGTTTAAGTGATGAAAGCTGAAGCTGAAGTTCAGCCATAAAAATTACTAAAATATTCATTAGAGAAATTAAAAGACAAATTGCGGTTGATAAAACCACCACATTGTTTAGAGGAGGAGTTTATGGTTGGTAGCAGAACAACAATTCTACTGTGTTACCTTTGTTTTCCTGCATTAGAGCATTTAGAGCAAATGGTTGCCATATATCCTCCCCACTGTAACGATGATGGTGCTCCCACCTCATTAACAATACGTCAAGAAGAACATTACAAAATGGCCTCCACTCACAGGAACAAAAAAGGGCCTGTTCCTATGTGACAGTACATCAGCGTGGTCAAGGCCAGTTAGAGTTTCTTTTTCGTTTTACAGCCACCCCTGCTGTGCTGCTGACTGCTGAGAGTATAGTTCCAGACCTTGTGGATTGGTTTGTCCTCATGGATTAAACTGAGGAACAGCTCAGCGTCACACAGCGGCATGGTTTTCCAGCAGTGCACCATGTGTGTCTCTTTAGCTTGGCTCTGTGCCCACGATGCTGAAAGACTGTGGAAGTGCATTAGCGGCTCGCAGGGCTGTTTGCCACTCTAGTAACGCTACAGAGCACTTAGTGTATAAACCACATGCAACGTCATACACATTCAAACACACACACACATCCTCACAATTATTCTTATACACGTTCTTGTCCGAAGACATTGTTGTACAGCAGTTGACAGCAGCCTTGGGGCAGAAACTGCAGACTGTTTGGAACAAGATCAACTTGTACAAGAATACCACTTAGTGGTCTTAATGTGAATTGCAAGTCACAATAGTGCACACAAAGATTTACATAAGGAAAGAATTCAAAATTTCTTCATCTCATCACATATGTTACATTTTATTATTCAAACTGAATGCTGACCTTTGACCTCTCTTTAATTTCACAATAGCTGTTAGATGCCTCCTTCAGGGTCTTCAGACAGACACACAGACACTAGGTGGGGCCAAAGTATAAAGATGAAATTCAGGGAGCAACGTCAGAAAAATTCACTGAGGAGCAGACAATTAGTGATATTTCATATTGAGGCTTTTGTATTTACAGAGTTGGTAAAGACTGCTGAGAGGTTCCACAGAATTATAGATTTATATGATGGTCTAATGTAAAAAGACGTTTCAACACCACAGTTTTTGTTAACTGGCAGATGACAGAAAAAAGCAAAAGTAATCCCATTTCATTGTTTAAGTGAAAAAATTGTTGTAACATTACACCAAGGTTATTGATTTTCAATTTCACAATTTCAATTTGACTGCAGTGCTCAACAAGGGTACATAATACTATTTCATTTTGTAATAGAACAATTGGATTATAAAATGCAATAAATCAGAAAAAATATTACGGCTGTGGAAATATAACATGAATGTGAATGTTGTCCTATATTTTCAAATTTCAGTGCAAGTAAGGAACAAGGCAAATGTGTATGTGCATAAATGTGTTAAGTTCATGAATGGATTGTATCCACGGTGTCCATGTGTTATCAGTAAACAGGCAGACCTGACGTCTGGCTGCTCGGCCTTCTTGGCCTGGTCTGATGTCTGCTGTGCAGAGAGATTGACAGGCCTGTACGTCAGCACCCATATTTCTCACCTATGATTCATACTGACTTTGTTTGGCCTCTGATGAGGGCTGCAGGCAGCCAGCTCCCGCTCGTCCCCCTCAGCCAGTCCTCAAATTCTTTGAGCTCAATATGGAGATCTTTCTCTTTCTCTTTCTTTTGAAGGAATTTCTTTTTTGTTGAGACCCAAAATGGACTTTTATGAACTTATACAAATGAATGTTGATGTCAGCTACATTTCAGTGAGTATGTCTTGCATCAGTGACTGTGAGGGGTTTTAACATTGAGCTCAACTAAACTTAAACTAAATTTAAAAAATAATTATAACATATGGATATGTATTATTTTTTTTACAGTAATTTCACAAACATGAGAGACATGTTTCTATATTTTGACATTTAGCTCAAAAATAGGCAACTAGGTTGTTAAATGACATATTTGTCTATTAATTGAATTGTTTAATTGTGTAAAATAACATTTGTTCTTTGAAATCTGTGAAATGAAAAATACAGCAGATAAAAACTGAACATTATCAAATGTGAAAAACTAAATATAATGTTTTTCAAATTGTAAATTCTACAAAACGTGTTGCTTTGTCAAAGATAATTCCCTCATGGTGTGTCCACGTGTAATGCTTGCACAAGGAGCAGAGTTTAACAGTCAGTTGGCAGAGCCTCACTGTATACACACCGTACACCATCATAAGAAATACACACTGACAGGCTGTGTGACATCACTCAGCTGTAAGTAATGATCCAAATGCGTGTTTGGTGGTTACATTAAAAGGCCTCCGTTTGACCGGGACGTTCAGTCCCAGGTGTTAGCATGTCAGCTCAGAGAGCAGCACACGTGTGTTCAACAGCAGAGTGAGTGGACCATGGTGAGTCAGTGGGTAGCATCATATAGCATCGAGGAGGTTGTTTGTCTTTTGTGGAGCCAGTAACAGCTCATCAGCGTGTGTGTGTGAGGTACAGAGGCGAGCGATGGTTTGATGGGGAGCTGATGAGGTCATGGCTCATGTCTCCTGCTTGCGTCACCACCTATAGGATGTGACTCCTGCCGGTAGAGATGCAGCTGCTGCTCTCGTTGTTGTAACAGCATCAGAAGCAACCCCCCCCCCCCAAAAGAAACCCCACATCTGATCATGTTTTAGTCCACAGGTTTATTGAAATCATCACATGCAGCAGACTATAGTAAGAATATACATTTCTCAGATTAAAAAAATGTATTATGGACTGAAACAATAGATTTAATATTTCTAATTGGGGAATATTTGCATCTCTCTCATGTGCACGTGTGAAGACACACATTTGACCTCTTGTTTTGCCTGCAGTTTTACTAGATTGCACAGTGAAGCGTTTTACATGGCTGAGTGACGTCAGCGAAGCGTATGAGCACTGTTTGCACCCCCCCACCCTCCCGCACACACACCCACCCACCCCTCAAACAGACCTCTGACCACATGCTTATCATCATAATCACCCTCTAGAATTACAGATGTGATAATCTAGGTCAGAAGTGGTGCCAACAGAAACACTGCCCGCTAATCTAAATAACCAGGATTTGCATGCGTGAGTGTGTGTGTGTGTGTGTGTGTGTAAATATTGCATTGTGTAAGGTGAAGAGTGAAAAAATATAAAAATATATGTTTTTGTGAAATTATTTCTGCATTTGTGAGAGAAATAAGACTGTTTTTTTAGTTTTAGAATTCAGTAAATCTGCATTTGTGATGAAAAAAATCAATTAATGTTTTCAGAGAGAATCCTCAGAAATACCATTAGGCATAAATAGCATAAACGTATAGTATTTATTAATAATAGCATTTAATGTACAGTATAATGTAATTATTGGCTGCACTGTATTTGTTGCTTTATTAGTAAAGCATCCTTTGATACTAAGAAAGCCATTTTGGTTCCTTTGGAAATATTGGCACTTGTGTCAGCTATCAGGCTATATGCTGCATTTACTCAAGTACATAAACACTTGAATGATTATGAATGGCTTGATGTTATATAAGGAATAATGTATGGAAAACTATCCTTATGAGAAAATGTAAAAAAAACAAACAAAAAAACAAAAACACTATTTCTGTGCATTCAGAGTAAAATCTTTCACAGTGGTTATAATTTAAGGGGAATAAAATACACGTCCACCAGTGAGCTAATTTAAACGTCATTGAATGGTGCAGTATATATGTGCAATGCACATAAATTACATTTTACCCCCTGTGTGTGTGTGTGTGTGTGTGTGTGTGTGTGTGCGCGTGTGTGTGTGTGCGCGTGTGTGTCTGTGTGTGTGTGACAAACGTTCAGGCAGGCATAATTTGTGCCAGCTCAGTGACGTAGAGGACATGAGGCCCAGGCGGGTGCTGTGAGTGGCAGTAACAGCATCTCCTGCTCGAGCCTGCCCCATCTCTGACTTCATTGGCTCCAGCTCTGACGCAGATACACCCCCCCACCCCGCACACTTCTTTCATCACGTTTTTTTTTTCACCCATTTAAATGTTTTTTTTTTTTTTATTCATGTGCTTTCTGCAGTTCCCTCCACTGCAGCGTTCCACACAGCTCCACATCACATATCTGCACCACCTGTCTCTCTCTTAAACGTGCTTTCTCTGTTTTCTCTCATGCACTGATAGAAACCTTATCAACATTTCTTTCATTTAGTTCTCGCCATATTATCCACGCTAATCCTCTTTCCTTTTGAATTTAATTGTGCAGTACGAGGTCTGAATCACAGTGAGCCACTGAGAGCATTAGAGGTGTTATACGGTCACATTAAATTTGCCAGCATGTGGCACACAAGCATAAGACGGCTTCCACTGTTTCAGTCAACTGCTGCATTAAAACTGTTGAAATGTACAATGAAATATGTTCATCATGGATTACATCAGTCCATTTTCTCAGCCAATGGCAGATTGTAAGTGCACTCATATAGTGAATACTCTCACACTCATTAAATAAACTGACAATCATAGATCTTATTTATTATTATATATATTATTGTAGGGGCTGTGTTAAAAATGTAAACATTGTAGTTTTCTGTGACCATTTTTTTTTGAAAGCCCTTTAGCATTTGGCAAGGAACAACAGATTAAATGTAGCCATCTAGGTTTTTTGTGGCTCATTTACAGGTTTTCTGCTAATAAACAAAAGAATAAGCAATGAAAAAAGGAAATTAAATAGCCAGAAAAATACAAATGTGCCGAAACTATTCTCAAAGGTGTATGTGGGTAAGGGAAACTGAAAAGAAATAGATATTGCATTATTATTATTGTTATTGTTATTATTGTTATTGTTATTGTTATTGTTATTGTTATTGTTATTGTTATTATTATTATTATTATTATTATTATTATTATTATTATTATTATTATTATATTTTCTTGATATGATGAAATCCTGTAGTAGTAAATCTAAAGTCTATGTCGACTGAAAGTAAAATAAACCATATTCATACAGACTGGTGATGTGGTGCAGCAAGATTAGCCACTTAGCCACCGCTTGATGCCATCTGGCTACAACTGAAGTGCAGTTCTACATTTGAGTGATCTGCTCAACAACTGTGTGCCTGAATGCTCTGAATTAAGGCAGAGGAATTCTGGCAGTGCTGCATTTACAAATGGTTCATTTTGCAGTCAGAGTGCACCCTGCTGCTCCGAGTGCTGCCTCATAAACTGACGTAACTAATGTTTGGATGATTTTTTACTGTAGAGTGACCTGCTTCAGGTTGCAGTGATGCCCAAGACACTCACTACCCATCACCTTTCAGAGGTGCTACAGTACAGTTTTCCCTGACCTTTGACCTCCCTGGAGATAAAGAATTCCTCATTCAGAATAGCATTTGCCAATAAAATTGGCACAAAATACAATTGCAATTCATCATTATCAGATAAGTGCTGGTACAGTACAGTAAATATCAGGTTACACTGGTAACATGTACACTGTATACTTGTTTAATTTCATCAGTAACTGCTGAATTACAATAAGAAAGTGTGGAAATAAAAATATGCTTGACTCCAGCTTTGGGCTGCTTTTATTTGCTTTTTTAAATCCTTATTCCTCTGTGACCATAATCATTGATTATATATCCAAGATTTCTTGTTTTGACCAGTTTACTCCTCCAGTTCACTCCTCTAAACAATATATATATATATATATATATATATATATAGTTATATACTATTATTAATTCTGTCTAACATTGCAATGAGACGTAAAACACTTTATCTTTCATTCTGTAATGTAGGAATAATGCCATGCAATCATTTATTGTAATCTCAAAGAGAATAAAGCTGTCAACCATTTGTTGGCTGAAGTTCTCTAAAATTAAAAAATTAAAAATGTTTTTGAACAGTAAAATGAAAAACGTTTTATATACAAGTATACACATTTTTTTTTATTTTTTTTTTTAGCAACGTTCACTTTCCACAAAGTTAAGTTGATGTTGCTGATGAGTACTCAATCACTTAGGTGTCAATGCACTGACATTAGAGCACAATAAAAACATTTTTTAATATTTTAGACCTCAGTGTAGAATGGCCATTCTTCTTGCACTGCAGTATTTGTTCCTGTTAAGTCCTACTGTTGGCCTGGGCTGGGTGTAGACAGCATTGTGCCTCCACTAGTTCATATGGTATCGCTTTTATTTTTTCACCTGACCACATGAAGCATCACTGGAACGGCTTAAAGAAAAACAATGGTTTATTATAATGGATGGATGGATGGATAATATCATTCTAATCACCAAATTAATCGCTGAGATCTGGGAACATGGTGACATCACACAAAACAACCCATGGGTCAACAAACACAAGCGGTCAGATGATCATACAGACTTTTAACAAACCTCCAGTTTAGACAAACTTGTTTGAAAAAGAAAACAAAATGAACAATAAAACTGTTACTCAAGCTGTTGATTTGGCAATATTACAGAATGATTTTCTAGTTCAGCTTACCTACTGTACTTGCTGATTTTGTTTACACAGATATTCCCTGTGTAATGACAGATTATTACTGATATTTGTGTACTCATGTTCGGTTTTCCTTCCAAATAAGTGGTTTAGATAATCTATCTAATCTCTTGGTTTATCTAAAACCTGTCTGTTCCAATAGTTTCTCGCTCCTGTCAGACTTCCCTATCTCAATGCTGCCATGTCCCTTGGTTTTAGCAATTACTTTGAAGAGTATATGTTATCTAAATTGATAGAATCGATTGTTGGAGCTGCAAAAATAAAAAAACAATTTGTCAAGACCAACCAGTAAGAGCAAGCATTTTTGCTCCTGGGTATGCTGTGGCGTTACAGCAACACAAAGCAAAAGACTTCATACTGTAGATACTGGATGTGTGGAGGCCTCCTTAAAAAGTATTTGCAAATGGGAGCAAAATAACGATGTGTCTAAGATATCTGCAGAGGAAGCACAGCAGACAGCAGAATCTCATATCACATAATGCACCATAATGGAGGAAAGAACAGTGCTGTGCTTCCAATAGGATTAGTCAACAATCAACTCCACCCCAGACCAAAGTTGGGACCATCATCCTCCTCAGGTTCCCTGAACATTGTCAGTGAGTCCATAAAAGGCAACTTTCACCAGATCAGCCTGTTTCCTGTTGACAAGCCAGTGCTGCGCCTCTTCTGGAGGGACATGCATGCAGCTGAAGAGCCAAGTATTATTAGTGGACACTTGCCCTTGGGGACACAACATGTAATCCCTGCTGTGTAATCTACACAGTGCTTCCACTGATGCGACAACACTGACGAAAAAATCATCCATTATCTGTCACAGTTTCACTGCACCCGACTCTTAATTTCCTGTCACCATATTCAACATGCGGAAGGAACTCTTCCAAGATACAGCTGAGTCCTACACGCCACAAACTGTAGACTTCAAACCACACAACCACTGAGAAGATGCTATTGTCTCAAGCTCAGATGAACTCCATCCCAGAGTAGACAGAGCTGCAGAGATGC